>NW_006793272.1:2337332-2349191 GCF_000442215.2 Lipotes vexillifer
CCCCCGGCGTCGCCGGCCAACACCCGGGGCCCCAGCCGCTCCGCGGCACGTGAGATCTTCCCGGACCGGGCCACGACCCCGTGTCCCCTGCATCGGCAGGCGGACTCTCAACCACTGCGCCACCAGGGAAGCCCTGATGATAGTTTTTGAATCACTGAATCCTGCTATGCCTGAAGATGTTTAGTCTTGAAGCTAATAAAATCCTTTTATAGAGGTGCAAAGAGTCCTGATACAATGACTTCCCCTACTGGAACTACACTATTTTTAGCTCAATCTCTTACATCAACTTGAGAGTTTTTGAATCACTGAATCCTGCTATGCCTGAAGATGTTTAGTCTTGAAGCTAATAAAATCCTTTTATAGAGGTGCAAAGAGTCCTGATACAATGACTTCCCCTACTGGAACTACACTATTTTTAGCTCAATCTCTTACATCAACTTGAGGAGTCAATGCCTAGTAACAGGAGAAAAAAAAACAAAGAAAGAAAGAGAAAAAGAAAAAAAAAATATTCCTACATTGTAGTGATGGTATTGGGCAAAGAACAACAGATTTATGTATTCTGTCCCAAGTTTAACCCTCTAATAAATACAGAAATTCCCAGCTTTTCTGCCAGAAGAAGCTTTGTAGAGTCTTCTGGATTCATGAGTTTTGTTTGTCCTACTGGGCAGATACAGACTGATCCTGTGTAAACCCATCACCTTCCAAAAGGAATACAAGCTTCTGCCCTAAAGTCCTGCCATTACTTAGTAAACAAATGTGAGATGGCTGCTTAAGGTTTTGGGGACAGGTTGTGGCCTAGGATTTCTTTTCCCATCTTCAACACCTGCACCTTTGCCAAGTACCAAGCAAGACAGCAAAGTATAGTGGATTAAGAGTGGGGAACTCTGCCTGGGTTCAAATGCTGGGCTCTACCTCTCACTACCTAGATGACCTTTTCAGTTTCCTTAACCTCTCTGTGCCTCAATTTCCTACTCTGTATAGGATTATGAAGACTAAATTAACGTTTATATAAAAAACTTAAAGTAGTACCCGGTACACAGTGACCACTATACAAGTGTTTGTTAAACAAACAAAGAAACAAAATGAATAAATAGCATACAAATACTACAAACATTTGAAAGATACTTGCAGAGGGTCTGTCAAAATACACATGGTCCCAAACCAATATAATACATGATGGAAACAACAAAGATACCTTTGGATGAGAAAGGATATTTAAATATTAAATATGATACATAGGATAGGTTATTCTATCCTATCCTACTCACAATCCCATATCATGAATTCTTTTTTTAATCCATTGGGACAATTGCAGAATTGGTCTTGCTTGAATGCTACATATGGACAGAAGTCAATAGTGAACTCAACCTACAGTCTCCCTTTCCAACCAGGGAAGCATTTATGATTCTCTCCCTTTACCTAGTCCCCAAAATGACACAGGTCAATTTCAGAGATGTGCTTTTGTTTCATTTTAGTAACCTAGGAAAGCCTCGGTTAAAAATTCTCAAATTTCTTCTGCTGTCTCCCACATTCCCTAAACTCCCTCTAGCCTACAACAAATCTCAATTCAAGTAATCATTAAAGACTTAACTCTGTGCCTAGCACAATGCCATGAGGTGTCAAGTGATTCCAAGGAGCAGAAGGCAAGGTTTTGGCACTTAAACAATGTTGTTGAGGAGATAAGTAGGAAACAAAGTAAACAATGCAAGAGGATAGCTGACTTGGTTCTAAACTTTTAAGTCTGTCAAGGTCCCTTGTCAGGCCTTGCCTACTTCCCAGGCACTGCAGCCCTTGGCCCTCCTCCTGCTGGTTTCCCTTGCCCTCACATATTCAGGCCTGCATTAGTGAATACTGACCACCAGCAAGAGGAGAGGTTTAAAGAGATCTATTTTAATGCCACAGTTTATTCAATAGCAGGGTTTGCTATATAATCTGTGGCGAACAGTGCAAAATAAAGATGTGAAGCCTCTGGTTTAAAATGCAGAAAAGTGCCATTAAAGGTACTAAACTGTAACACTTTTTGTTCCCTGTGCAGTCTCTCTGTCATGATGGTATTTTTAATTTTTTTTTTTTGGAAAAATTTAAAATTTACAGAAAACCTGAAAGAAAGTATGGTGCAAAACTGATATACCCTTGTATTAATTTCCTGGGGCTGCTGCAACAAATTATCACAAACTTGGTGGCTTAAAACAACAGAAGTTTATTCTCTCATAGTTCTGGAGGCTAAAAATCTGAAATCAAGGTGCCGGCCAGGCGAAGCACCCTCTGTAGAAGAATATTTCTTTGCCACTTTCAGCTTCTGGTGGCTCCTGGTGATCTTTAGTTTGAGGTAACTCCAATCTCTGCCTCCATCTTTGTAGGACAGTATACTTTGTACCCACTATGACCTCTCCATTCTCTTACAAGGGCATGAGACATTGGGTTTAGGGCCCACACTAAACCTAGTATGATATCGTCTTGAGATCCTTGACCTAAGTATATCTGTGAAGACTCTTTTTTCAAAATAAGGTCACATTCACAAGTATCAGGAGTTAGGACTTGGGCATATTTTTGAAGGGTGAACCATTCAAACAACTACAACCCTTTAACTAGATTCACCAATTTTTAACATTTTGCCAACTCTGTCATTCTCTCCCTTTCTCTCTGTCATTCTCTCTTACCCTTTCCCTCTCCCTCTTTCTGTGTAAACTGCAAAAAGCATAGCACTTAGCTCTAAATACTTCAGCAGACATCTCTTAAGAATAAAAAATTATTCTACATGACAATTAGAAAATTTAACATGAATTCAATAGTATCATATATTATCTAGTCCAAATTTAATTCTTCCATTTCTCCTTAAATTGTCTTTTATAGCTTTATTTATGACTGAGAATTCAATCAACGTCCCCTATTACATTTGGGTTGTAACATCTCTTTAGTTTCTTTTAATCTTGAATAGTTCCTTGCTATTTTTGTTGCCAGTGGTTTTTTTTTTATGACATTGACAATTTCAAAGAGTCCAGGTCATGTCTATCATGTAGAGTGTCCCACATTCTAGAGTTTTCTAATAGTTTGTTCAAGATTATATTCAGGTTAAACATTTTGAAAAAGACCAACGTATAGGTGATGTTGCAGACTTCCCAATGCATCATCAGCAGGCATGTTAGTCTGTGCCTATACTGATGATGCTGGGTTTGATCCTATGGTTACATTAGGGTCTATCAGCTCTCCACACTGTAAATGTACCTTTTTTCCTTTATATTTAGAATTAACTGTACAGTGATCCTGAGACCTTTTGACTATCAGCTCCCAAAACCTTTTTACCCAATGGTTCTAGCCTCCAATAATGATCTATGCTTGCACTCCTTATTACACTGGAGGGTGTTAAATAATACATTTATTAGCTAGCATTCTTCTATAAAGAAGAAGCTCCAGGGCTTCCCTGGTGGCACAGTGGTTGAGAGTCCGCCTGCCGATGCAGGGGACATGGGTTCGTGCCCCGGTCCGGGAAGATCCCACATGCCACAGAGCGGTTAGGCCCGTGAGCCATGGCCACTGAGCCTGCACGTCTGGAGCCTGTGCTCCACAACAGGAGAGGCCACAACAGGGAGAAGCCTGCGTACCGCAAAAAAAAAAAAAAAAAAAAAAGAAGAACCTCCAGGCTTTCCTTCTCTCCCCTCTCCCCCTCCCCTTTCACTATAAACTCAGTGATTTTTTTAGTGTCAAATGTAATATCTTTCTTCCTGATATTTCAAGATTCTTTATTTTATCATTTCCTTTCTCCTCCAAGAACTTCTTTAGCTTTCTTTTAAGGTAGGTCTGCTGGCAATGACTGTTCTCAGTTTGCCTTCAATGAAGAATGTTTTTTTGTTGTTGTTGTTTGTTTTTTCTGCGGTACACGGGCATCTCGCTGTTGTGGCCTCTCCCATCGCAGACCACAGGCTCTGGACATGCAGGCTCAGTGGCCACGGCTCACAGGCCCAGCCACTCCGTGGCATGTGGGATCTTCCCGGACTGGGGCACAAACCCGTGTCCCCTGCATCGGCAGGCAGACTCTCAACCACTGCGCCACCAGGGAAGCCCAATGAAGAATGTTTTGATTCACTGTCATATGACACAGCAATCCCACCCCTGGGCATATATCTGGACAAAACACTAATTCAGAAAGGTACATACACCCTATGTTCATAGAAGCACTATTTATGATAGCCAAGACATGGAAACAACCTAAATGTCCATCAACAGATGAATGGATAAAGATGTGGTACTTATGTAAAATGTAATACTACTCAGCCATAAAAAAGAATGAGAGACACCTTCAAGGTGGCGAAAACTAAGACATGGAGATCACCTTACTCCACACAAATACATCAGAAATACATCTACATGTGGAACAACTCCTACAGAACAACTACTGAACACTGGCAGAAGACCTCAGACTTCCCAAAAGATATATATATTTTTTTCATTTTTCTCTTTCTGTGAGTGTGTATGATTCTTTGTGTGACTTTGTCTGTATAGCTTTGCTTTTACCATTTGTCCTGGGGTTCTGTCTGTCCACTTTCTTTTTTTTTTTAGTATAGATTTTAGCGCTTGTCATCATTGGTGGATTTCTTTTTAGGTTTGGTTGCTCTCTTCTTTCTTTCTTTTATTTTTCCTTTTTTTTTTTTTTACTACTTTTAAATTTTTTTGATTTTTAATAATATTTTTATTTTTTATTTTAATAACTTTATTCTCTTTCTTTCACTCATTCTTTCTTGCTTGCTTGCTTGCTTTCTTGCTTGCTTTTCTTCTTTCTTTTGCAATTTTCTTCTGAACTTTGTGACTGATAGGGTCTTCGTGCTCCAAATGGGTGTCAGGCCTGTGCCTCTGATGTGGGAGAGCCGAGTTCAGGACACTGGTCCACCAAAGACCTCCCAGCTCCACATAATATCAAATGGGGAAAGCTCCTCCAGAGATCTTCATCTCAATGCTAAGACCCAGCTCCCCTAAACGACCAGCAAGCTACAGTGCCGGACACCCTATGCCAAAAAACTAGCAAGATAGGAACACAATCCCACCCATTAGCAGAGAGACTGCCTACAATCTTAATAAGGTCGCAGACACCCCAAAACACACCACTGGACACAGTCCTGCCCACCAGAAAGACAAGATGCAGCCTCATCCACCAGAAAACAGGCACCAGTCCTCTCCACCAGGAAGCCTACACAACCCACTGAACCAACCTTCACCACTGTGGGCAGACACCAAAAACATCAGGAACTGTGAACTGGCAGCCAGTGAAAAAGAGACCCCAAACACAGTAAGTTAAGCAAAATAAGAAGACAGAGAAACACACAGCAGATGAAGGAGAAGGCAGAAACCCACCAGACCAAACAAATGAAGAGGAAATAGGCAGTCTACCTGAAAAAGAATTCAGAATAATGATAGTAAAGATGATCCAAAATCTTGGAAATAGAATGGAAAAAATACAAGAAATGATTAACAAGCACCAAGAAAAACTAACGAGGAAACAAACAATGATGAACAGCACAATAAATGAAATTAAAAATTCTCTAGAAGGAATCAATAGCAGAATAACTGAGGCAGAAGAATGGATAAGTGACCTGGAAAATAAAATAGTGGAAATAACTACCACAGAGCAGAATAAAGAAAAAAGAATGAAAAGAATTGAGGACAATCTCAGAGACATCTGGGACAACATTAAACACAGCAACATTTGAATTATAGGGGTCCCAGAAGAAGAAGGGAAAAAGAAAGGGACTGAGAAAATATTTGAAGAGATTATAGTTGAAAACTTCCCTATTATGGGAAAGGAAATAGTTAATCAAGTCCAGGAAGCACAGAAAGTCCCATACAGGATAAATCCAAGGAGAAACACGCTAACGCACATATTAATCAAACTATCAAAAATTAAATACAAAGGAAAAATATTAAAAGCAGAAGGGAAAAGCAACAAATAACATACAAGAAAATCCCCATAAGGTTAACAGCTGACTGTTCAGCAGAAACTCTACAAGCCAGAAGGGAGTGGCAGGATATATTTGAAGTGATGAAAGGGAAAAACCTAAAACCAAGATTACTCTACTCAGCAAGGAACACATTCAGATTCAACGGAGAAATTAAAAACTATACAGACAAGAAAAAGCGAAGAGAATTCAGAACCACCAAACCAGCTTTACAACAAATGCTAAAGGAACTTCTCTAGGCAGGAAACCCAAGAGAAGGAAAAGACCTACAATAACAAACCTAAAACAATTAAGAAAATGGTAATAGGAGCACACATATCGATAATTACCTTAAATGTAAATGGATTAAATGCTGCAACCAAAAGCCATAGACTGGCTGAATGGATACAAACACAAGAGCCATATACATGCTGTCCACAAGAGACCCACTTCAGACCTAGGGACACATACAGACTAAAGTGAGGGGATGGAAAAAGATATTCCATGCAAATGGAAATCAAAAGAAAGCTGGAGTAGCAATTCTCATATCAGAAAAAATAGAGACTATAAATATAAAAACTATTACAAGAGGCAAAGAAGGACACTACATAATAATCAAGGGATCAATCCAAAAGGAAGACATAACAATTGTAAATATTTATGCCCCAACATAGGAGCACCTCAAAATATAAGGCAAATGCTAACGGCCATAAAAGGGGAAATCAACAGTAACACAGTAATAGTACAGGACTCTAACCATTCATTTTCACCAACGGACAGATCATCCAAAATCAAAAATAAAGAAGGAAACACAAGCTTTAAGTGATATATTAAACAAGATGGATTTAATTGATATTTATAGGACATTCCATCCAAAAACAACAGAATACACTTTCTTCACAAGTACTCATGGAACATTCTCCAGGATAGATCATATCATAGTTCACAAATCAAGCCTTGGTAAATTTAAGAAAATTGAAATCATATCAAGCATCTCTTCCAACCACAACGCTATGAGACTAGATATCAGTACAGGAAAAAAATCTGTAAAAAAAATTCAAACACATGGAGACTAAACAATACACTACTAAATAACCAAGAGATCCCTGAAGAAATCAAAGAGGAAATAAAAAAAACACCTAGAAACAAATGACAATGAAAACACGATGACCCAAAACCTATGGGATGCAGCAAAAGCAGTTCTAAGAGGGAAGTTTACATCAATACAATCCTATCTCAAGAAACGAGAAACATCTCAAATAAACAACCTAACCTTACACCTAAAGCAATTAGGGAAAGGAAAACAAACAAACCCCAAAGTTAGCAGAAGTAAAGGAACCATAAACAACAGATCAGAAAGAAATGAAAAAGAAATGAAGAAAACAATAGCAAAGATCAATAAAACTAAAAGCTGGTGCTTTGAGAAGATAAAGTTGATAAACCATGAGCCATACTCATCAAGAAAAAAAGGGAGAAGACTCAAATCAATAGACTTAGAAATGAAAAAGGAGGAGTAACAACTGACACTGCAGAAATACAAAGGATCATGAGAGATTACTACAAGCAGCTATATGCCAATACAATGGACAACCTGGAAGAAATGGAAAAATTCTTAGAAAAGCACAACCTTCCAAGACTGAACTAGAAAGAAACAGAAAATATAAATGACCAATCACAAGGACTGAAAATGAGACTATGATTAAAAATTTTCCAACAAACAAAAGCCCAGGACAGATGGCTTCACGGGCAAATTCTATCAAACATTTAGAGAAGAGTCAACACCTATCCTTCTCAAACTTCCAAAATATAGCAGAGGGAGGAACACTCCCAAACTCATTCTATGAGGCCACCATCACCCTGATACCAAAACAAGACAAAGATGTCACAAAGAAAGAAAACTACAGGCCAATATCACTGATGTACATAGATGTAAAAATCCTCAACAAAATACTAGCAAACAGAATCCAGCAGCACATTAAAAGGATCATAAACCATGATCAAGTGGGGTTTTCCCAGGAATGCAAGGATTCTTCAATATAGGCAAATCAATCAATGTGATAAACCATAGTAACAAACTGAAGGAGAAAACCATATATATGATCATCTCAATAGATGCAGAAAGAGCTTTCGACAAAATTCAACACCCATTTATAATAAAAACCCTCCAGAAAATAGGCAAAGGGGAACCTATCTCAACATAATAAAGACCATATATGACAAACCCACAGCCAACATTGTTCTCAATGGTAAAAACCTGAAACCATTTCCTCTAAGAGCAAGAACAAGAAAAGGTTGTCCACTCTCACCACTATTACTCAACATACTTCTGGAAGTTTTAGCCACATCAATCAGAGAAGAAAAAGAAGTAAAAGAAATCCAAATCGGAAAAGAAGAAATAAAGCTGTTACTGTTTGCAGATGACATAATACTACACATAGAGAATCCTAAAGGTGCTACCAGAAAACTACTAGAGCTAATCAATGAATTTGGTGAAGTAGCAGGATACAAAATTAATGCACAGAAATCTCTGGCATTCCTGTACACTAACGATGAAGAATCTGAAAGAGAAATTCAGGAAACACTCCCATTTACCATTGCAACAAAAAGAATAAAATACCTAGGAATAAACCTACCTAAGGAGACAAAAGACCTGTATGCAGAAAACTCTAAGACACTGATGAAAGAAATTAAAGGTGATACAAACAGATGAAGAGATATACCGTGTTCTTGGATGGGAAGAATCAACATTGTGAAAATGACTATACTACCCAAAGCAATCTGCAGATTCAATGCAATCCCTATCAAAATACCAATGGCATTTTTCACAGAACTAGGACAAAAAATTTCAAAATTTGTATGGAATCACAAAAGACCCCAAATAGCCAAAGCAATCTTGAGAAAGAAAAACAGAAATGGAGGAATCAGGCTCCCAGACTTCAGACTATACTACAAAGCTACAGTAATCAAGACAGTATGGTACTGGCACAGAAACAGAAATATAGATCAATGGAAGAGGATAGAAAGCCCAGAGATAAACCCACGCACATATGGTCACCTTATTTTTGATAAAGGAGGCAAGAATATACAATGGAGAAAAGACAGCCTCTTCAATAAGTGGTGATGGGAAACTGGACAGCTACATGTAAAAGAATAAAATTAGAATACTCCCTAATACCATACACAAAAATAAACTCAAAGTTCATTAAAGACCTAAATGTAAGGCCAGACACTATAAAACTCTTAGAGGAAAACATAGGCAGAGCACTCTATAACATAAATCACAGCAAGATCCTTTTTGATGCCCCCCTCCTAGAGAAATGGAAATAAAAACAAAAATAAACAAATGGGATCTAATGAAACTTAAAAGCTTTTGCACAGGAAAAGAAAACAAAAACAAGATGAAAAGACAACACTCAGAATGGGAGAAAATAATTGCAAATGAATCAACTGACAAAGGATTAATCTCCAAAAATTTCAAGCAGCTCAATATCAAAAAAACAAACAACCCAATCCAAAAATGGGCAGAAGACCTAAATAGACATTTCTCCAAAGAAGATATACAGATTGCCAAGAAACACATGAAAGGATGCTCACATCACTAATCATTAGAGAAATGCAAATCAAAACTACAATGAGGTATCAACTCACAGCCGTCAGAATGGCCATCATCAAAAAATCTACAAACAATAAATGCAGGAGAGGGTGTGGAGGAAAGGCTACTGTCTTGCACTGTTGGTAGGAATGTAATTTGATACAGCCACTATGGAGAACAGTAGGGAGGTTCCTTAAGAAACTAAAAATAGAACTACCATATGACTCAGCAATCCTACTGCTGGGCATTTACCCTGAGAAAACCATAATTCAAAGAGAATTGTGATACACAATTCACAGTGTTCATTACAACACTATTTACACAGTGTTCATTACAACACTATCACAGTGTTCATTACAACACTATCACAGTGTTCATTACAACACTATTTACAATAGCCAGGACATGGACACAACCTAAGTGTCCTTTGACAGATGAATGGATAAAGAAGATATGGCACATATACACAATGGAATAGTACTCAGCCATAAAGAAAAATGAAATTGAGTTATTTGTAGTGAGGTGGATGGACCTGGAGTCTGTCATACAGAGTGAAGTAAGTCAGAAAGAGAAAAACAAACACAGTATGCTAACACATATATATGGAATCTAAAAAAAAAAAAAAGGTTCTGAAGAACCTAGGGGCAGGACAGTAATAAAGATGCAGATGTAGAGAATGGACTTGAGGACAAGGTGAGGGGGAAGGGTAAGCTGGGACAAAGTGAGAGAGTGGCACGGACATATATACATTACCAAATGTAAAATAGATAGCTAGTTGGAAGCAACTGCATAGCACAGGGAGATCAGCTCAGTGCTTTGTGACCACCTAGAGGGGTGGGATAGGGAACATGGGAGGGAGATGCAAGAGGGAAGAGATATGGGGATATATGTATATGTATAGCCGATTCACTTTGGTATAAGGCAGAAACTAACACACCATTGTAAAGCAATTATACTCCAATAAAGATTAAAAAAAAGAATGAAATAATGCCATTTGCAGCAACCTGGATGGACCTAGAGATTATCTTACTAAGTTAAGTAAGTCACAAAGGGAAAGACAGATACAATATGATATCACTTATATGTGGAATCTAAAATATAACACAAATGCACCTATCTATGGAACAGAAACAGACTCACTGAAATAGAGAACAGACTGGCTGTTGTCATGTGGGAAGGGGTTGAGGAGGAATGGAGTGGGAGATTGGGGTTAGCAGATGTAAGTTTTTATATATAGAATGGATAAACAACAAGGTCCTACTGTATAGCACAGAGAACTATATTCAATATCCTGTAATAAACCATAATGGAAAAGAATATGAAAAAGAATATATATATGTTTGTGTGTGTGTGTATATATATATATATATATAATCATTGAATCACTTTGCTATAATGAGAAACTAATACAACATTGTAAATCAACTATACTTCAATAAAGTAAATTTTTAAAATGTGTTTAAATTAAAAATAGAAATAAATAAATAATAAAAATAATTAAATTAAAAATAAAAATAAATAAATAAATAAAATAACTCACCCATGGGGGAAAAATGTCTTGATTGCCCCTTAATTCCTGGAGGATATTTTTGCTGGATTTGGGATTCATGGTTTATAGTTCTGTTTTTTGATACTGTAACAATCTTGTGCCTCTTCCATCTGGCCCCCATGGTTTCTGATAAAAAAATCCACTGTAAGTTGAATTATGTTTTTCTACTCTAGGCAAGATATTACTTGTCTCATTGCTTTCAATATTTTCTTCTGTCTTTAGTTTTCAGAAGTTTGACTAAGATGTGTCTTAGCATGCATCTCTTTAGGTTTATTTACTACTAGCATGTCATTCTTTTATTCTGAGTCCAATGACCTCTATATAAATGCAAAACCCCCTGGTAAGGGTCCACATTAAAATTTGCCATTAATTTAAGATGAGTGTAAAGAAATGTACCACCCACTGTGGGATTGTGGTGGTAGTCAGGCAAAGGGCACAGAAAGAGGAAGCAGGAGCTAGGAAAAGTAAACTCCCCTCTTCCCCCATGGGTTTTGATGTTGGCCTTGAATACCCAGAGGCTTGACATTTAATGAGGACCCCATATCTTGTGCTTTTTGCTGTTGAACTGACAAGCGTTTTGACACTGCCCCACAGGAATCTCTCACTGGCCTTGATTAACACACAGATGCCTAGGGTTGCAGGCAGTGGAGAGTTTGAGGAAAGGTAGAGCTTGACATCTGCATCATTGTCATAAGCTTTATTTGGGGTGACAGAATACAATTCAAACAACTGATGCACATTAAGAGCCCACTGTGTATGTACAGGTGTGGCAGGGAAGGAGAAATGGGTAA
>NW_006793272.1:2349201-2351044 GCF_000442215.2 Lipotes vexillifer
ATGCAGAATTGGCTACGATATGGTCCCTGCCTATAAAGGGCTTTTAACGTGGCAGGGTCTATGAGACCTCTGTTTGGTGATGATAGCTATGATGAAAATGGTAATAGCTAACTTTAACTGTGTGCTTACTATTTGCCCAGTACTGTGCTTAGTGTTTTACAGTCATTAACTCATTTATTCCAAGAACCCTGTGAGGTATGTACTGCTGTGCCCATTTTATAGCTGCAGACACAGAAGCTCAGAGCCATTAAATGGTGAGACCAGAGTCACATAGCCAAGATTCACACCCGGGTTTGCCTGACTCTAAAGCCTCAACTTTTAACCACTGTGACATAAATAATTAAACCACAAGACAGCCCATAAGACATATTTGGAAGAGATCTTCAAAAGTCAGTCAACTCAAGTATTTCTCAAACTGGAAATACTTGGGAGAAATGGAAGCCAATTAGAGATCCTAAAAATGAAGAAGGCTTAGGACAAGGAGGCCAGCGCTGTGCTCTGAGAATCCGTGCAGGCAGCAAGGCAAGCTAGATCCCCTAACTTCCTGTTTCTAGTGCTCTCTCCAGGTTGTCATCTCCCAACCAACAAAGGAGACTGGAATTCACATACTTCAAAATACAGTTGACCTTTGAACAACAGAGGTCGGTCCACTTATATGCGGATTTTCTTCAATAAATACATCCGGTATTACACCATGTGCAGTTCGTTGAATCTGTGGATGTGGAACCATGGATGTGAAAGGCCGACTATGGGACCTGAGCATCTATGGATTTTGGTATATCCAGAGGTTCCTGGAACGAATCCCGTGCAGATACTAAGGGACAAGTGCACAGGCTGGTGTCAGTGCTACTAGAAAAATAAAACTCAGGCTTGAATTTGTCAAACAGGACCTTCCGCCTTATTTCTATCTGTTCCTTGGACAATCACTTACTAAGTGATTATGGGCAAGGCACTGTGCTAGGCATATGTAGACAAAGGAGAGACGAATAAGACATGGTCCCTATACTCAGTGAGATTATTTTCTAAGGCAGGAATCAACAAACTTTTTCTGCAATGATCCAGACAGTAAATGATTCAGGCTTTGAGGGCCTCTGTTACAGCTACTCAACTCTCCTATTGTAGTGTGAAATTAACCATAGATAATACATAAACAAATAGACCAATATAATTTATTTACAGAAACAGGCAGTGATCTGGATTTGACCTATGGGCCAGAGTTTGCCAACTCACGCCCTAAGGCATGGAACTTAACCTTGGATACATATTAGAATCACCTGGAGACCTTTAAAAAATGCTTACATCTGTGTCTCACTCTCAGAAATTCTCATTCAGTTGGTCTGGCACAGGCCTTAGATCAGGACTCTTTTAAAAGTTCCCAGATGGTTTTAATGTGCTGATAATATTAACAACCACTGCTTTAAAGGGAAACAGACTTATTAATAGTACTAGTACAAAACACGGGGCCAGAATGAAGGTGTGAATAGGTACCATGGGAATGTACAGAAAATAATTTGTTTCAACTGAGGAAATCAGTTTAGTCTTCCTGAGGGGCGTGGCACGTGAGCTAGCAAAGGAATAAAAAGGACTACTATTACTACTGCTGCTACTGCTACTACTACTACTACCACCACTACCCGTAATCATATGCCAAGTGCTTCTCTAGAGGCTTTCTAGCATTAAGGCACTGAACTCTCACAACCCTGTGAGTTAGGTATTATCATTATTGTCATTTTATGGAAGAGGAAACTGAAACCTAAAGACGTTGAGAAACTTGCCTTCGGTCACACAACTTACTCGTGCAATTCTCTCTCTCTCTCTCCATATATATATATATATATATATA
>NW_006793272.1:2351115-2377568 GCF_000442215.2 Lipotes vexillifer
ATATATACACACACACACACACTCCTTACAATGCTCCCCACTCACCTTTGGCCCCCAACAACTCTTCACCAACCCTACCTGTCCTACACAATCACCCCAAAAGTAGGATTATCAGGGGCTCATGTGGGCTTTATGTTTTGGGGAGGCCCTTGTGCCTTTCATATATATATGAAAATGAAAATCATGGAAACAATAAACACAGAATACAAGATAATTACGTAGTTATAAGACATGGCATCATAAAACTCCTAGAAGAGAAAAACATAGGCAAAACATTCTCAGACATAATCATAGCAATATTTTCCTAGATCAGTCTCCCAAGGCAAAAGAAACAAAAGCAAAACTAAACAAATGGGACCTAATCAAACTTACAAGATTTTGCACAGCAAAGGAAACCATCAACAAAACAAAAAGATAACCTACAGAATGGGACAAAATATTTGTAAAGGATGTGACTGACAAGGGGTTAATAACCAAAATATATAAACAGCTCATACAACTCAATATCAAAAATAAAAACCCTATTAAAATATGCACAGAAGGGCTTCCCTGGTGGCGCAGCGGTTGAGAGTCTGCCTGCTGATGCAGGGGACGCGGGTTCATGCCCCGGTCTGGAAATATCCCACATGCCACAGAGCGGCTGGTTCCGTGAGCCATGGCTGCTGAGCCTGCGCGTCTGAAGCCTGTGCTCCGCAACGGGAGAGGCCACAACAGTGAGAGGCCTGCGTACCGCAAAAAAAAAAAAAAAAAATGCACAGAAAACCTAAATTAACATTTCTCCAGAGAAGACATACAGATGGCCAACAGGCACATGAAAAGGTGCTCAACATCACTAATTATTAGAGAAATGAAAATCAAGATCACAATGAGTTATCACCTGACACCAGTCAGAATGGCCATCATCAAAATGTCTATAAATAATAAATGCTGGAAAGGGTATGGAGAAAAGGGAACCCTCCTACACTGTTGGTGGGAAAGTAAATTGGTGTAGCCACTATGGAAAACAGTATGGAGGTTCCTTAAAAAACTAAAAACAGAGCTACCATATAATCCAGCAATCCCACTCCTGGGCATATATCTGGAAAAGATGAAAACTCTAATTCAAAAGGATATATGCACCCCAATGCTCATAGCAGCACTATTTACAATAGCCAGGAGATAGAAACAGCTGAAGTGCCCATCAACAGATGATTGGCTTAAGAAGACATGGTATGTATATACAATGAAATATTACTCAGCCATAAAAAAGAATGAAATATTGCCAATTGCAGCAACATGAACGGACCTAGAGAATATCATACTAAGTGAAGTAAGTCAGAGAAAAAAATATTATATGATACCACTTATGTGTAGAATCTAAAAAAATAATACAGAATCAGACTCACACACATAGAAAACAAACTTATGTTACCAAAGGGGAAAGGGTGGAGAGGAGAGATAAATTAGGAATATGGGATCAAGAGATACAAACTACTATACAGAAAGTAGATAAGCAACAAGGATTTACTGTAATAACCTATAATGGATAATAATCTGAAAAAAATATATGTACATATAACTGAATCACTTTGCTGTACACCTGAAACTAACACAATACTGTAAATCAACTATCCTTTAAATTAAAAAGAGAAACAAGGTAGTTTTTACCTTTGGTAGCAAGAAAGAGGTAAAGGGATAGGACATGAGTAGATGTAAATGTGTGAGTAACATTCTAGTCCCCCCCCACACACCCCAGCTCACTGGGCAGTAGTTTCACAGGTTTATCATATTACATTTATAATTATTTTATATTACATTTATAAAGTCATTATTTATTATAATTATATTACATTTATAAAGTCATGTGTGGGCCAATGATGATAGTGTATCATGAACCAAGGAGTATATAAATATATAAATAATCCAACTGTATGAGATGTAAAAAAAAAAATGAGAGAGGAAAGAGGAAGGAGGAGGGAGAGGGATAAGGAGGGAGACAGAAAATGTTGGAGAATTGGGAAGATTTAGGAGGGGTTATTTACCTTACAATGCTCCCCACTCACCCTTGGTCCCCAACAACTTTTCACTGACCCTACCTGTCCTACAGTCACCCCAAAAGTAGGATTATCAGGGGCTCAGGTGGGCTGTGTTTTGGGGAGGCCCTTGTGCCTTGAGGAGTTGGCATTAACATTGGGAGGCTGCAGGTCCAGGGCAAGGCAGAGGAGAAGGAGTGGGTCTCTCAGGCTTTCCAAATTGACATGTGCTTCCTCTTTGCTGCCAGCATCATCAAGAGGAGGTCTGGAATGGGTGGCTCACATGGCTCCCCTTGGTATCCTGGCTCTATCTTTCCTCTCTTCTTCGTGCTAGTACTTTGTCCTAAATGATCACAGTTATCTGAGCCCCTTGGAGAAACAAGGGAGACATTGAAGTGGATGGCAATTTGACCTAGAACCCCTTCTATACCTGTTAATTTCCTTCATTGTTCCCTTCTTTCATTCACTATTGTCCTGAGAGCAGAGCCAAAATCTAGGACCCCAAAGCAAAGAATGGGGAAGAGCAGTGGCCAGGTACAATTATTTTTCTTATTTGCTCATTTGAACCAGCACCCATAACAGATATCAAGTGAGACAAACCTGCAGCAAGCTTGTTATGGGGCCTTTAAAATATCTGAGAACACTCCAGAAATGGTCCCCGGTGAGTCAGCGTAGCCTTAGAGTGGGCTCACAATCTAGTGGGCTTATAACCCTGCCACAGCAGGGTTGGCCTTTCTCCTCTGGCACTATCTGGCCTTTCCTGAGCTCTTTGAGGCACAAGCCCTGCCACCACTCCCCCACCAACTACCCCCAATGCCTCCTGGGCTGTCACTTTCTCATTCTCCAACTGCTACATCTCAAAATTTTTCCTTCTCACATCTCTATTTATGTTTTCCCTTCTTTTTGTGTCCTGAAGTTTTGCTTTCCTGCTTTTTCTTTTTCTCTTTTTTGCTTTCTTTTTTCTTTTCTATTTCCATTCTCATCCATTGTAGCACCCCCCATTCCTTTCTACCTTGGGTTTCTTATCCCCTGGCATCACAGTATCTCTTCTCTTCCCTTCCCTTCCCATTCTCTGTCTTTCTGTCTGTCTTCCTCTCTCTCTCATAATTAACATTATTTTTCCTCTTCTTTCCTCTTCCCAGTGCCCAGTTTCTCTTATTCAAAACTAAAATGGATGGGAGCCCAATCCCTTAGATTACTAATATGATGTGGGAAGTTAGAACAGTCTAGGAAGTACCTCTACTGTAATCCTCGGTGGGGGGGGGGTGTTATATTTTGGCAACAGGCACATGAAGCACTGTATGCAGAGGGGTGTGTTGGGACCATGTGGTGGGTGGCGAGTGCTAGACTGGTAGAGCTCCCTATGTTTGCTTCATCACCAGCCCTGGAATGCTGGATGTGGAGCCCATTCCAAGGCCAAATCTGGCCATTGAACAGATGTCCCTGAGATAGAGACAGCCAGTGAGCCAAAGCAAAGGGCAAGTTAATTCCCCAAAGGAATCATGGCAGATCATCTTTATGGAGAGGTTGGGACAGGTCAGCCAGTTCAGCAAAGGGAAGTAGCTGGTGAAGAGGGAGTACACACAGGCTCCTTTTGTCTGCTTAGCAAGTAAGGGTTAGCCATGAAAATCGCATGGGTTTCCAAATAAAGTTTATTTGGGCTTGTAGCCATAGCTCTCCCATTTAAGGAACTCATGGGCATATGTGTCCTAGCACACACAGATGCCAAGGAATGACCAGAAGAACTGGAGGGAAGCAGTCGTGGGAGCAGGGAATTACTGAAGATGTGAGCAAAGGAATTCACTCATTCTCCTCAGCAATTTTGAGAATAACAATAGTACCACTTATTTTGTGCACTATGAACCAAGTACTCTTCTTTTCAGAAGAGGAAATTGAGGCCCAGAGAAGCCAATTAACTTGTTTCCAGTAACAGTGAGTTAGTGCTAAATCAGCTTTCAGGAAGATGCCTTGCTTAGAATCAGTTAGGAAGTGGGGCAGCATATAGGGTGACGTCACTACTAGGGGCACTGGGATGCAGGATCAAGATTCGAGTGAGGCAAGTGAGGCACCTAGGGTGCCAACTTTAAGGAGCCATCATTCTTAGGTGTTGACCCCACACTTGCACAATGCTGGGAGTAAGCACCTCCTTAAAGTGTGAGCCCTAGACACCTCACTTGCTTCATCATCATCCTAGCCCTGATTGGATGGATCAGTTTGTACAGAACTGAAGAAAAGACCCTAGGCTGGAAATGAATTTTACACCTGAATTTGTGCATTTCAGTTGAGGTTTCTATAATTTTACTCTAGTTGAGCATTCAGCATGCAAATTAGAGGATTATTATATCAGTCTTAAAGGTTAATTGCTGTAAGAAACAACCTCAACATCTCAGGGACTTAACATAGTAAAGGGTTTATTTCTCACTCACTCCATAATCCAATAACATGTTTGGCAGGTAGACCCAGTCTCCTCCCATCATCTTCTAGTGGCTTAGTGTCCTCTACTGTAGACTCCGCATGCATCCAGGAGATGAAGGGAGAGGAATGTGAGGAGGACTTCAGGCGAGATTTTATGGACCAGACCTGGGAATCAAGCACACCCCTTCCATTCACATTCCACTGACCAGAATGTAGTCACAAGGCCCCAGCTAACTGCAATCCTGTCTTACAGGATACCAAAGGAGAGAATACAGATGACAGTTGGTGGTGAAAAATTAGCCTCTCTCTGTCACAGAGATGTAACACAGAAGCCTGCACCTGTGTATACATGTGTGTACTGTAAACAACAAGCTTGCAATGACAGAGCATGCAAGTGGGAGCTATACATAGTGTTAATCATTGACAGAGCTGAGATTTGAACTCAGTTCCACCTGACCCTAAATACTATTACCACCACCACCACCACTACTACTACTACTACTACTACTACTACTACTACTACCACCACCACCACCACCACCACCACCTAATATTTGCTGAGTACTTACCATATCCCAGGCATTATTCTAAAGGGCTAACATATGTGTTAAATCATTTGTCCTCACAAAACTCCAATGAGATAGATGCTACTATTATCCTCAGTTTATGCATGAGGAAACCAAGACTCAGATGGGTTAAGCAAAAACTTGTTCAGGGTCACACAGCTGGTGAGTGATGAAGTTGGTACAGAAACTCATGTTCTTACCCAATATTTTGAGTAATATATTTTCTATGTGCATCTGAGGACATATGAGAGATAAGAAAATTAGTTCTGGCCAGGGAAGGAATTGATTGCCTTCTAGTTTGAGAAGGTAGGCATCCACATATGATATATTTAAATAAAAATATGATACACCATGCTTAGGGATAAGAATGTATGGGGTGTATGTTAGTACTATGGGAGGAGGATTCATGGAACTGGTAAGACTAGAATAGTATTTAGAAGGTAGTGGGTAATGATTATCATAGTTTTAGTATTACTCTAAATTGGCTTATAGAATTACCTTCTTAAAAGCATGTGCTGGAGAATCCCACTGGGGACATAGTAGCAACTATCCTGAGAGTGAAAGGATGTAGAAAGTTATACAGCTTCCTAGCAAGGCAGTCAGGAAAAATATCCCCTAATAAAATGTCATAACTGTCAGATATATACCATAAAGAATTGAAAAAAGGTGTTCAAAAAAATCTTGTACACAAATGTTCACAGCAACACTATATACTATAGACAAAAGGTGGAAACAACCCAAATGTCCATCAACTGGTAAGTGAATAAACAAAATGTGATATATCCATACAATGGAATATTAACTTGCCATAAAAAGGAAGAAAATTCTGACACAGGCTATAATACGGCTGAAACTTGAAAACATTATGCTAAGTAAAAGAAGCCAGACCCCAAAGACCACATATATACGATTTCATTTATACAAAATATCCTGAATAGGTAAATCCATAGAGACAGAAAGCTGATTAGTGGTTGCCAGGATTTAGGGTGAGGGAGGAATGGAGACTGACTGCTTAACGGATATGGGGTTTTCTTTTGCGGTGGTGAAATATTCTGGAAGTAGATAGTGGTGATAATTCACAACATTGTGAATATACTGAATGTCACTAATGTTAAATTTTATATTATATGTACTTCACTACAATGAAAAAAAGTCATAACTCACACTTATACAAGGAGGGCCTTCAAGAGGTTTTAAAATAGGATCTAAATGAACGTTGAGGATATTATGCTAAGTGACATAAACCAGTCACAAAAAGACAAAAACTGTATGATGCCACTTATATGAAGTATCTTAACTAGTCAAACACATAGAGACAAAAGGTAGAATAATGATTACCAGGGGCTGGGGGCAGGGAGACATAGGGAATTGCTGTTTAGTGCATACAGAGTTTCAATTTTGCAAGATGAAAAAGTTCCAGAGATCTGATGTACAACAATGTGAATATACTTAACACTACAGAACTGTACACTTAACATGGTTAAGACAGTAAATTTTTTAATATGTTATACTTATTATATATTGTATTCTTACAGTAAAGTAAAAAAAAAATATTAAGAAAATCACTAAGGAAAAGAAAATACATTTGTACATATTATGTATTTATTGAAAAAATCCACATATAAGTGGACCCTCACACAGTTCAAACCTGTGATATTCGAGGGTTATATTATAAATTTCAAATTTGCTCAGAGACTAGATAAGATGGTAAATATTATATGATTTCACCACATTTAAACAACATATATATGGGATCTGAGAGGTGGAATCCTAGGGATTCTGGCTCTACTAGAGATTCCTATTAAAAAAATAGACATATTTATTAAAAAAAAAGAACCATTTGACCTAGTCTTTTAGAATAAAAGTCAACTGTATCACCCCATTTTACTAATGTTATCTGGAACCAGGTGGTACCTCAAATTTTGTAGATCTATGTTTATATTTTCCTGTAGCTAATGGGGAGCCTTGGATGAATTCATGTGTTAATTGCCTAGTGGAAGCTTAATAGCTGGAAGGCCTCTTTTATTTCCCTTCCTTCTTCCTGTTTTCTGTTTGTCAACTGATTTATTGCACATATATTCTTCCACCAAGAGAAATGATGAGCAAAAATCAATCAGTATTATTCTTTATGAATCAGCCTGATAAGAAGTTTAATAGTGGAGAGAGGAGAGTGATGCTATTACTACAGATTTGTGTGGATTTCAATAATAGAGGCAGGTGAAGCAAAGATTGGAGCCAGGGTTCAAGATGGCAGAGTAGAAGGACATGTACTCACTCCATCTTGCAAGAGCACCGGAATCACAACTAACTACTGAACAATCATTGACACAAAGACACTGGAACTCACCAAAAAAGATACCCCACAGCCAAAGACAAAGGGGAAGCCACAATGAGACAGTAGGAGGGGCACAATCACAATAAAATCAAATCCCATAACCACTGGGTGGGTGACTCACAAACTGGAGAACAATTATACCATAGAAGTCCACCCACTGGAGTGAAGGTTCTGAGACCCACGTCAGGCTCCCGAAGCTGGGGGTCTGGCAACAGGAGGAGGAATTCCCAGAGAATCAGACTTTGAAGGCTAGTGGGATTTGATTACAGGACTTCGACAGGACTGGAGGAAACAGAGACTCCTCTCTTGGAGGGCACACACAAAGTAGTGTGTGCATCAGGACCCAGGGAGAAGGAGCAGTGACCCCATAGGAGACTGAGCCAGACCTACCTGCTAGTGTTGGAGGGTCTCCTGCAGAGGAGAGAGGTGGCTGTGTCTCACCACAGGGACAAAGACACTGGCAGCAGGAGTTCTGGGAAGTACTCCTTAGCATGAGCCCTCCCGGAGTCCACCATTAGCTACACCAGAGAGCCTGAAGGTGCCAGTGCTGGGTCACCTCAGGCCAGACAACCAATAGGGAGGGAACTCAGCCCTACCCATCAGCAGACAAGCAGCTTAAAGTTCTACTAAGCTCTGCCCACAGGGAAAAACCCAGCTCTACACACCACGAGTCCCTCCCATCAGGAAACTTGCACAAGCCTCTTAGCCTCATCCACCAGAAGGCAGACAACAGAAGCAAGAAAAACTACAATCCTGCAGCCTGTGGAATGAAAACGACATTCACAGAAAGGCAGACAAAATTAAAAGGCAGAATCTGATGTACCAGATAAAGGAAAAAGCTAAAACCCCAGAAAAATAACTAAACGAAGTGGAGATAGGCAACCTTCCAGAAAAAGATTTCAGAAAAATGATAGTGAAGATGATCCAGGACCTCGGAAAAAGAATGGAGGCAAAGATCGAGAAGATGCAAGAAATGATTAACAAAGACCTAGAAGAATTAAAGAACAAACAAACAGCGATGAACAATACAATAACTGAAATGAAAAATACACTAGAAGGAATCAATAGCAGAATAACTGAGGCAGAAGAATGAATCAGTGACCTGGAAGGCAGAATGGTGGAATTCACTTCTGCAGAACAGAAAAAAGAATGAAAAGAAATGAAGACAGCCTAAGAGACCTCTGGGACAACGTTAAATGCAAAAACATTCTCATTATAGGGGTCCCAGAAGGAGAAGAGAGAGAGAAAGGACCCAAGAAAATATTTGAAGAGATTATAGTCACCAACTTCCCTAACATGGGAAAGGAAATAGCCATCCAATTCCAGGAAGCACAGAGAGTCCCAGGCAGGATAAACCCAAGGAGAAATATGCCAAGACAAATAGTAATCAAATTGACAAAAATTAAAGACAAAGAAAAATTATTAGAAGAAACAAGGGAAAAACAACAAATAACATACAAAGGAACTCCCATAAGGTTAACAACTGATTTCTCAGCAGAAATTCTACAAGCCAGAAGGGAGTGGCATGATATATTTAAAGTGATAAAAGGGAAGAACCTACAACCAAGATTACTCTACCTGGCAAGGATCTTATTCAGATTCAATGGAGAAATCAAAAGCTTCACAAACAAGCAAAACCTAAGAGAATTCAACACTGCCAAACCAGCTCTACAAAAAATGTTAAATGAACTTCTCTAAGCGGGAAACACAAGAGAAGAAAAGGACCTAAAAAAATTAACAAATCCAAAACAATTAATAAAATGGTAATAGGAATATACATATCGATAATTACCTTAAATTTGAATGGATTAAATGCTCCAAGCAAAAGATACAGGCTCGCTGAATGGATACAAAAACAAGACCCATATATATGCTGTCTATAAGAAACCCACTTCAGACCTAGGGACACATACAGACTGAAAGTGAGGGGATGGAAAAAGTTTTTCCATCCAAATTTGGGAATCTTTCCATGCAAAGATTTTCCATGCAAATGGAAATCAAAAGAAAGCTGGATTAGCAATAATCATATCAGATAAAATAGACTTTAAAGTAAAGAATGTTACAAGAGACAAGAAAGGACACTACTTAATGATCAAGGGATCAATCCAAGAATAAGATATAACAATTATAAATATATAGGCACCCAACATAGGAGCACCTCAATACATAAGTCAAATTACAACAGCTATAAAAGAGGAAATTGACAGTAACACAATAATAGCAGGGGACTTTAACACCTCACTTACACCAAAGGACAGATAATCCAGACAGAGAATTAATAAGGAAACACAAGCTTTAAATGACACAATAGACCAGAGAGATTTAATTGATATTTATAGGACATTCCATCCAAAAACAGCAGATTACACTTTCTTCTCAAGTGCATATGGAACATTCTCCAGGATAGATCACATCTTGCGTCACAATTCAAGCCTTGGTAAATTTAAGAAAACTGAAATCATATCAAGCACCTTTTCGGACCACAAGGCTATGAGATTAGAAATCAAGTACAGGGAAAAAAATGTAAAAAAAAAAACACATGGAGGCTAAATAATACATTACTAAATAATGAAGAGATCACTGAAGAAATCAAAGAGGAAATCAAAAAATACCTAGAGACAAATCACAATGAAAACATGATGATCCAAAACCCATGAGATGTAGCAAAAGCAGTTCTAAGAGGGAAGTTTATAGCAATACAATCCTACCTCAAAAAACAAGAAAAATTTCAAGTAAAGAATCTTACCTGGGCTTCCCTGGTGGCGCAGTGGTTGGGAGTCTGCCTGCTGATGCAGGGGACACGGGTTCGTGTCCCGGTCTGGAACTAGAGAAAGAAGAACAAACAAAACCCAAAGTGACTATAAGGAAAGAATTCATAAAGATCAGAGCAGAAATAAATGAAAGAGAAACAAAGAAAACAATAGCAAAGATCAATAAAACTAAAAGCTGGTTCTTTGAGAAGATAAACAAAATTGATAAACCTTTAGAGAGACTCACCAAGAAAAAGAGGGAGAGGATTCAAATCAATAAAATTATAAATGAAAAAGGAGAAGTTACAACAGACACAGCAGAAATACAAACATCGTAAGAGAGTACTACAAACAGCTCTATGCCAATAAAACGGACAACCTGGAAGAAATGGACAAATTCTTAGAAAGGTATAACCTTCTAAGACTGAACCAGGAAGAAATAGAAAATATGAGCAGACCAATCACAAGTAATGAAATTGACACTGTGATTAAAAATCTTCCAACAAACAAAAGTCCAGGACCAGATGGCTTCACAGGTGAATTCTATCATTTAGAGAAGAGCTAACACCCATCCTTCTCAAACTCTTCCAAAAACTTGCAGAGAAAGGAACACTCCCAAACTCATTCTACAATACCACCATCACTCTGATACCAAAACCAGACAAAGATACTACAAAAAAAGAAAATTACAGACCAATATCACTGATGAATATAGATGCAAATACCCTCAGCAAAATACTAGCAAACAGAATCCAATAACACATTTAAAGGATCATACACCATGCTCAAGTGGGATTTATCCCAGGGATGAAATGATTCTTCAATATATGCAAATCAATCAATGTGATATGCCATATTAACAAACTGAAGAATAAAAACCATATGATCATCTCAATAGAGGTAGAAAAAGCTTTTGACAAAATTCAAAACCATGTATGATAAAAACTCTCCAGAAAGTGGGCATAGAGGGAACCTACCTCAGCATAATAAAGGCCATATATGACAAACCCACAGCAAACATCATTCTCAATGGTGAAAAACTGAAACCATTTCCTCTAAGATCAGGAACAAGACAAGGATGTCCACTCTCTTCCACTATTATTCAACATAGTCTTGGAAATCCTAGTCACAGCAATCAGAGAAGAAAAAGAAATAAAAGGAATACAAATTGGAAAAGAAGAAGTAAAACTGTCACTGTTTGCAGATGATACAATACTATATATAGATAATTCTAAAGATGCCACCAGAAAAATACTAGAGCTAATCAGTGAATTGGTAAAGTTTCAGAATATAAAATTAATGCACAGAAATCTCTTGCATCCCTGTACACTAACAACAAAAATCAGAAAGAGAAATTAAGGAAACAATCCCATTCACCATTGCAACAAAAAGAATTAAATAACTAGGAATAAATCGACCTAAGGTGGTAAAAGACCTGTACTCAGAAAACTATAAGACACTGATGAAAGAAATCAAAGATGACACACACAGATGGAGAGCTATACCATGTTCTTGGACTGGAAGAATCAATACTGTGAAAATGACTATACTACCCAAAGCAATCTACAGATTCAATGCAATGCTTATCAAATTACCAATGACAGTTTTTACAGAATTAGAACAAAAAATCTTAAAATTTGTATGGAGACACAAAAGACCCCGAATAGCCAAAGCAATCTTGAGGGAAAAAAAATGGAGCTGGAGGAATCAGACTCCCTGACTTCAGACTATACTACAAAGCTACAGTAACCAAGACATTATGGTACTGGCACAAAAACAGCAATATAGATCAATGGAACAGGATAGAATCCCCAGAGATAAACCCATGTACCTATGGTCAACTAATCTATGACAAAGGAGGCAAGGATACACAATGGAGAAAAGACAGTCTCTTCAATAAGTGGTGCTGGGAAAACTGGACAGCTACATGTAAAAGAATGAAATTAGAGCACTCCCTAACACCATACCCAAAAATAAACTCAAAATGGATTAAAGACCTAAATGTAAGACTAGACACTATAAAACTCTTAGAGGAAAACACAGGAAGAACACTATTTGACATAAATCACAGAAAGATCTTTTTTGACCCACCTCCTACAGTAATGGAAATAAAAACAAAAACAAAAAAAACAAATGGGACCTAATGAAACTTAAAAGCTTTGCCCAGCAAAGGAAACTATAAACCAAATGAAAAGACAACCCTCAGAATGGGAGAAAATATTTGCAAATTTATCAATGGACAAAGGATTAATCTCCAATATATGTAAACAGGTCATGCAGCTCAATATTAGAAAAACAAACAACTCAATCCAAAAATGGGCAGAAGCCCTAAATAGACATTTCTCCAAAGAAGACATACAGATGGCCAAGAGGCACATGAAAAACTGCTCAACGTCACTAATTCTTAGAGAAATGCAAATCAAAATTACAGTGAGGTATCACCTCACATTGGTTAGAATGGGCATCATCAGAAAATCTACAAACAACAAATGCTGGAGAGGGTGTGGACAAAAGGGAACCCTCTTGCACTGTTGGTGGGAATGTAAATTGATACAGCTACTATGGAGAACAGTATGGAGGTTCCTTAAAAAACTAAAAATAGAATTACCATGTGACCCAGCAATCCTACTCCTGGGCATATACCCAGAATAAAACATAATTCAAAAAGACACATGCACCCCAATGTTCATTGCAGCACCATTTACAATAGCCATGTCATGGTAGCAACCTAAATGCCTATCGACAGACAAATGGATAAGGAAGATGTGGTACATATATACAATGGAATATTACTCAGCCATAAAAAATAATAAAATTGGGTCATTTGTAGAGACATGGATGGACCTAGAGGCTGTCATACAGAGTGAAGTTAAGTCAGAAAGAGAAAAATATTGTATATTAACGCATATATATGGAATCTAGAAAAATGGTACAGATGAACCGGTTTGCAAGGCAGAAATAGAGACACAGATGTAGAAAACAAACGTATGGATGCCAAGGGGGGAAAGCGGGGGGTGGGATGAATTGAGAGACTGGGATTGACATATATACACTGATACATATAAAGTAGATAACTAATAAGAAACTGCTGTATAAAAAATAAAATAAAAATAAAAATAGAGGTAGGTGGAATCATAAATGATTGCATATGTCCTTTACAAGAAGATTCATCACAGAGCTACTAGTCTGCCTGCCAGCCATACTAGTTTCTTGAGTTCTGTCCCATATTGTAAAGGATGAAAAGATTGGTACCCTGCCCAAGATGGAGAGTCTGGGAAAGCATGTGGACTTTGGAGTCAAGCAGCCCTGAGCTCAGCCACTTACAATCTGTGTAAACTTGGACTTGTCACTTAATCTCTACAGGCCTTAAATTTCCCATCTGTTAGGGACTGTAGTTTGTGAAGTTGTTTTGAGGATGATATGAGATAATACATGTAATGGGCTTAGCCAGATTCCAGCACATGAAAAGTAGACAATAAATGCTTGTTATTTTCAGTATGAGAAGCTGGCCTTTACCTGCAAGAAGAACTCAGAGGCAATAATACAACTGATCAGTTCAGCCCAGAGAGCCATTTTAGTTTCCTTCTACTCTAAAATATCCAACATCCATATTTACCTCCCAGCCTGAGTAAGAAAACTCTTTAAACTATTTCTCACTTTCTATCTGCCTTCTCTCTTTCATAAACACAAGTGCTTACTTATCCAGTAAATTCAGAACTATATGTGTTCTCCCCTGAATATTCCCATAGTCAGGCTTTCCATTTCTTCTTTCAAGCCTTCTCTCAACATTCCCAATATCGAGATTTTCTCTCATACCTTTATGTGCCATGTTCACTCCATTCTTTCCTGTTTCTCAAATAGCTCCTACAATTGACTTCCACACAGTCAAAAGTTAGTGCAAAACCTTCCTGGGTATTTTCCAAACAGATAAACCCCCTTCACACTCACTCTCCCAAAGCTTTCAATTTATGAAAAATGTTCTTTCTTTACCGCAAAGGATTTAGGATTGCATCTGTGTGCTGTTTTCACATTTTTTAACCATGAAAGCAGTTATGCTACCCATACACAACATTACTATTTGTCTGGATGGTAGGCGTCTCAAGGGCAGCGATCATGATTGGTGGTTCATCTTTTCAACAGATGAAACAGACCATGATATATGCAGAGAACCATCTGTGGAAAAACATCTCCAAGAGCCAAGCAGGGAGTGTGCAGTTATTATCAATCCAGACATGGACCAGACCAAAAGGACCAGCTAATACTCAATAGCCTAAATCTTAAATCCTCGTGCATTTTGCCACCATTTCTTTGCCAACTAATGCAATCCTACAGGCTTGGACTGGTGAGGAGGAGGGAAATCCTCCTCCCAAGTTTAATTCAGATGCAGTAAGGTAATAATCTTTATCAGTGATCAAGGTAGAAGAAGTAATTTCTCTACACTTACTAAGAGGTTGTGTGCCCTTGGCAGTCCCTTAGTCTTTCAACTTCCTTCTCTGTACAATGAGGATGATAATAATAGTATCAACTTTACAAGATTTGTTGTAAGGCTTAAATGACATGTAAATCAATTAGTACGGGACCTGCTACTCCTGCTGCTGCTAATATTAAGATGACTTGCTTTGAAGAAGGTCTGTATTAGTCTTTTATACTGAAAATTATCAACGTCAGTCATTTCAGCCAGACTTCCTTTCCACCATGCAGAATGAGCATATATAAATCTTGGACTGGTTTTTTGGAGTGTGTGTGAAGGACAAACTATCTCCCAGTGTCCCTTCTGAGGGATTATGGCCAAGGGGCATTAATAAATCTGTCTCTGATGGCATAGTTGAATAAGAGCTTCAGTAACTCCCAGATACCCCTGCTGCTAGCTGTGGTATATACTGTCGTCTTTCCAGCCTCTGAGTAAAATCCTGAGACTCTAGCCTGGGCAGTGGGCAAACTGACCCAAGCAAGTAAGGTTAGGCTCCCTTAACCATTCACTAGATTTCTTTCTGAAAAAACTAAGCATAATGCAAGTTCTGTTACCCTAAGGTTGAGATTCCAATAATCGAGTTTAACATATCAGCTTAATGAGGCATGGTTCTGGTCCTTGAGAACTTTCCTTATAGATGGAAAGCATTCTCTTTCTGTCACCTTGGTTTTCTTTTTATACCTTTTACTTTCTCTCTTTCTAATGTTCATTATTATTTTGTATACAACAGGGTTTTTAAATCATATACATAGGAGATAGCAAAAAGCCCCAAATTAAAATCCATAAGGCAACCTCCCTTACACAAGCACTACTACTATTTGCTATGGTCCTTCCTGAAGCTTGCTTTTGCTGTGCAGTCGATTGTGTGTATGGTTGCAATCATTTTGAAACAGTGTGATGTAATAGGAGGAAAATGGGCTGTGGTGTCAGATAAACCTGGGTTCACGTCCTGGTTTGTCATTCATGGGCTGTGTGAATTTGGCATATATATATATACACACACATATGTGTGTGTATATATATGTATATATGTGTGTGTATATATATACACATATATATATTCATATATATATATTATATATATATATATATATATATATATATATGTTTGTGGGTTTTTTTGGCCACACCACACGGCATATGGGATCTTAGCTCCCCAGTTCCCTGACCAGGGATCAAACCGTTGCCCCCTGCAATGGAAGCATGGAGTCTTCACCATTGGACAGCCAGGGAAGTCCCTGGCCTATTTTCTTAACCTCTCTTGGCTTCTGCTTCCTCATCTACACAATGAAAGTGATACCTACTTCACAGGGTTTTTGTAAAATTTATGGGTGATAAAATGTGTAAAGATGCTTAGCACAGAAAAGCAAGATTTCATATAAGCGCTTCATTCCTCACTGATTGGCAATGCCTCATTCATTCATTCATTCATTCAGTAAACAGTTGTTGAATATCTACAGCATGCATCTTTGATCATATATCTAGTAACTTTTATACAAGGACCTATTGGAATGCTATGTATTTTTCTTATTGTTGGTTTGCTTATTCTCTCACATACTACCACGTTTTACGTTTTAACTCTTGTCACCTTACAATATCTGTTTTAATATCTGGTAGATCTGGTTGCTTCTTACTGCTCTTCTTCCCCTCCCTGCCATTGCATTATCACCTGTTTACTCTTGTAAATTAATAATTAAATAATAAGGCTATTTAATATTTAAATACTTAAGAACCTTTAATAAGTATAATGTTCTTGATGTTCTTTTAATTTGTGTGAAATTGCAATAAAACAGCAAAGTACTGGGGGCCACCTAAGAATATTTTTCAATGCCCTGCGTGTTTAAACTGAGTCTTAACTTAGGTCATGCAGGTAAAATCATGGCCTAGTCTGTAGTGGTGGCAGTCACAGAGCATAATCACAAGCCAGGACTAGAATCCCTACTCTACTACTTACTAATAATTTGACCTAGGATAGTTTCTTCAACTGTAAAAGCAGGATAGTAATTCCTAGCTCATGGAGTTGCTATGAGGTTTAGATGAGGGTTAAATGAGGTTATGCTTGTAAAGCTCATGGCCCCTATTAAGTGTGCAGTGAAAGAGAGCCGGTTAAAACCAGTGTGATTTTGTATTTAACTCAGAGAGGTTAAGAAACTAAGCTTCAGTCACACAGCTAGTACAGACAGATCCAGGACCCAAACCCAGGTTTGTCTGACTCCAAAGCCCGTGTTCCTCTTATTACATCATACTATCTCCATATGATTCTGAACATGCGAACAATCCACTGCATTGCAATAGAAAACTGTCAAATAGGGGCTCAATGAAAAGATAGCTAGTTATAACCATGTGATTGCATTATTTTTAAACTGAAGTATACTCCATGATCTTCCAAACCTACACCATCCTTCAAGCTTTGTTATAGTGTAGATTTTAGACCTTGAAGACAGTCCCACACCATTCATGAAGACTGCTCAGACTAACTGAAATGGTGGCAGCATAGAGAGCACAAGATAACAGTGGTTCCATACCGCCTGGGTTGAAATCCAGGTGCTGCCACTCACTAGCTGTGTGACCATGAGCAAGTTCCCTGACTGCTCTGTACATCAGTTTCCTCATCTTTAAAATTGAGATAAAACTGGTACCAAACTCAATTTAATCATTGGGGGGATTAAAAGTGTTAATTCTTTTAGGTCCTTAGAAAATATTTGCCACATATTTAGTGCTCAATAAAATACTAGGTGGTATTATTAGTATTATATTATTTGTCTCTCTTTGTTCTGACTTTCCATAACACCTTTCATACTGGTACTAGATTACATGTAATTTTTAACATAATTATTAAGTGTTCTGTATTGATCTGTTAGGTGTGTATTGTGTCTTCTCAACTAGATTGAAAGCTCCTAGGAACCGGAACTATTTCTTCGGCTTTGAATCTCTCTTAACATCTAACACATTGCTGGGCACAGGGTACTAGCTGAACAAATCCTTGTGTGTTGAAATTGCAGGGACTTCCCTGGCAGTCCAGTGGTTAAAACTTCGCCTTCCAATGCAGGGGGTGCAGGTTCGATCCCTGGTTGGGGAGCTAAGATCCCACATGCCTTGGGGTCAAAAAACCAAAACATAAACCAGAAGAAATATTGTAACAAATTCAATAAAGACTTTTAAAAAAATGGTCCACATCAAAAAAAAAAAAAATTACACACTAGCCTTAGTCAGAAAGTCAGAAAGAATCCTTGGTGTCTTTTAAAATAACTTAGTGTCTTCATCATCTCCCATTGCTCTACAGAGAGCCATATAAAAGCTTCCAGCCCTGACAACTAATGACCAAATCTCCAGGAGCTCTGTGGCTTGCTTCATGGCCTGTACTTCATGATTCTCCAATATTCAGGGCACAGAGGCAGAAAGAATGTAATTGAGAATTCAATCTTCTGCACACAAAACCTGCAGGTCTAGACTCCAATGACCCTTAGATGGATGTATGTGGTACTCGTTCCCTGAAATGTAATTTCAGGAGTTTAAAAAAATGATGGAAACACCTCAGGATTCAGGTATAGGGGATGGGGAGGAATGGAGTTGGTGATGAGGAGTGTGTAATAGGGGATGATCTATTTCAGAAAAATAACCTTTTTACTAAGCCTGGGTGGAGGTTTGCAAAATGGAAGAGGCTGCCAATCCACACAGTGTCACCAATCCCAGCAAGGAGAGAGTGTGTCATCATCTAAATTCAAGTTCTGGAACCAGACAGCCTGCGTGTGAATCCTGGCTCTGCCACTTGATAATTATGTGGTATTTCTTTTGGAAAGAAGGAGCAAAGAATCAGAAAACAGATGCTGACATTAGGAACATAGAGGGCTTAGGCTCAGTAGCCCCTATTGCTTTGGCACCCGGTTACCTGAGATGTGTGACAATGCCACCTGCTGCTCTCACTGTAAGCTGCTGGGGAACGAAGACCTTGAGAAATGCATGTCAAGGGCACGCAGTAAAGTGCCAAAACAAGTGTTTTTCCCTCACATTTTGTAGTTGTGTAGAATTCAGCATTGCATTATTAGGAAGATTACCTATAAGCTACCAACATAACAGAAATCCTGTAGCCTTAGCCAAAGTTATTTTTGTCCCTTATGCCTATCCATAGTCTATGCATCTCTGATCAAGCCTCCCTTCTTCTGCAGGATCATCCACTTCCACTGTTCCCTGAAGCCTTCTGCTTTCTCATCTAACAATGTTGCACAACAAGGGTACAGCAGTGTGTTTTTTGTTTTAGGGAGGGCTATGCACACAGAGTATGGATTACTAACACACACACACACACACACACACACACATGCACACACACATACACACAGCCCCAAAGTGGACTATTTTTGTGGGTTATTTAAACTGATCATCTATATGAATCCAAGGATGCAGACTCACCAGTTACCCATCTCACTCTGTACTCAGAAGAAATATTCCAAGATTTAGGTTGGGAAGAAAAGGAGTTTGTTTCAGAACATCACATTTTTTTTTTCAAAAAATAAATCCTTTGGCTCCTGAGCCAACAGAAACTCTCTGTGGCTTCCTCATTACCTGCTCCCATGGTTTTCAGAATCAACCGTCAAGGGAGTTATTAATCTAGAACATGTTTGTTTCTCTGTTTACTGAGACAGATTCAAAAGGCACAATTGGAAATAGACTTTAAGCCTTCTCTTAGATGGGCTCTTCCAGATTATGGTACTTCTGCCAGCTCCACAGTACTCTTGGTCTAAAGCAGAGAGCCAATGAGATTAGAAATTATGGACCTGTCCATCAGCCTGGCCCATGCTCCAAGGAAGTCACAGAGTCTGACCTGGTCCTTTTCCTTTCTCCTCCAAGTTCAACAGAGTTCATGGAAGTCCTTCCTTTATGGCAAAAATTCATTTTATATTTATATGGCACTTCATAGCTTATTTCTTAGCACTTTGGAAGCACTACTTCATAGTGCTTCGGAACGCATTATCACATTTTAGACCTTAAAATTCCATGAGGTTGGCAAAGAAACTATTATTAACCCTGTTTTATAGACAAGGAAGGTTAAACCGAGAGAGGCAAAGCATGTTTCCTATGGTCATATAGCTTAAATGACAGAGCTGAAAGTCAAATTCAGATTTTCAGATTCTAAGCCCTAGGCTCCTTCTACCTCTCTGTCAATGAAACTCCTCTCAGAACTTTCCTCTCTTCAGAGGTCTAACCTCATCAGTCAGGTGTCAGAGCTGACTCACCGCTCAAATCCTTCCTGCCTTAGTCATTCTCAAGGGGCTGAGTATAGATATCTGAACCATACTTTAAAACTGACTTGGAGGTTGTTCCTGTACTGTTTCGTTTTGTGTTTCCTGACCCCCAGCATCATCTCAACTTTACAGGACCAGTATTAGTTCGAATTCATGAGAATATTTATGTCCTCTATGATGGCTCACCAAAAAGTCACCATTCCGGAGAAATCTCTCAATAATCAAGTGAACAAAATGTAACAATCATGGACGTCAACCAGCTTCTTTTCCCCGTCCCCCCCAGTGCTTACTTAATGAGCTCACACATGAAGTGGGAAGCTCCATGAGGGCAGAAATAGAGGTTATGCATGGCATCAATCACATGGATTCCTCCTCACCAAGGCTGACTTGGTTACTGTATCTGCCAAGTACCCAAACTGCCAACAGTGGAGGCCCAGGCTAAGGCCCCAGCTGGGCCCCATTCTGCAGGGAGACCTGGTAGCAGGTCAGTTACTTTGGATGCCCTCCATTATGGAAGAGAAGGCCATTTGTCCTGTCTGGAAATGATACTAACTCTGACATGGATTTGCTTTTCCAGCCAGCAATGCTTCTGCCAGCACCACCACTCATAGACTTAATGAATGTCCTTTCCACTGCCATTGTATCCCTGACAAGAAACTCGTTTTACAGAGAAAGAATGAAGCTGATGGACTAATACAAGACTCACTGATCTTACCACAGACATCATAAACCAGGAGCAGTTATCCTGGTAGAGCAATGCAATGGTCCATTAAAACTCAATTACAGAGTCTCTGGGGGCTCAAGATCTGAACACTGGAGATGTTATCCTATAGGATGCGGCATATGCTCTGAACTAGTGGTCAATAGATAGTGCTGCTGTTAGAGCAAGTATTCTAGGAGCCAAGGGCTGGAAGTTGGAGTGGCTCTTCCCACTGTTACATCTACTAGCCTACTCACAAAATTGTATGGTTCTGCTGGTTGAGAGGTTTCAGTACTTGAGGAAGACGTGCTTCTTCTGGACAGACACACAACAGCATGTCTGTTACCTAAAAGAGGAGACAGCCATCTGGCTACTTTGGACTGTTTGTGCCACCAGAATAACACCCAAGATGGGAGTTTTCAGAGCTAGATGGTATGACATAGGGCTGCTACTGTAGAGTAAAGGTGGGGAGGAGTGTGTCTGGGACACAGAGGATCCTTCAAGGCACTTCCTTATGCTACCATTCCAGTGGTAAAGTTAAAAAGGGAGACTTGGACAACCACATACGGGCAGGCCCACCGAAAAGCTCAGGAATGCAGTTTTAGGTCATGCCTGAGGTAAAGAACTTTTAGCAGCTTAGATACTGACTAAGGAAGGCAAAAGAAATATAGACTGAGTAGTATAGGAAAAGTTTCAGAAAGAAGACTATAATATCTACCCAGAGTTTCTTCCTTGCTGTGACATATTTCATTTCCCCCTCCCATTATACTATTTCATACATAGTGGCTAACTTTACATAGAGTCTCTAGTTTATAGAATATCAAGATGCAATTGTGATGGAACCAGAGGCTAAATGCACAGCATCCAAAGACCCTGGATTGAGGTCTGAATATATTTAGTAACTAATCAGAATTTGAGATTCCACTCTTTGACATGTTTGCATTTATATCAGAAATAGTTGCATTATATCACACGGAGGCTATTGTTGTTGTGAAGTTTATGTATGCAAAAGGATATATGTTGAAATTGGTCAGCCAAGGTGTGGACATTGTCTTAGGATTGGTTCCTCAGAAAGGATTCCTATGCAAGTGATATTTTTGGAGAATGAAAACTGTGAGGGAAACAAGGGAGGGCAAGGGAAGAAGCTAAGCAAGGATGTTATTTCGCATGAAATCTAGCATCACCCTGATCCCACAGGTAGCTCTGGGTATATGTAAATGGCTCAAAAGAGTCCATCCTACCTTGAGACAAAAGGGATGGGGATTTTGTACTACTGCCCCACTCTGTCATTGGCTATGGTCAGCCTTGGGAGACAGAACTCCTAGGTGAGGTAGTTTCAGCTGCTCAAGGGCAGTCCTACAGAGAAGGTTACAGATGTGAGCTTTTAGCAGCAGCAATTACAGCAGCTGGGGGATGGGTGCACCAGACCACCAAAAAGAATCCCTGGGAATCTGGATGGAGCATTTACAATGTCTGCTACAACTACTCAGCACTTGTGAACACCCTTCCTATGTTTTAAGAATTCCTCACCTTAGAAGTCCCAGACTCTACAAAGAAACCAGACGTTTGTTTTCCAAGCCTCTCTACTGCTCGAGTACAGGCATGTGACCTACGCTCTTTCAGTCACGTGTACCTACTCAGGACTGGAATTGGAAGCTAGTGATGCAGAGGAGCAGATATAATATGGACTGCATTCTGGCCAAGATAGGGGCAGTTCCATTTCATTTTTAAGAGGCAGCATTTGCAAAGGTTCCAGGAGTAGTGTCTGGTGCCCACATTGAATGATATTGGCAGTTGTCAATGCCTTCCATACAAAGACTACCAGTAGCACATCTTGTAATTTAACAAGTTGGGTTTATCACTCATTGCTGTAAGGGAAAATGCATACCACAGGGAGGGTATTAGAGAGGACTTATTATAGGATTTGGACTTGTGTTAGGTGATTTGGGGGGGTGAGGAAGAGGGGCTTTGTTCTGGATTGGATGCTGTTAGGAAGCAGTGGTAATTCCATGACTGGGTATCTTAATAAATCTTACCTAGGAGGAGGGACTGCTAACCCAAAGCTAAAGCTATAATTGGTAAAGAAGCAGCAGTCATTCCCCATTAGCCAGGGTAGGGGAATGTCTTGTCATTTTTTTGATTTGGACAATGTTTACATTTATGTCTTGATCCATCACTATCACAGGGTGACTCTGTCTGATGTTGCTGTCCTGTGAAATTTTTGATATTTAACAGGAGAACACCAAGACCTAGCTGTGAGTGCCAGACTAGCTCCTAGCAACACCAAGGCCTGGGTGATAGCATCAGGTCAGCTCACTCGTGTCAGGGTCTGCCTTTTTCTTTCTCACAGTTCAAGCTGTGGTATTTGTGCCCAGCAGCAGTGTCAGGCGGAATCTCCACTTTTGCCTTGTGATTTTGAGTGTTATTTTTGACTCTCTTGACTCCAAGTTGGTTCTCTGGCTTTCTCCGGGATTGTATAAGCTTCTAACGAGCCTCAAACAATTTGTTTTCTGCCTAAACTAGCCAGATTTAGATTTTAGTTCTTTACAACTAAGAACCCTGACTGATATACATCTCTTCCTCCCCTCTACTCCAGCTCCCAGGACTACATAGATCAGCATCTCCCATTAGGACATTAAGGAAACAAGATTGGATAAGGAATCCTTGGATCCTTTGGAAAAGTGAATTGTCTTCATGACTCCCTTGATACTGGCGCACTGTCATATTTGAGGTTCAGGATAGGGCTAGCATCTGCAGGGAAGCTAACAGAGGAAGATCTTGAGGGATCTTGGATCCCTCTGGTGAAGAATCAGACTCCGTCTTCCTTTTATCAGCTACAACTCCCTCAACCTACTCCTACCACCAGCAAGGTAAGAACGGACACAAAAATGGCTAGGAAACGAGACCTTGCATAATCAAGTGCAAGAGTAAAGACTTGGAAAGCAGGGGAAGGAGACTTTATTGGGGGCTGTTGTCATTACAGAAGGCTTTATGGAGGCAGTGGAATAGAAGGAGATGTTGAGGGACAAGTAGGTTTTGATCCAGAAGTAATGAGGGAGAAGGACATCCAAATGATCATAGCTTAGCCTCCTAGTTTTGATCTTCAGCCACTAGAGATCCTAGGCTCACTGCCTGTGGTGACCTCAGTGAGTCAATAGGCCATGGTCTTGATCCATGTTACTGAATCCAAACCACAGGATTCTGCAGTAGATCTTTCCTCACTAGAATATAAGCACCATAAAAGCTAGACATTTTTCCTTTTCATGTTTGTATCACTAGTTCCTTAAATGGTGGTTGACACATAGTAGACCCATATTAAATATTTGTTGAATGAATGGCTGAATGAATAAGTGGATTAATAAATAAAGGAATATTTTCCAACACTCTCCCCTTGTGGAAAGAGACCAAAAAAACCCCTGCCAACTTCAGCAAATTAATTTTTCTGTTGCTCTGTCTCCTCCAAAAGGACTCTACTGCTCTCCCACCCTTCATGAATAGCTTCATTCCTTAGGCTCTCAGCTTGCTGCTGACAAGTTCTTCTGTAGCTTCAGTTCAACCTTTATTGTGCAACTGGCCCAAGGGACACTGAACACAGCTCTACGTTCTAGGCCAATTACACTCTGCAGAACTGAGGTATTAATTAGGACACAGACAGGATATATTCCATTCAGAGATCTGCAACTAACAGGGCAGGTTTCCTCTGAGTCAGGGACTGTTTCCAGGGACAAGAGAAGAGCTACGTATAGTTCAATGTAATAGCATCAGGCTTGATTCTATAGTCAATAGGCAATTTTACCTCCAATTTTTTTAAGGGAAACAAGCCTCCTGTTTACTCCATTTACAAGAATTGTCAGATGTACTTCACTCTGAAAGTAATAGCTGACCATCACTTTTCATTAGAGCTGCCTACGTCTACCTAGAAAGTTTTATTTGAGTACTACGTCTTACCCTACCCTGGACACAACCCCTCCCTCCCTCCTTCCCTCCCTCCTGATCTCTTGTTCAGGAAGATGCTATTGTTGCAGTAGTTTTCAAAGCAAAAAGGGCCTTATTAGTAACAATGTCATGGGTTTTTTTAGTGATGCTTTGGGAAACAGAGCTGAGTTACGTTGCTGGGTATGAAGAAGAAATTAGAGAATGTAGAAAAATTATTAGGGACTGGAAAGAAGGTGGCCAGAAGAGAGGTGAGGGGTAAGGAAAGCAGACTGCCCACTTTACAATTTTGTTTAGGGCCATTACTGGACGCTGCCCTCCAAAATTTTGATTTAAGGTGACTGCAAATAGATCAAACTGCCTGGCTCTGCCACTTACTTGCTGTGTGATCTTGTGCACATCACTTGAAATCTCTGTATTTCAGTTTCTTCATCTTAATATGGGGATAATAACTGTACTTATCTTATTGGGTTGTTGTGAGGATCAAAGGAGTTAACTTATGTAAAATCACTTAAAGTTGTCTGGCACATAGTAGGTGCTATATAAGCGATAGATATTGTTGTTGTTATTTTTATAATTATCATTTTCGATTGAGAGCATTTTGAATCATTCTCACCTTCTTCTCTACTCCCCAGAGCCATGGGCCTTGAGAAATGTTTCTGTAATGATTTGCTTCCTTGCATAAATGTACTAATGCTGGGCATCTGTGCTATCTGGAGTGGGAACAGAACCCAGGTACAGGACTAAGGTCCTGGGGAAAGACTCCAGGTTCCAGAATTACCAGGGAACAGGGGCTGCAAGCAGATCTGTAGTATAGGTTAGGGTTTCATAAAGTGTATTCTTTAGCTACCTTTTTCAATGTACCTGTTAAAAATTCCCTACCACAGACATGTCAAATTAGAATTCTGGGACTGGGAACCAGAAATCCACATTTTATCAAAGTTCCCAGGTTATATTGCCAGATTTAGAAAATAAAAATACAGGAAGTCCAATTAAATTTGAAGTTCAGATCAAACAACAAATCATTTTCATTACAAATATGTCCCAACTATTGCATACAACATACTTATACTAAAAGTTACTTGTTGTTTATCTGAAATTTGAATTTAACTGGGCATCCTGTATTTTGTCTGGCAGAGTACACCTAATTCCAATGTACTCTAAAATTAGAGGACCAGTCCTTTAGAGAAATCTAGGTTCTGAGAAGTCTTTCCAAGAGCTTATGTCAGGGAAACTGGAGAAGGACCCAGTTATTGAAACAGGGGTATGAAATGGAGGACTGGTCAAAGAGAAAAAACAAAGTGCCTGATTCACTAGCACTTGGGCAGAAGCAGGGTAAATCAGGAGGCAGAGGCAAATGACTTCAGTCATTCAACCAGAACTCTTTAAATTGGCCCCAAGTTCTGGTTCTTCCTGGAGCAGTGGTTCTGTCAGTGGGTGGAAAGTCAGAGGTGAATGACTTTTTCAAAAAGCATCTGCGGTATCTCCAATACCATTTCCCTGTCCTCGTTGGGGAGCGGAAAACCTTTTCTGCTACTCTGTCAGATTCTGTACCTGGGGCCTACAAATTGTGAAGAAGTGACAAGACAAAGGACAAAGAGTTGGGCATCCAGGCATGGGGAATTGTGGGAATGTATACACATGGAAGAAACTAATGGAAGATAAGAGATTTTTTAGTAACTTCTTTTGTGCAGACCCATCTCGGTTCTGACTTTCTGTCTCTGGTGATAAGGGTTGTTCTCTTAGTATGGAAGAGGGGGGAGGAACACCTTCAGAAAGGGAAATTGATTTCCTTCTTTTAGGCAGATTGGGGAGGGCAAAGAGCTCTTCCTGTGTTTGCTGCTTCTTAATTGCCCTCAGCTCAAAATATTCCTTATGCCAAAGTGGCATATTTGGGGGTGGCCTATTCTAATCCCCTTCACCCTCATATTGGGAACCACTAGCACAGAGTTTCAAACTGCAAATAGAACTGAAAGATAGGGCATTATAAAATGTGCCTATTATCCCCTGTTGTCTCTACCCTGGTTC
>NW_006793272.1:2377645-2423121 GCF_000442215.2 Lipotes vexillifer
GTTCAGCAGATAATAGGTTTCTTAACTACAACCCAGCCAGCCTCTTTCCACCCCTGTCCTGTAGGCTCTTCCCACCATTTGTACAAATAGTAAGCAACTCTATAACCCCTGCACTGCTGTGGCCATTTCCTTTCATCATGGCTATTGCCAAGGTCTCAGTAGGCACTAATGTGCAATAATGTTTCCCAGATTGAGGAGACTGGGTAGAGAGCTGTGTCAGTTTTCCTGACAGGAACATATTCTGAAAGTTACCCTAGTGCCATCATGTCAAATGTGGGCTGTATTTACAGGTCTTGTTTTCCAGAGCCACACCAGCACAGCCAGACTCTACCTCCTGCCTACTGTCTTATCACATTTTCATTATGACCCCAATACCAGCACAGAAGAGCCTATTTCCAATGGATTAAGAAACTACTTATTCTAATGAGACTAATTCTCCTCAGTTCTGTAATGATGAAAGGGACTCCTTTTCATGGGAAGGCCTGACTGAACGCTGGTGCCGACTCTTTTTGTTTGCTGTTTCTTTCCACCAATTCCAAGTGTATTGTCAAAGGGATGCTTCCTGGCCAAGAAGAACAGCTTCGTCTTTGCTTCCTCTCCTCCTCTCCTGTCCCCAGCACCACGAAAGCCCTTTGAAGGAGAATGAACCAGAGTGCATAGCCTCAGCTTATTATGAAATGACATTCCAGCCATTCCAGAGATGAGTTGGCTGCTGGTAGGAGACAACAGAGACCATGCAAAAGCCATCCAGGACACACACACACACACACACACACACACACACACTTCGTATTTCAAAACATGTGGCATAATTGAGGTCTACAAAATACATAGGTGAAAACAAATACCATATGCCCAACTGAGGAAGTCAGAACTCACATTACTCATAGTAAAGTGCTCTAGCATTTCCAATGGCACTGGCCAATTTGTCTTGATTGAGAGTCATTGGTGTCATCTTAGCTGTCCCCATATTCCACTGGACTATGAACTCCTGGAGGCTAGGACCCATGTCTTATTCATTTCTGTTATTTACTTAGAGCACTTAGCACAAGGCCTGGTTTACAGTAAGCACTTTATAAATACTTATAAAAATAAAAGTACCAGTAGAATACAGAAAGATGAGTAGCAGAAGAGGGGTTGCAAGACAACTTTCAAATCTGGACCAAGTATCAGCAGTTGAGCCCAAAGCAGACAAAAGCAGTTGTACACTAGAACAAATAGAAATAAAAGAGCATAAAAATGGGCAAACTGCAGCTTTGGCCTGCATATGAGCTGAAAGTGGTCTTGCCCTACCAGTAAGAATCACAAGAAAACTCAAGCCTCTCCTGTGGCCTGCCAATGAGAAGATTTTGTTTTTTTAATGGGAAAACATTCACGATGATAAACACAATGAAAAGGAAACTATCATCTCACCCCTTGCATGGTTCTGCATATGCTTTCAGTCTATTTTCCCTTCTTCCCTCTGCCTATAAAATCCTATCCATCTTCTAAGGCACAGTTCCACAGATTTCCACAATATTGTTGAAATTCATGCCATGTGTCTGGTCTCAATCCAAATGAGACCTACCTTGGGGCAACCACAGACATCAGGTCATTTATGGCAATCACCAAGTCTTGTTTCTCTTCTGGATACTCTAAGCACCTAAAATAGAGTTGGGCCCATTATAGACACTTAATAAATATTCGTTCATTGCCTGCTTTATGGTGACTAGAAAACCAATCATACAGAAAGCTGGAGATGGTCCCTCTCCTATAGAAACAGATTTCATTTGGCTTCATTAAATACAAAGCTAGGCCCATCTCATGCCAAATTGGCATGTTTCCCTTTGGAGATTGTGTTTCACTGCTGGTGGAACAGCAAGTCTGTTATGATTAAAGAATAGAAAGTGTATCTACCTTTCCTTGCAGGAAATTGGAATAAATACCATAAGGCTCCTCAGTGAGATGACTGATGGTTTGTGTTTTCTCTTTAATCAAGGAAAATGGATTAGAAGTTATGAAGGAAACTTTAGATCCAATGTTCTTTGATTGTTAAACAATAATAACAGAAATATGGCTTATTTCAAAAAACAGTCAGAGGCCATACAGGGATGAAGTACTAAAAGGTGGGAAGAAAAGTAAAGGGAGTAGGACATTCTCAGAGAGCAACTGATCAAAAGTGGGGATTAAAAATAAATCCCTCAAGGGAATTAGAGCTCAGAAAATAGAAGTTGTGGAGAGAAGGATAAGAAATCCTACCAGATTTAGGAACCTAGGACATCTGGGGATGGGATGAATTGGGTTGTTGTATTATTGACCTAAAGAAGAAATTGCTGGTTGAAAGAAATAGAAGTTTTAAGAGACAATGAGCAGAAACTACCCTGGATTGGGATGTTCTAGGAAGAGGAGCCCAAATCCCAGAATTTTCCACATACCCAATACAGGACAGTTGTGGTTCTAAGATGCTCTACCTTCTCCAAGGATACCTGCTTTCTGGTATTCATACTCTTGTGGAATCTCCTTCCTTTGTATAGTCCATTCCCCTAGTTTGTGGACTGCATCTAGTGATTTGCTTCTAACCAATAGAAAACAACCAAAAAGAGGATTTCACTTCAGAGATTAGCTCATAAAAGACTGTGACTTCCATTGTGTTTACACACTCCTTCTCTCTTGCTCTCTTTCATTTGCTCACATTGATGAAGCCAGCTTCCATACTGTGAGAAGGTCTTTGGAGATACCCATGTGACCAGGAGGAGAGAGTGTACACTGGTCAACAGCTAGTAAGGAACTGAAGCCTTCAGTCCAATGGCCCTCAAAGAGCTGACTCCTTCCAACAATCACTGAGTAAGCTATCAAGTGCATCCTGTTCCAGTAGAACTTAGAGGTGACTTTGGCTTTGGCCATCACCTTGTTTGCTGACTTGTAAGATACTCTGAGCCAGAGAACCAAGCTAAGTCATCCACAGATTCCTGAACCACAGATACTGTGAGGTAATAATTGTGTGATGTTGTAATCTGATAACGTTTGGGGTCATTTGTTAGTCAGCAATGAATAGCTAATACAGCAGGGAAAGCAGCCTCTGAGCTCATGCATCAAAAGGGGAAAGATGAAATGGGCTCTATAACATTTTGAGAATATAAGTGGCAGCAAATTTCAGATCACAGTACTGATTATTACAAGGCAGCAGGGGAGTGAACTATTTGAGAAATAATATACTAGAAAAGCCCCTTGTCCTATTGTTACCAATGACACATAATAGAAGCAGAATCAAGGACTCAGAGAAGGAAGTTTCAACTAAGGGCCAGAGGCCAGAAGCCCAAAAGAATTGACACCCTGGGTCACTCTCATGGTCTAGTCAGCCCAGGCATCTATCTTTACCAGAGACCTGGTGGGGCAGAAATCTCCTCTGTGACCTCTTTTTCAAGTCTTCCTTAGAACAATGAAGACTTGGATGGGAAGGGGAAAATAGTAGGCTCCTGCCACATTTGCAGCTTCTGAAATGTGCTGTGTGAATTGAAGAGGAAATCAACTGGAAGGTAGAGAGAAAATATTAATCTGAGAAGGATGGTGAGAGGAGAGAAGAGCCAGGTGCAAACAGCCACTGAACCTGCTTCATTGTTTTCTGGGACAGGGGCCACATGAGACAGGATGAAAGTCAGAGCTAAGATATCCATGTGCTTCAATGACCAGTACTCCAGCTACCCTCAGTTCTGACGTTTCTGATCTACCAAAATAGGGGGAGGGTGAAAGGGATTTTCAAAACTTGAGCTTGAAATGATGCATTTCCTCACCCTTCTTTTTGACTTCCATTCTTTCTGGAGCAATGATGGCACTGTGCTTTATGCACATTGTCACAGACCCTGATACAATGCTAGTTCTCTCTTGCTCCTACCTCTCATCCCAGTTGCCTTGTCCCACTGTCATTTGTTTCCTTCCACAATGCTAGGAAATAATTATCCTATGTATTTGGTTATTTGATCCTCACAACAACCTTCTGAGGTGGTTAAGACAAGCATTGTCATTTCTACTGTATTGATGAAGAAAGTGATACCCGGGGAAGTTAACCAGCTGATATAAAGGCACATAGCTAGTTAGTGGCAGAGTTGGTAGAGAAGCTAGATCTTTGGTCTCCTAGTCCATTACCTTTTAAAAAAAATCATTCCATGCTACTTCAGAAAAAACTTGAAAAGAAAGTGTTACAAAAATGTCAATGTTCATTCCTGTACAACTGTATTGGCCCTTTCAATAATGAAAGGTTTGTTTTTCCTTACTGACTGAGGGAATGGCAGAAATGTTTACAAGTATACAATACAACTAAGTCCTAAATGCAGGTTTGGTGGTGCATTGGATGACTTCCAGAGGTTCCTACATTGACGTCTCTTAGTCATTGAAAACATTTTTCAAATGGTGATCTGCAGTGTATCATAAGACGTTCCTCTAAGAAAAGATGCCATGTTTATATGATAAGGGTATGATGGGTCTAACAAAGATAAACAGGTTTCATAACTGTAGGACTTCTCAGGGCCTTTAGTAAGATAATATGCAAAGTAAATATATAAGATTTAAAATATTCAGCCTTACCAAATTTATTTTATGATGGAGTCCATTTTTCTCTGAGCATCTTGAGGGGCTAGTGTACATCAAAATATAGTTTGGGAACAGTTAGACTATGAACTATATAAAATGTGCTTTGTAAACTTATATTAATACATATGTCTTAAGTCCTGGAAACCACAAAGGAAAAAGGACTGCACCAAACACATGTAGAACTTGTCTAGGCTGTGGTGTGCTGGTACTGGTGGAAGGAATTGCACATTGCAGCTGTGTTGGAAACGCACGTTTTCCAATAACAAGAAAAAGACTTTCTCCCCTGACTACTGGTGCAATGGAGTGAAATGAAGTTTGGGAAAGTGAGCCAAACAAACTCTCCATTGAGCTGGCACCTATCTATCCCAGCATGCTTTCTAAGCCCTGTGTGTAACCCCTAAACAATTAAAGGTTATGCTTCATTATTCAGCCAAATAGCCCAGGAAGCTTCAGAGCGCAGCTAAGGTTCTGGACTTGATGCGTTTTGAAAGACATAATCATAAATAAGAGGCAAGTGTCAGGCCAAGGAATGTAGCCTTAAAACCCCAGAATTTTACAGTTGATTTTCTCAGGCTGAAAAGACCAGCATAGGCATAAGCTGTCTTGGTAGACTTCTGAAGGGCCTCTGTGTATTTTCCAGGATTCTTGGGTCATCTCAGATTGGAAACAAACATAATAATACACTGTTTTCCAAAGCAGCCAGGTTTATACCTGCTCTTACTCTCATTTTTTTGAAAAGATGGTATAATTCCTAAGAGCAATTGCCCCAATTGCTTTCCTTTACTTGGAAGTAAAGCTCTGGTTGAAAAGTACAATCTCCTGGAATATTAGAGCTGAAGACGGTGCAAAACAGCTAGCCTCATTATGACTAAATTTAATCCCAGTATGAATTGTTTTTATTTATTTATTTATTTATTTATTTATTTTAACATCTTTATTGGAGTATAATTGCTTTACATTGTTGTGTTAGTTGCTGCTGTATAACAAAGTGAATCAGCTATACGTATACATATATCCCCATATCCCCTCCCTCTTGTGTCTCCCTCCCACCTTCCTTATCACACCCCTCTAGGTGGTCATAAAGCACCGAGCTAGTCTCCCTGTGCTATGCGCTGCTTCCCACTAGCTAGCTATTTTACATTTGTAGTGTACATGTGTCAATGCCACTCTCTCACTTTGTCTCAGCTTACACTTCCCCCTCCCTGTGTCCTCAAGTCCATTCTCTAGTAGGTCTGTGTCTTTTTTCCTGTCTTGCCCCTCAGTTCCTCATGACAATTTTTATTTCTTTTAGATTCCATATATATGTTAGCATACGGTGTTTGTTTTTTGCTTTCTGACTTTCTTCACTCTGTATGACAGCCTCTAGGTCCATCCAACTCAATACAAATAACTCAATTTCATTTCTTTTTATGGCTGAGTAATATTCCATTGTATATATGTGCCACATGTTCTTTATCCATTCATCTGTCATGGACACTTAGGTTGCCTCCATGTCCTGGCTATTGTAAATAGTGCTGCAATGAACCCTGTGGTACATGACTCTTTTTGAATTATGGTTTTCTCAGGGTATATGTCAGTAGTGGGATTGCGGGGTGGTATGGTAGTTCTATTTTTAGTTTTTTTGAGGAACCTCCATACTGTTCTCCATAGTGACTGTGTCAATTTACATTCCCACCAACAGGGCAAGAGGGTTCCCTTTTCTCAACACCCGCTCCAGCATTTACTGTTTGTAGATTTTTGATGATGGCCATTGTGACCTGTGTGAGGTGATACTTCATTGTAGTTTTGATTTGCATTTCTCTCATGATTAGTGATGTTGAATATCCTTTCATGTGTTTGTTGGCAATCTGTATATATGTGGAGAAATGTCTATTTAGGTCTTCTGCCCATTTTTGGACTGGGTTGTTTGTTTTCTTGATATTGAGCTGCATGAGCTGCTTGTACATTTTAGAGATTAATCCTTTGTCAGTTGCTTCATTTGCAAATATTTTCTCCCATTCTGAGGGTTGTCTTTTTGTCTTGTTTATGGTTTCCTTTGCTGTGTAAAAGCTTTTAAGTTTCATTAGGTCGCATTTGTTTATTTTTGTTTTTATTTCCATTTCTCTAAGAGGTGGGTCACAAAGGATCTTGCTGTGATGTATGTCATAGAGTGTTCTGCCTATGTTTTCCTCTAAGAGTTTTAAAGTGCCTGGCTTTACATTTATGTCTTTAATCCATTTTGAGTTTATTTTTGTGTATGGTGTTAGGGAATGTTCTAATTTCATTCTTTTACATGTAGCTGTCCAGTTTTCCCAGCACCATTTATTGAAGAGGCTGTCTTTTCTCCATTGTATATTCTTGCATCCTTTATCAAAAATAAGGTGATCATATGTGCATGGGTTTATCTCTGGGCTTTCTAGCCTGTTCTATTGATCTATATTTCTGTTTTTGTGCCAGTACCATACTGTCTTGATTACTGTAGCTTTGTAGTATAGTCTGAAGTCTGGCAGCCTGATTCCTCCAGCTCCATTTTTCTTTCTCAAGATTGCTTTGGCTATTTGGGGTCTTTTGTGTTTCCATACAAATTATGAAATTTTTTGTTCTAGTTCTGTGAAAAATGCCAGTAGCAGTTTGATAGGGATTGCACTGAATCTGTAGATTGCTTTGTGTAGTATAGTCATTTTCATATTGTTGATTCTTCCAATCCAAGAACATGGTATATCTCTCCATCTGTTTTTTTTTTTTTTTTTTTTTTGGTGGTACGGGCCTCTCACTGTTGTGGCCTCTCCTGTTGTGGAGCACAGGCTCCAGATGCACAGTCTCAGTGGCCATGGCTCATGGGCCCAGCCGCACAACGGCATGTGGGATCCTTGTGGACCGGGCCATGAACCCGTGTCCCCTGCATCAGCAGGCTGACTCTCAACCACTACGCCACCAGGGAAGCCCTCTCCATCTGTTTGTATCATCTTTAATTTATTTCATCAGTGTCTTATAGTTTTCTACATACAGGTCTTTTGTCTCCCTAGGTAGGTTTATTCTTAGGTATTTTATTCTCTTTCTTGCAATGGTAAATGGGAGTGTTTCCTTAATTTCTCTTTCAGATTTTTCATCATCAGTGTATAGGAATGCAAGAGATTTCTGTGCATTAATTTTGTATCCTGCAACTTTACCAAATTCATTGATTAGCTCTAGTAGTTTTCTGGTAGCATCTTTAGGATTCTCTGTGTATAGTTTCATGTCATCTGCAAACAGTGACAGTTTTACTTCATCTTTTCCAACTTGGATTCCATTTATTTCTTTTTCTTCTCTGTCATGGCTAAAACTTCCAAAACTATGTTGAATAATAGTGGAGACAGTGGGCAACCTTGTCTTGTTCCTAATCTTAGAGGAAATGGTTTCAGTTTTTCAACATTGAGAATGATGCTGGCTGTGGGTTTGTCATATATGGCCTTTATTATGTTGAGGTAAGTTCCCTCTTTGCCTACTTTCTGGAGGATTTTTACCATAACTGTGTGTTGAATTTTGCCGAAAGCTTTTTCTGCATCTATTGAGATTATCATATGGTTTTTATCCTTCAATTTGTTAATATGGTGTATCACATTGATTGATTTGCATATACTGAAGAATCCTTGCATTCCTGGGATAAACCCCACTTGATCATGGTGTATGATCTTTTTAATGTGCTTCTGGATTCTGTTTGCTAGTATTTTGTTGAGGATTTTGCATCTATGCTCATCAGTGATATTGGCCTGTAGTTTTCTTTCTTATGACATCTTTGTCTGGTTTTGATATCAGGGTGATGGTGGCCTCATAGAATGAGTTTCGGAGTGTTCCTCCCTCTGCTATATTTTGGAAGAGTTTGAGAAGGATACGTGTGACTCTTCTCTAAATGTTTAATAGAAATTGCCTGTGAAGCCATCTGGTCCTGGGCTTTTGTTTGTTGGAAGATTTTTAATCATGGCTTCAATTTCAGTGCTTGCAATTGGTCTGTTTATATTTTCTAATTCTTCCTGGTTCAGTCTCGGAAGGTTGTGCATTTCTAAGAATTTGTCCATTTCCTCCAGGTTGTCCATTTTATTGGCATATAATTGCTTGTAGTAATCTCTCATGATCCTTTGTATTTCTGCAGTGTCAGTTGTTACTTTTCTTTTTCGTTTCTAATTCTATTGATTTGAGTCTTCTCCCTTTTTTTCTTGATGAGTCTGGCTAATGGTTCATCAATTTTGTTTATCTTCTCATAGAACAATCTTTTAGTTTTATTGATCTTTGCTATCGTTTCCTTCATTTCTTTTTTATTTATTTCTGATCTAATCCTTATGATGTCTCTTCTTCTGCTAACTTTGGGTTATTTTTGTTCTACTTTCTCTAATTGCTTTAGGATTAAGGTTAGGTTGTTATTCGAGAGGTTTCTTGTTTCTTGAGGTAGGATTGTATTGCTATAAACTTCCTTCCTAGAACTGCTTTTGCTGCATCCCATAGGTGTTGGGCCGTTGTGTTTTTATTGTCATTTTTTTAAGGTATTTTTTCATTTCCTCTTTGATTTCTTCAGTGATCTCTTGGTTATGTAGTTGCATATTGTTTATCCTCCATGTGTTTGTATTTTTTTACAATTTTTTTCCTGTAATTGATATCTAGTCTCATAGTGTTGTGGTTGGAAAAGATACTTGATATAATTTCAATTTTCTTAAATTTACCAAAGCTTGATTTGTGACCCAAGATATAATCTATTCTGGAGAATGTTCCATGAGCACTAGAGAAGAAAGTGTATTCTAGTGTTTTTGGATGGAATGTCCTATAAATATGAATTAAGTCCATCTTGTTTCATGTATCATTTAAAGCTTGTGTTTCCTTATTTATTTTCTGTTTGGATGATCTGTCCATTGGTGAAAGTGGGGTGTTAAAGTCCCCTACTATGATTGTTTTACTGTGGATTTCCCCTTTTATGACTGTTAGCATTTGCCTTATATATTGTGGTGCTCCTATGTTGGGTGCATTACTATTTACAATTGTTATATCTTCTTCTTGGATTGATCCCTTGGTCATTATGTAGTGTCTTTCGCTGTTTCTTTTAATAGTCTTTATTTTAATGTCTATTTTGTCTGATATGAGAATTGCTACTCCAACTTTCTTTTGATTTCCATTTGCATGGAATATCTTTTTCCATCCCCTCACTTTCAGTCTGTATGTGTCCTTAGGTCTGAATTGGGTCTCTTGTAGACAGCATATATATGGGTCTTGTTTTTGTATCCATTCAGCTGGTTGATGTCTTTTGTTTGGAGCATTTAATCCATTTACATTTAAGGTAATTATCGGTCTGTATGTTCCTATTACCATTTTCTTTCTTTCTTTCTTTCTTTATTTGTGGTACGCGGGCCTCTCACTGTTGTGGCCTCTCCTGTTGCGGAACACAGGCTCCAGATGCACAGGCTCAGCGGCCATGGTTCATGGGCCTAGCCGCTCCACGGCATGTGGGATCTTCCCAGACCGGGGCATGAACCCGCGTCCCCTGCATCGACAGGAAGACTCTCAACCACTGTGCCACCAGGGAAGCTCTACCATTTTCTTAACTGCTCTGTGTTTGTTATTGTAGGTCTTTTCCTTCTCTTGTGTTTCTTGCCTAGAGAAATTCCTTTAGCATTTGTTGTAGAGCTGGTTTGGTGGTTCTGAATTCTCTTAGCTTTTGCTTGTTTGTAAAGCTTTTGATTTCTCTGTTGAATCTGAATGAGATCCTTGCCAGGTAGAGTAATCTTGGTTGTAGGTTTTTTCCCTTTCATCACTTTAAATACGTCCTGCCACTCCCTTCTGGCTTGCAGAATTTCTGCTGAAAGATCAGCTGTTAACCTTATGGGGATTCCCTTGTACGTTAGTTGTTGCTTTTCCCTTGCTGCTCTTAATATTTTTCCTTTGTATTTAATTTTTGACTGTTTGATTAATATGTGTCTTGGCGTGTTTCTCCTTGAATTTATCCTGTATGGGACTCTCTGTGCTTCCTGGACTTGACTATTTCCTTTCCCATATTAGGGAAGTTTTCAACTGTAATCTCCAAATATTTTCTCAGTCCCTTTCTTTTTCTCTTCTTCCCCTGGGACCCCTATAATCTGAATGTCAGTGCATTTAATGTTGTCCCAGAAGTCTCTAGACTGTCCTCAATTCTTTTCATTCTTTTTTCTTTATTCTGCTCTGCGGTAGTTATTTCCACCATTTTATCTTCCAGGTCACTTATCCGTTTTTCTGCCTCAGTTATTCTCCTATTGATTTTCTTCTAGAGAATTTTTAATTTCATTTATTGTGCTGTTCATCATTGTTTGCTCTTTAGTTCTTCTAGATTCTTGTTAAACATTTCTTGTATTTTCTCCATTCTATTTCCAAGATTTTGGATCATCTTTACTATCATTACTCTGAATTCTTTTTCAGGTAGACTGCTTATGTCCTCTTCATTTGTTTGTTCTGGTGGGTTTTTACCTTGCTCCTTCATCTTCTGTGTCCTTCTCTGTCTTCTCATTTTGTTTAACCTACTGTGTTTGGGGGTCTCCTTTTTGCAGGCTGCAGGTTTGTAGTTCCCATTGTTTTTAGTGTCTGCCCCCAGTGGCTAAGTTTGGTTCGGTGGGTTGTGTAGGCTTCCTGGTGGAGGAGACTGGTGCCTGTGTTCTGGTGGATGTGGCTGGATCTTGTCTTTCTGGTGGGTAGGACCATGTCCAGTGGTGTGTTTGGGGGTGTCTGTGAACTTAATATGATTTTAGGCAGCCTCTGCGTTAGTGGGTGGGGTTGTGTTCCTGTCTTGCTAGTTGTTTGGCATGGGGTGTCCAGCACTGGAGCTTGCTGATTGTTGAGTGGAGCTGGATCTTAGCGTTGAGACAGAGATCTCTAGGAGAGCTCTCGCTGATTGATATTACATGGGACCAGGAGGTCTCTCATGGTCCAATGTCCTGAACTTGGACTTCCCACTCAGAGGCTCAGGCCTTACACCTGGCCGGAGCACCAAGACCCTGTCAGCCACACGGCCAAGTACATGGGGAGTTTCTTGCCTTTTGGGAAGTCTGAGGTCTTCTGCCTGTGTTCAGTAGGTGTTCTTAGGAGTTGTTCCACATGTAGATGTATTTTTGATGTATTTGTGGGGAGGGAGGTGATCTCCACATCTTACTCCTCCACCATCTTGAAGGTCCTCAGGAATTGTTTTTAAAACAAAGGGGTAAGAGTGTTTGCACTTCAAGGAGAAAAAAAAAACTAACTTCTTCCTCTGAATTATGTTCTGCATTTAAGGGACAAAGCCTACTGCATGTGAAAATGAAATGTAATACTCAAATGCCTGCCCATCAGCCAAAGCAGTAAGTAAATGGCTGTATCAAAATCACCTGAGGGTGTTGTTTAACACTACATATTTTCCCCACCCCCCACTCCTCGCCAGATGTCTTGAATCAGAATCTCTAGAAATGGAGTTTAAGAATCTAAAATTTGAGGCTTCCCTGGTGGCTCAGTGGTTGAAGGTCCACCTGCCAATGCAGGGGACATGGGTTCGAGCCCTGGTTGGGAAAGATCCCACATGCCATGGAGCAACTAAGCCCGTGCACTACAGCTGCTGAGCCTGTGCTCTAGATCCCGTGGGCCACAAATACTGAGCCTGCATGCTACAACTACTGAAGCCTGTGTGCCAGGAGCCTGTGCTTCACAGCAAAGAGAAGCCACCACGATGAGAGGCCTGCGCACTGCAATGAAGAGTAGCCCCCACTCGCCACAACTAGAGAAAGCCTGCACGCAGCAATGAAGCCAAAAATAAATAAAAATTTTTAAAAATCTAAAATTTTAAGAAGTTTTTCAAGTGATTCTGATGCATAGCCAGGGTTAAGAACCACTAGATTATATGATCTACAAGATCTCTGCTAGATCAAAATTTACAGGTACCCTTATTTTAAAAAGGCAGAGATATAGATCCACGACCTACTATGTGCCAGGAACGGTCCTAAACTTGCAGCCTTTCTTAGCTGATGTTCCTCATCTGAACCACAGATTTGCATGACTATTTTTTCAATTCTCCCAAAGATGGTACATAACGAATACAGATGCATACAAGTTTATGGATTATACGCTCAACCGTTGCCTTGCAGCATTAGGGCTTAGTTCCCTCAGGGTTACTAAAGCCTAGTAATAGAGAAACAATTTGTGAAGAACAGACAAAGTATCTGAAATATAATATATTTATACTCTAGATGGTTCAGCTACAAGATGATGCCTCCAGCTTCCTAGCTCCCTGAATGACTGTGTGGTGTGATGTAGGCCCCCTTCTCCTTACTCACACCTACATCAGAAACATATAGTGATCAATAAATAGGTCACTGTTGAGAGTTTGGGATTAATTTGTTACCATAGTGCAAAAGTCTATCCTGAGTAAAGCAGTAACATTAACATATTTGAAGTTTGTTCAAACATAAAACTATTGAAGGGTTTTTGACAGGATGAGTAACAGGATAAACTATACATTTTTCAAAGATCAGTCTGCAGAGTTGAAACTGGATAGGAGGAGGGCAAGAGTCAATATAGACAGACCAACTTGTTAATAATTATTGAATTAATGTGTTCAGTCAACAAATAATTATTTAAAGACTCCTGTGTGATAGCCACTCTGCTAGGTGTTAGAGATACAAAGATAAAGAGTATCATTATAGGTGGTGTTAAATGCTATGAAGAAAAGAGCCAGGGTGTTATGAAAGAGAAAAAGGAGGTTCTACCTATTTTATATAGTAGCATGATGATAGAAATAGTGTGCAAGCCACATTTGTATTTTTTTAAAAAGCATTTTGATTGCTGTGGGCAGAATGAAAAGGCTGTAGTGAGGCAAGACTGACCACTGAGCCCATCAAGATTAAGTAATCCAGGCATGCAGACTAGAAGAGAATGGGTCAAGTTATCAGGCACACCCTGACTTCTGCATTTTGGAGAGCTGAGTCAAAGACTCGAGCCAGTGAGAAGCCCTTAATCAGTGGAGAATGGTCCTGGGAGCCCTGTGCAAAGGTACCTAGGGGAAAAGGGAGCGGGTGATAAACTTGATCTGAGCTGGGTATACACAATTGTCAAAACTCATTGAACTGACACTTAAGGATCGTGAATTTTATTGTGTACACTTTATACCTCCATAAGTTAAAATAATTACATTCAAATGATTTGTCTTAACCAATAGTACCTTCTGGTGAAGAACACGGTATGAACACAATCATGTTCTACTGAAATTCCAATAGAAAAATTTCACTTGGGGAAGGCCCAAGTTTGCTAAAGAGATATCAATTATTCAGAGAGAGGATAGTAATGTATGAAATAATCATATCATATCTGATTGATTACATGTTCAATAGAGGTTTTGCAACTAAAACCTATGTAATCCAGCCTTTGAATGATTGAAGTGTTCTTTTTCTTCAGACATCCAGATGGCTCCCACCTTTCACCCACTCCCATCCCTCTTCCACTGGAGTCATAGTTTCTTCTTCCTATCATCTCATTTTTTTTTTTTTTTTTTTTGCGGTACACGGGCCTCTCACTGTTGTGGCCTCTCCCGTTGCAGAGCACAGGCTCCGGACACACAGGCGCAGCGGCCATGGCTCACGGGCCCAGCCGCTCCACGGCATGTGGGATCTTCCCGGACCGGGGCACGAACCCATATCCCCTGCATCAGCAGGCGGACTCTCAACCACTGCACCACCAGGGAAGCCCCATCTCACTTTTGAGATTTATTTTCCAGGGGAAAACATTTGTAGCAAAAAAAAAAAAAACCTTCAATCAGAAAAATTCTCAGGGTTGGCCTCTGGGTTCAACTTGTTTCCCCACAATATTCACACATGCTAGGAATCAGGGTCAATCATGGCAGACCTATGAGAGAGGACTGAAGCACTGGGGTATACACTGAGCGATGAACTGAACATTAACAGCAGCACTGAATCCCAAGTTATGCAGAGAATCACTGGCTCCTACTAGCTACTACCCTATCTCTTTTTCCAGAGTGAAAGAGAATTTTATAGAGAATATTGAAAATGGAGATTTTCTTTGTGTCCTCCACCGCTTCTCCCTTTTCCTCAACATTTTGTGTATTGCTGTCTCCTCAGGTTTTCTTCCCATGCTACATAATCTTCTTGGGTGATCTTACTCACTCCAACAGCTTTAACTATTACAAGTAGGCTAAAGACTTCTACATCTTTATCCCTAACTGAGATGTATTTCCTCAGCATAAGACTCAAATATCTAGGGCTTCCCTGGTGGCACAGTGGTTGATAGTCCGCCTGCCAATGCAGGAGACACAGGTTTGAGCCCTGGTCCAGGAAGATCCCACATGCCGTGGAGCAACTGAGCCCGTGTGCCACAACTACTGAGCCTGCGCTCTAGAGCCTACAAGTCACAACTACTGAGCCTGCGTGCTGCAACTGCTGAAGCCCGCGCGCCTAGAGCCTGTGCTCCACAACAAGAGAAGCCACTGCAATGAGAAGCCCATGCACCACAATGAAGAGTGGCCCCTGCTCACCACAACTAGAGAAGGCCTGCATGCAGCAACAAAGACCCATACAGCCTAAATAAATAAAATACAAAAAAACCCACTCAAATGTCTAAAAAGCTTAGTGGGCATCTGCTCCTTTATATCCCACAAAAACATAAAACTCAACAGCTCTGTCATTGAACTCTTAATATCCTCTCCTAATTCTTGCCCCAGATCTGTTTTTCCTTTTGAATTATCTCTCTATATATTAATGACAGTATCCAGTCACCCAAGCTAGAAACCCAGAATTCATTCAACCTCAATTTTCATTTTTCCTTCTCACCATCCCCTAAAACCACTCCAATCATTTATTACATCACATCACTTATATGTTATAAGTATCTTTATCTTTGCCTTATACTCATTCTTAATATTACTGCCTCAGTTTAGGATATCAGCATCCTTCATCTATTGCAATCATCTCCAGAGGTATTCCTACAGTCCGTTATCCACAGTACTACCTCAATGATCTAAATATTTGTTCACTAGTTTTTCTTTCTCATTATATTGTGAACTCTTCAAAGGCAGATACTATATTTATCTTTAAATCACTGGTACCTTGTGTAGTGTTTGGCACAGAATAGGCCAGATGGTTGGATGAATGAATGAATGAATTACAGAGGAATCCATCATCATTCTTGAAAAATTATAGAGGTTCAATGGTGAATAAAACAGAACTGGACTCCATTCTTTCCTCACAGAGCCAAATCACCACTGTATTTGGTCAATTACCCTCGTGTCTCATCTTCGTGCCTTTTCTCCTACTCCTATTGCCACTTTGAACTTTTGATATATCACATTGCAATAATGTGTTTAAGTGACCATTTATCCGAAGTGCATCTGCAAGTTCTGCAAGGGTAGCATGCCTTGTTCATGTCTGCATCCCTGGCACCTAGCCCAGTGATTGGCATATAACAGGTGATCAATGAATGTGGAAAGAATGAATGAAATAAGGTAGTTCAGCTGCAACCTTCCTGTGGCTGGGTAGGGCCATGTCCATTTCTTCTGCAGTCACCACTCCTATCTCCACAGATACACTGAAAACCTTGGGAGAGCTCTATCTCAAGAGCTTTGGGTAGAGTCTTATTCCTTTGACTTCATCCGGGCCTTTAGTAACTATCAATCCATGATTACATGCACAGCTGGTGGAATACCTTAGAGTTGAGCTTGATATGGAGGCCTAATTTATACTGGCAATCTTCCTGAAATATTACAGTATATTCCCCACATCTAGCTGGCTGGATGAATGATAAATGTGGGGATATGGCTAACAGTAGCTCCAGACTGACCTGCTGAGAATATGCTTTGTCAAGCATACGTCACAAACAGGAACCTTCCAAGTAGAATCAAATTGGGTGTCATTTTTTTATTTAGCTAAATTAACAGCTTGACATCAACATTTTTCTCTCAGTAGGTAAATGTTTTCCTCTACTGATAAAAATCCCCTCTGTCTTTTCAGATGAAGACCACATAGTAGGCACTCAGCGAACATTTTGATGATTAGAGGAAATGTTCAGAAGAAGCCTCTACCACTACCTCCTCATTTGTTGTATAGTTTCTTCTCGGGAACATGTAGGTGATAGAAGGGGCTAGCGAATGGATCCGCTTCTTCTATGAACTCCTTCTTACCACCTTTCTTTCTTCCTTCCCCACACACCCACATACCCCCAAAATCACAAACCACAAATACCACATTTTTGAATTCCTAATTTGGGAGCACAGCTAACAGATTGCAATTCAAGGGAAGGCCTTTGTAAGTTGGAGGAACTCCTGAATTTTAAAACAAGAGCTTCTTTATAGAACTACCTATGTGCAAATGACAACGTGGAGAAATGGGTCAGCATATGATTTCCAGGTTAAGGGAAAATCCAGTGTTTTCCACCAAATAGGGATTAGAAAACACCCCTAGCCAGAGATGCAAAAGAGAGTTAAAGCTGCAATAATACAGAAGACAATATAAGTTAGTCTGTGCCTGAGAAACTTGAATTGAAATTGAATTGTGGAATTCAATTTCCTAATTCCGTGTAGGCACCAATTAAAACCATGCTACCATGCTGTTTCCAGGTGTCCTAACCAGAGCTGAACTTCCCTGAGAGCAACTGTACCTTTTCTGAATAATTTGTGGAAACTTACCTGCACTTACTGCACTTTTCTGAGGGACTGGCATGAAGGAACTTATGCCACCCTCGTTACTCAAGCTAATGGGAATTTGCTCAAGCCTGTTTTCCCAAGCCCCCCTAACCTATTCACTAGTTTATCTTCTGCCTTAAATGTTTCCCTTGGTATTTTTTAAATTATCACATTATTTCTTATCTGATTGTATCCTTGGCTACTTCTTAACACCAAAAGTCCAATGACAATTTGTCTTTATCAAAGACTTTTATAATTAAAACCTTACCTTCAGCCCAAGAGCAAAACAGAATCCCCAAGAGACAGATTATCTTGACTGGAGATTTCGTTGGAAAAGCCAAGAGCATGGAGGCCATGATAGAGAAGTAGACTGAAAAGTAAGTTCCTTCCAGGCAATAGCCAAGATAAATAACTGAAAGTGTTTCTTGCTTGAGGATGTTATAATAAGAAATAAATACCCCTACTTCAAAACGTACACAGAAGAAAGTCCCAGACAACATTCACTCCATTTTGCAATAAGAATTTAAGAAACACTTGTACATACCAAGCACTGAAAAGGGGGCTGTGAGTTACAGAAACAAATAAGACATTATCTTGCCCTCAAGAAGTTGGCAGACAAGTAGACTTCCCATGGTCCCTAAGGCTTTACATTACCTGGACTGCCTCTCCCAACTCATTTTGGACCAGTCTTGTCACTGTGCACCATGCACTCCCATCTTCTTTCTATTTATTCAACACACCAAGCTTGTTTTTCCCTTAGTGCCTTTGCATTTTCTCTTCCTTTTGCCTGGAATGCCGTTAACTCCAATCTTTCCCTCCTCCCTGAGCCTCCTACCTAAAGTAATCCTCCCCTTATTCCCCTTCTCAACTTCAGCTCTTTTTCTCAGCATCATGTTTGTTTTCTTCAGAAAACTTATTACAATTGACAATTGTTTGTTTTCTCCACTATAATGCAAATACCATGAGGGTAGGCACTGAGTCTTTTTCACTATAGAATCCCTAACAGTGCTATGCCTGGCATAAAATAGTTGCTCAAAAATATGTGTTGAATTAATGAATGAGTTGATAAGACACACACACAAGTAACCACTGTATACATTGCAGTATGGAACAAATATAATGGGACAGAGTTGTGGACATTTGCTTCTACAGGATCCATTTGCCCTTCTTCTGGCAATAGTCCTAATATTCCCCTTCTCAACTTCAGCTCACACTTAGCCTTAGAGGGTGGAACATGTGAGGCGGGCTGAAGCCAAGCAGTGCCTCATATTCACCTGACCACAGTTATTGATTCAGTGGTTGGCAAATCAGTGCTAATCTCAGGACTTACTGGGAATGCTGAGACGAAGATTATTCTTTTCTTCCTTTGCCAGGGCAGGTGAGACTAGAGCTAAACAGCCATCTTGTAATCACGGAAGCCCTGAACAGGGAGAGCCAATTGTAAGTCATGAGCTTTGGGTTGGGATAGTATTTGAACTAGACCTTGAAAACAGGCATGATTATATTTGTTACCCAGTGATTTTTTTTTTACGTTTCAAATTGGAAAGAACCTTAGAGACCTAGAAAGGTGAGGCTCAGAGAAGTGAATTGGCTTACAGTCACATGGCAAGTTAATGGCAGAGCCACAACCAATATCCAGACCTACTATATCCTGGCCCAGAACTCTTTCCACTTTTTAGCTAGGATTTTGGATCTGCACTTGGAGGCACAGATACACTATGGAAAATTTGGCATAAAATTAAAATATGCTCATAAAATAATAATCTGTCTATGTAGCTAGAGGAAAGGGTGTCAGTAAGAGATCAGGCAGGAAATATCAGGTGGGGTCAGATTTTGGAAGGCACAGGGAAGCCATTCACAGTCTTTGAGCAAAAGAGAATTATGATTTAGGTACCATAGACGATGGGGACAACTGAGGCAAAGAGACCAGCTAAGTGGTTGTTATACTAGTCTAGGCTGCCACAGTATGGGACCAAGTCAAAAAGTTCTGAGTTTTTTTTAAAAAAAGGAAAATAAGGGACAGATGTACATAGCTGACCTCAGAAATACTCGCATTACTGTCTAAAAGCAATTCCAATTATGTTCATTTCTGTGAATGGTGTCAGCAGCATAATAACCATTTACCATTAAATATGTATCAGATAATTATGCTATAAATTTTATTTCACTTTAACCAATGAATATTGTTCATGTATGCTCAACTCAGCCTTCTGGATATGGTGCTCATTATGATGAAAAAGGGAGAGTGGAGAAACTCGGCCAGCCACTTGGCCTTTGACTTTATCATTTCTCACCCATTTCTGTTTGAGAGTAGCTTTTCCCAATCCCTGAAAGGGAGGTGAGCGCCTTCCTTTGTCCTGGATAGAAATTTTGAGGTAAACCCCATCAGGAAAGGACAAGGCCACCCCATAAGCCAAGAGCCTGAGTAAAGCTGGCCACCTGCTTATTCTGTTGTAAGAACCAAAGTGGGCCACTTAGCTTCTCCACTGAGTACCCAACCCAAGATGTGCCCCAAGCCACTGTCTCTGGCTGCTCAGCTGGGGAGGCTGTCCATACCAATCCTGGTAGTTCTGCTTTGCACTATACTTAGCAACATGTCAGAGGCAAAACGTCTGTAGTATTAGAGAGGAGGAAACAAAAAGAGTCCAGGGGAGAACTGGAACCCATTTGAGTAAGCAATCATCAGCTGAAGCTAAGCACTGTAGCTATTTATATGGGACTCTTTAGGTTGTAATAGCAACATGTTTATTCATGGCCCAACTTTTTTCTAGGTCAGATATTTCAAAGAACACACACACAATCATACATATACATTTTCTTGCTCTCCCTGAACAGGATGCCTACACTAGAAGATAAAACAGCATTTTAGAATGAAGAGGTGGGAGAGGAGCCAAGTGAAGAGGTGGGAAAGATGGACAGAATGAAATAAAAGTCAATGTAAGGGTGACCATATTCTAGAGATGCCTAGGAGAGTCCCATTTCATGCCTGTTGTAGACTAATAACAGTTAATTATTTCACTTCCAAATTTATTTGATTTACAGAGTAAATTCTATGGTCATTCTATCAAGTCCATTACCTTAAAGAGAAATACCTTGCATTTTTATAGCTCATAATAATTTTCAGTACATTTTGCCATCCATTATCTCTACTAACATTTAAAACAATTTTATAAGGTGGGTACAATGGGTGTTTATGCCCTTTAAACAGATGACAAAACTGAAGCCAAAAGGGGTTATTTTTCCTGAGGCTAATAAATGGCAGAGCTGAGATTTCTGTTTTCCAATCTTGTGCTTTTTCCCAATTGTACTGCTTTCCTGTCCCCATTACACTTAAGACAAGTGTTCAACTCTAATGTCTAGTGTCAAATAATCAGCATAAAGTTAGCAGGGCCAGCTATGTACAATCCTTAGCCCTTTGATTCCTGAGCTATACAAAGGTTCATACAAACCTGGGAAGAGTGGGAGAATCTTCTGTAGGTTAAAATAATGAGAAAGTGTAGGATTAGTATAGTCATGCCTTATATCATGGTAGCTCCAAACATCGGCAGTCAAAGCTTGTATGACAAAGTTGGCATGCTGGCAGGCTGAGTCCAAGTAGACTCTTGGTAAAATGTGAACTAAGAGAAGGTTGGATTCAGAACTGGCACCTTTCATACTAACCCCTCCTAAAGCCACTGCCTCTGGACCCCCTCTCTGCTCATATTGCCCACTGTGCCCTGTTTGCCCAACTACCTCTGCTGCAAGTGGCAATTCACAATGTCCTCTCAATCAAGCTCAGATCTCCAATGAGAGGAAGTTAAAACCAAGTAGCAGCTGAAAGGCACCTGACTATCTAAGTTAGGTTACTCACTGTGAGTGGAGAAATGGCTATTTGAGACTTCACCCTTCCAGTGATACTTGCATCTGGAGAGAAGGCATAGGGCCTTCCAGTATCCCTTTCAGATTCCAGCTATATGCCAGCTCATCTGAGTGCTTGCTAAGTAGGAAACAGCAGCCTAGCACATTCTTCTGCAGCCCTGGCAATCAAACTTGCCAAAGAGGCAAGACAGGCAAAGATGAGATCACAGTAGTATTGTCTGAAGGTAGTTTCTGCCACTCACAAGTTTCTGCCACTCTGGCCAGTCCCAAAATACCCAAAATGTCTTATTCTTCTTACAAGGATTTTATGACTTGGTACAGTATGTATGAGGTCAGAAAACAGTAATTGTCAGTTCTGTTTCAGGATCCACTAACTTCTGTTGCCATGGCCAAGATTTTACACCTGCTATGTATTCATTCATTCAACAAATATTAAGTGTCTACAATGCATCAGGTCATGTGGGAGGTGCCATTGATGCAGCAATGAATAAAACATGGTTTCTGCTGTAGATGAGCACACTCTAATGGGGAAATCAAACAGGTAAATAAATAATTACAATACAGTATAATTAGTCTTATTCATTCATTTGTTCACTCATTTGTTCAACAAACATTTATTGAGCCAAACTCTGTGCTAGGTACTGGGGATATAAATGGTAAGCAAGAAAGATGAGAGGCATCTTCCATATCTGTGTGTCCCCTCAACAGTTTACACCCAACACAATGCCTCACACAAAGATAGCTCTTGGCAAATAAATGAAATAATTTACTTAGAAATTTTTCCCAATTTTTTTCCTAAATAGTGAAACCTTTTCTTCAAAGAAAATCTTGCATGAAAGCCTAATATATCAAATAAATGGAAGGGGGCAGGGAAAAAAGGTAAACACTAATTTCTAAAAAATAAAGGGAAAGGAATTTTCTGATTGAACTTAGAATGGGAACACAGTAACTCTGCTCTAGTATTCTATTCACCCCCCCCAATCTCTCCTACTTCTAAGGAGTCCATGAGACATCTTAGTAGTATGAGGACACCAAAGGATCGGTCTGTTTCTCACATCATAGTTCACAACCCAACAGTATCAATATTACCTGAATAATCTGTTAAATAGACCGATTCCTGAGATTCATCCCAGACATACTGTATCAAACTCTTTGGGGTGGAGCCCAAGAATATCACCTTCCAGGTGGATTCTGATGAATACTTGAGTTTGAGAAACACTACCTAAGAAGATTTGTCCAGAAAAATGTGAATTCATTTTCTATTGCTGTATAAGAAATTACTACAAACTGAGCAGCTTAAAATAATATCCATTTATTAGCTCACATTTCTGTAGATCAGAAGTCTAGGCACAATGTGATTGGGTTCTCTGCTCAAGGTATCCCAAGGCCAAAATCAAGATGTTAGCTAGGCTGCTTTCTCATGTGGAGCTCAGATTCCTCTTCCAAGTTTGTGTGATTGTACCAGAACTTGGTTCCTTATGGTTGTAGGACTGAGGTCCCCATTTCCTTGCTGGCTGTCAGCTGGAGTCTGCTCTTAACTACTACAGGCCACCCACATTCTTGGCCACATAACCTGCTCCAGTGGTAGAGAATCTCCATCAAGTTGAATTCCTCTTACACTTGAAATCACTTTTGCTAGGAAGAGCCCAGTCCCTTTTAAGGGGTCACCTGATTAGGTCAGGCTCACTGAGAATAATCTCTCTTTCTTAAAGATAACTGATTTGGGATTTTAATTGCATCAGCAAAATCACAGCAGTACCTAGGTTTGTGTTTGATGAATAATTGGGAGGTGTTTTATATCAGAGGATAAAAATCTTGAGAGCTGTATTAGTTTGCTAGGGCTGCCATAACAAAATACCATAGATTGGGTGTCTCAAACAACATAAATTTATTTTCTCACAGTTCTGGAGGCTGTAAGTCCAAGATCAAGGTGTCAATAGGTTTGGTTTCCTCTGAGACCTGTCTAAGGCTTGCAGATGGCTGAACTCTTGGTTGCTCTTCATATAGAATTTAATCTGTAAATTAATTTTATTTATTTTTTATTCTAATTTTAATTAAAAATTTAATTTTAATTTTAATTAAAATTTTAATTTTAATTAAAATTTTAATTTTAATTAAAAAAATTTTAATTTTTATTTTTTTACATCCCTGGTGTCTCTTCCTCTTTTTACAAGGACACCCAGTCATATTGGATTAGGGCCCCGCCCTAATGTCCTGATTTTAACTTAATTACCACTATAAAGAACTTATCCCCAAATACTGTTACATTCTGAGGTAGTAGACATTGGAACTTCAACATATGAATTTGGGGAACACAATTTAGCCCAAAACAGGAACCATCTCAGAATTGTGTCCACCATACAAGACATCTGCATCACCTTTTTGATAAACACAGGTACTCTCAATTTTGCATTGAGAGTAGCCAAAACCACATAACGAAAAACAGCCAGCCAAAAACAACATAACCTACAGGGGGTCTCTGAGGCCTCATATTTGTCAGAATCCTGAATTCCAATCATACAACAACTACTTCCAGGGAGTAAAATTAGTGGTCATGCCATAACAGGGGGCTTGGAGCAAAAGGAGTAAAAGATGACATCCTCGGTTATTAAGCAAGGGTGAGCTTAGCTGTGAATAGTAGCCAGCATTTCTGCACTGTGGTTTCTTTTTTTTTTTAAAAAAAGGACTAGTTATTTATTTATGGCTACGTTGGGTCTTCATCGCTGTGCACGGGCTTTCTCTAGTTGCGGCAAGCAGGGGCCACTCTTCGTTGCTGTGCACGGGCTTCTCATTGCGGTGGCTTCTTTTGTTGTGGAGCACGGGCTCTAGGCACGTGGGCTTCAGCAGTTGTGGCTCATGGGCTCTAGAGCACAGGCTCAGTAGTTGTGGCGCATGGGCTTAGTTCCTCCGTGGCATGTGGGATCTTCCCGGACCAGGGCTCGAACCCATGTCCCCAGCACTGGCAGACAGATTCTTAACCACTGCGCCACCAGGGAAGTCCCTGCACTGTGGTTTTGACATTGAGAAAAAAGTTTAGGAGCCCCTTCTCTACAGTCATGATTTTCAACATGGTCCCCCCTCAGCAATGCCTACAGTCTCACTTCAAACCTACTGAATCAGAGCTTCAGGACGAAGGTCAGAATATCTGTATTATATTTTTGACATCTTCACTGGTGAATTTAATTATGTGCACCAGTGACCCAGAAACTAATGTGCCTAGTGTACTATATTTGCTCAATAAATATATCTTGAATGGAAAACTCTAGACAATTTTCAGTAGTTTATTAGGTTGCATTTTATAGTCATGCAGAATTTTGGGCTCTACATGTAGACCCAAAGTCTGATGTACCTACGAGTGATGTTCATCTCCAAGATCTATTTCAATGCCAGAAGCAGTGATGTTTCATTTTTGTTTCCTATTTAGGCTCCAGACAATTTGAGGTGCTATTGCTTCTGTCTTGACAAGTAGCATTTTACATATGAAGTGAAAAGATCCTAATTATTGATCCTACTGCTCTCTCATCCCTGAGGATGGTGGGGGACTGACTGAGACTCATGGCAGGCCTCTTGCTCAGAAACGATTCTGGTCAAGGCTTTCTTTGGGTCAGCCTTATTTACCTCACATGAAGAAACACCTTCTTCCCCAGCCAAGCAACATCTTTTTTTCCTGATTGATCGATCTGACTTGTTGTAACATGAAGCTCCTATAATCTTCGCAGAATCTTCCTCTGCATAGTTTTAAAGAATATTTTTTAAAGTGAGGTCTAAAAACCATGTGAATGAGAGAACAGGCGATTACCTGATTTAGCATATGCATTTCAGACGGGATCATCTAACAGGAAAATATCGATTTGTGTGAGAGGGGCAAGGATAAAAGAGAGGAGTGGGAGCCAAGAGTACAGCTCACATCATATAAAAGGAAAGCCTGAAGGGCCATCAGGAGTGAGAGGGGTTAGAGCACGAGAGAGGTAGGTGCCACGAAAAGGTCTAGCAAAAAGTGACAGAGCTGTTGGAGTCCCAGAAAACCTACTCTTAACCTCTGCCATGCTGAAAGTGCAGTCTGAGGCCCTGCCATTTCGGAAGCCCAGAGGAAGTGTATTAAAATGCACATTTCTCTGCATCTTTTGAGATGATCATATGTTTTTTCTCCTTCAATTTGTTAATATGGTGTATCACATTGATTGATTTGCATATATTGAAGAATCTTTGCATTCCTGGGATAAACCCCACTTGACCATGGTGTATGATCCTTTTAATGTGTTGTTGGATACTGTTTGCTAGTATTTTGTTGAGGATTTTTGCATCTATGTTCATCAGTGATTTTGCCCTGTAGTTTTCTTTCTTTGTGACATCCTTGTCTGTTTTTGGTGTCAAGGTGATGGTGGCCTCATAGAATGAGTTTGGGAGTGTTCCTCCCTCTGCTATATTTTGGAAGAGTTTGAGAAGGATAGGTGTTAGCTCTTCTGTAAATGTTTGATAGAATTCGCCTGTGAAGCCTTCTGGTCCTGGGCTTTTGTTTGTTGGAAGATTTTTAATCACAGTTTCAATTTCAGTGCTTGTGATTGGTCTGTTCATATTTTCTATTTCTTCCTGATTCAGTCTTGGCAGGTTGTGCATTTCTAAGAATTTGCCCATTTCTTCCAGGTTGTTCCTTTTATTGGCATGGAGTTGCTTGTAGTCATCTCTCATGATCTTTTGTATTTCTGCAGTGTCAGTTGTTACTTCTCCTTTTTCATTTCTGATTCTATTGATTTGAGTCTTCTCCCTTATTTTCTTGATGAGTCTGGCTAATGGTTTATCTATTTTGTTTATCTTCTCAAAGAACCAGCTTTTAGTTTTATTGATCTTTGCTATTGTTTCCTTCATTTCTTTTTCATTTATTTCTGATCTGATTTTTATGATTTCTTTCCTTCTGCTAACTCTGGGGTTTTTTTGTTCTTCTTTCTCTAATTGTTTATTCCAGATGTTTCCTGTTTCTTAAGGTAGGATTGTATTGCTATAAACTTCCCTCTTAGAAATGCTTTTGCTGCATCCCATAGGTTTTGGGTCATTGTGTCTCCATTGTCATTTCTTTCTAGGTATTTTTTGATTTCTTCAGTGATCACTTTGTTATTAAGTAGTGTATTGTTTAGCCTCTATGTGTTTGTATTTTTTACAGATCTTTTCCTGTAATTGCTATCTAGTCTCATAGCGTTGTGGTCGGAAAAGATACTTGATACAATTTCAATTTTCTTAAATTTACCACGGCTTGATCTGTGACCCAAGATATGATCTGTCCTGGAGAATGCTCCAGGAGCACTTGAGAAAAATGTGTATTCCGTTGTTTTTGGATGGAATGTCCTATAAATATCAATTAAGTCCATCTTGTTTAACGTATCATTTAAAGCTTGTGTTTCCTTATTTATTTTCTGTTTGGATGATCTGTCCATTGGTGAAAGTGGGGTGTTAAAGTCCCCTACTATGAATGTGTTACTGTTGATTTCCCCTTTTATGGCTGTTAGCATTTGCCTTATGTATTGAGGTGCTCCTATGTTGGGTACATAAATATTTACAATTGTTATATCTTCTTCTTGGATCGATCCCTTGATCATTATCATCTCAACAGATGTAGAGAAAGCTTTCAACAAAATTCAACACCCATTTACAATTAAAAACCCTGCAGAAAGTAGGTAGAGAGGGAACTTTCCTCAACATAATAAAGGCCATATGTGACAAACTCACAGCCAACATCGTCCTCAATGGTGAAAAACTGAAAGCATTTCCACTAAGATCAGGAACAAGACAAGGTTGCCCACTCTCACCACTCTTATTCAACATACTTTTGGAAGTTTTAGCCACAGCAGAGAAGAAAAGGAAATAAAAGGAATCCAAATCAGAAAAAAAGAAGTAAAGCTGTCACTGTTTGCAGATGACATGATACTATACATAGAGAATCCTAAAGATGCTACCAGAAAACTACTAGAGCTAATCAATGAATTTGGTAAAGTAGCAGGATACAAAATTAATGCACAGAAATCTCTGGCATTCCTATAGACTAATGATGAAAAATCTGGAAGTGAAATAAAAAAAACACTCCCATTTACCACTGAAACAAAAAGAATAAAATATCTAGGAATAAACCTACCTAAGGAGACAAAAGACCTGCATGCAGAAAATTATAAGACACAGATGAAAGAAATTAAAGATGTTACCAATAGATGGAGTGATATACCATGTTCTTGGATTGGAAGAATCAACATTGTGAAAATGACTATACTACACAAAGCAATCTACAGATTCAATGCAATCCCTATCAAACTACGACTGGCATTTTTCACAGAACTAGAACAAAAAATTCACAATTTGTATGGAAACAAAAAAGACCCCAAATAGCCAAAGCAATCTTGAGAACAAAAAACGGAGCTGGAGGAATCAGGCTCCCTGACTTCAGACTATACTACAAAGCCACAGTAATCAAGACAGTATGGTACTGGCACAAAATCAGAAAGATAAATCAATGGAACAGGATAGAAAGCCCAGAGACAAACCCACACACATATAGTCACCTTATCTTTGATAAAGGAGGCAGGAATGTACAGTGGAGAAAGGACAGCCTCTTCAATAAGTGGTGCTGGAAAAACTGGACAGGTACATGTAAAAGTATGAGTTTAGATCACTCTCTAACACCATACACAAAAATAAGCTCAAAATGGATTAAAGATCTAAATGTAAAGCCAGGCACTTTAAAACTCTTAGAGGAAAACATAGGCAGAACACTCTATGACATAAATCACAGCAAGATCCTTTTTGACCCACCTCCTAGAGAAATGGAAATAAAAGCAAAAATAAACAAGTGGGACCTAATGAAACTTCAAAGCTTTTGCACAACAAAGGAAACCATAAACAAGACCAAAAGACAACCCTCAGAATGGGAGAAAATATTTGCAAATGAATCAACTGACAAAGGATTAATCTCCAAAATTTACAGGCAGCTCATGCAGCTCAATAACAAAAAAATAAACAACCCAATCCAAAAATGGGCAGAAGACCTAAATAGACATTTCTCCAAAGAAGATATACAGACTGCCAACAAACACATGAAAGAATGCTCAACATCATTAATCATTAGAGAAATGCAAATCAAAACTACAATGAGATATCATCTCACACCAGTCAGAATGGCCATCATCAAAAAATCTAGAAACAATAAATGCTGGAGAGGGTGTGGAGAAAAGGGAACACTCTTGCACTGCTGGTGGGAATGTGAATTGGTTCAGCCACTATGGAGAACAGTATGGAGGTTCCTTAAAAAACTACAAATAGAACTACCATATGACCCAGCAATCCCACTACTAGGTATATACCCTGAGGAAACCAGAATTCAGAAAGAGTCATGTACCAAAATGTTCATTGCAGCTCTATTTACAATAGCCCGGAGATGGAAACAACCTAAGTGCCCGTCGTCGGATGAATGGATAAAGAAGATGTGGCACATATATACAATGGAATATTACTCAGCCATAAAAAGAAACGAAATTGAGCTATTTGTAATGAGGTGGATAGACCTAGAGTCTGTCATACAGAGTGAAGTAAGTCAGAAAGAGAAAGACAAATACCATTTGCTAACACATATATATGGAATTTAAGAAAAAGAATGTCATGAAGAACCTAGGGGTAAGCCAGGAATAAAGACACAGATCTACTAGAGAATGGACTTGAGGATATGGGGAGGGGGAAGGGCAAGCTGTGACAAAGCGAGAGAGAGGCATGGGCATATATACACTGCCAAACGTAAAACAGATAGCTAGTGGGAAGCAGCCGCATAGCACAGGTGCTTTGGGACCACCTAGAAGGGCGGGATAGGGAGGGTGGGAGGGAGGGAGACGCAAGAGGGAAGAGATATGGGAACATATGTATATGTATAACTGATTCACTTTGTTATAAAGCAGAAACTAACACACCATTGTAAAACAATTATACTCCAATAAAGATGTAAAAATAAAAATGCACATTTCTAACTCGATTGTGTGGAGTGGTTATACAACTCTCCACATTTACTAAAAATCCTTAAATTGTATGTATTAAACAGGTGAGTTTTATGGTATATAAATTATACCCCAATACATTTATTTAAATGCAGATTCCTGGGCATCACCTAAGACCTTCTGAACAAGAATCTCTTGGAGTAGAACCCAGCTATCTCTATTTTAACAACTTCCCTTGGTGATTTTGATGCTGCTGAAGATAGAGGTGCACCTGGCAACATAGGTAAATCACAAAATATTAGAATTGAGTGGGAAAAGCAGCAGTGAGATTTAGAACAACACTCATGTAAATTACAAATCCGCACAGATTCTGCATGAACACATACAAACAAAAAAATATGCATTGGTTCTCTTGGAATGGCTGGCTGCAGTAAAGATAGGAGACAGAGAGAGGGAGATTGAGAGAGAGAGGGAGCATGCCTTAGGGGAGAGGCTTTTGAACAGTTATCAGAATGTCAAGATTCTACCTTTAAACACATCAAGGAGAGAAAGAATCCCTTTAGTCACTTTCCCAGTGTGCCCATTCTAGTTTTCAAGTTTGTTGGTCTCACTGTTTAACAGTCTGCTCTTTCAATGCCACACAAGCCCAGCGCTTCCTGATCTATCGTGAGAACTTCCAAGCTTCAGCAACAAAACCACAGGGCAGAGAGTGTTTATGGCTGCCTACTGGCGTGACTCCCCAGGGAAAAATGAAGGACTCAGATCTCAGGTTCAATTGAGTCAATTCTCCACTGATTGCTTTCATGCCTCAAAAAAAAAAAACCAAACAAAAACCCCCCACATTTAAATACTTCCAATTCTGAACTGTCTGCAGGAAAAAATCAGGGCAATTAGTAACAGGAAGCATGTATAAAGAACATGCAATTAAATCTATTGGGTTATCATTTATGTCTAATCTTTCTGAGCATAAATCATTAATACAGACTGCCAGAAGTTATCCCTCTTCACCAGAGGTTGAGGACTTCATCAGGGATTTTCAAAGTGTGGTTCCCTGACCAGTTGCATCAGCATGACCTGGGAACTTGTTAGACATACAAATTCTTGGGCTCCATCCCAGAACTAGTGAATATAACCTCTGGGGGTGGGACCAGCTATTTTGGTTTTAACATGCCATCTGTGTACCTCGGGGGCACTTAACTACTGAACCTCTGCTCTATATTTAAGAAGGCAATCAGCTCAGCCACGCTACTGCCAGAGGAGGTGAGCCAAGAAAGGGACGAAAACCTTTGACAGCGAGTCCCAGGAGTAAAATCCATGGGCTTTTTATAAAGACTGTACTCATGCCTCCCCTGCCAGGAACATCCGCAGCTCTCCATGTTACATGAAAATCTTCTCCAAAACTCCATGTCACAATACATTCCTGTCCCCTAATATCAAAGAATAACAATTAATTGGAAAGGAACAAGGACCTCTTTCAGCTTGCTAAATTTTCTAAAGATAGTTTTGCATATTTGTTCTATGTAAAGTTGTATAGAAGGACATTTGTAACTTCAAGGTGTTAAGAGCTAAGTAAAGCAGTCCATCTGAGGACTTTATTCATTCTCTCTCTCTCTCTCATTCATGTACATTATTAGTAAATGGTAGTCTTTAAAACTTAGAGTCTGTTGTCTTTTCTCCATGGTATTTTACACCAGGTCACAAGTTCAGTTACTTACATGGACAAGATGGGTAACATAAATGAGTAATATGGGTCTGACATCAGAAAACCTGCCACCCAGCCTCTGTGTCAGAGCACAAAAGAAAGCTCTGGGGAATGTGGCAAACTGGAGAACACACTGGGTTGGGGGGTCAGCTGCTACACAGAGCTAGCTGATTTAGATAGATGTGGACAATTTTCATGCGACATTCTTGAATTTTTAAATGTTGGCCTCAATTACAACCAGCACATGATGAAAGCCAAACAAATTATATCAGCTCAGGGACTAACCAGTTTGGATTTCTGCTTTACCTTGCACTACCCAACCTTTACCAAGAATGCTTGGGTGTCCACATGCTGTCTTCCTGCTCTCCAAGCCAGTGCAGGGGTCTTCAGGTAAGTTATGTAATCTACATGTGAAAACCACCCCACTGTCAACGGCCCAATAAGAGGTTTGGATTTAGAAAACCCAGATTATTTTGTGTCTTATAATGGATTCGAGAATTGTGGCCCAATTCCAGCTCTTAATGACTGATGCTTAGGGCAAAACAATTTTGTTATCTATTCTATTATTAGTTATTATAGTGCTCATTGTAAGTACAAATAAATACTTATTAAGTATTACTTATAACATTGTAATAATTCTCTGAGAGAGAAAGAGAGAGTGTGTGTTTGTTTAGAGTCCTCCACTATCCTCCCAACAAAGTTACCAGTTTGGGGTTAAAAATAGGGTTGTATAGTTTCGTGCTTTATTTGGCATATCTCTGATTACTAGTGGATTTTTTTCATAGGTGTTTTGGTGATATACAACTCCTTTTGGGTGACTGGCCGATTTCTATCATTTACCTGCTTTTTCACTGGACACTTTTTTGCAGGAGCTCTTTATATGTCTTGCATATATAATCCCTTTGTATCCTATATGTATCAAACATTTTTTCTCAGTTGATATTTTGCGCACGCTATTATTTTTGTTGAGGTATTTATTTATATACCAAAAAAGTGGACAAATCCTAAGAAGAGTTTTGACAAATGTGTGCAGTCATGTGACTACCACCCTGATCAAGATAGAGGACATTTACAGCACACCAGAAATTTCCCTTGTGCCCTTTCCCAAACAATACTGCCCCCAAGATGGCTCTCACGTCTATCACCCTAAACTGAATCTAACATGTTCTTGAGTTTCATAGGAATGGAATCAGTGTATACTCTTCTGTGTGACTTCTTTCACTTAATATAATGTAACTGACATTCATCAATGTTTTGGGGTATATCGGCAGTTTGTTCTTTAAAAAAAGGACTGTCTTGAATTCCATCTTATGAATAGACTACAATTTCATTATCTATTCTATTGTTCATGGATATTTGGGTTGTTTCCAGTTTGGGGCTCTTATGAATAAAATGGCTATGAACATTTGTTATAAGCCTTTGGGTAAACATATGTGCTCATTTCTCTTGGATAAATACTGAAGACTGGAAACGCTGGGCCACAGGATGGCACATGGGAATGAAAGTTTTCTTATTACAATGTCACTTAATTGTTTGAAGGTCTTCTGTATTACATGTAAAAATTTTCACAGTGTTCAACTAGTGGTTACTGGGGGGAACAGGGGGAGGGGCAATATAGGGGTGGGGGAGTGGGAGGAACAAACGACTAGGTGTAAGATAGTCTCAAGGATGTATTGTACAACACAAGGAATATGGCCAATATTTTGTAATAACTATAAATGGAAAATAACCTTTAAAATTGTATAAAAAAATTAAAAAAAAAACTAGAAAAAAAGTTTCACAGTGTTCTACCATCGATATTCCTTTTAATGATCAATCAGCTGATAAATTGACCAGTCCTTCAATTTTGTTGAAAGTAAATAATTTAAACCATCTGACTTGCAAAGGAATTTCTTTCCCAATTATTGGAAATCCCAATGGTTAAAGCTAGAACAATTTGAGGAACAAAATAAACAACAGTGCAGTATTATAGCCCATCGAATACAAGAAATATCCATGAGTCCATACTGATATAATACAGAATTGAATAAATAAATAAATAAGGTGAAGAAGGCATAGCTATTCCTTACAAAAGAATTCCACGTAATAAATGTAGAAGGAATATGGGAAATACAAAATCACCATTAGAACACCAAACTAATAACTGTAGCAGACAACATCCACCAATGGATGCTAAAAATAGTGGGTAAAAGTTTAAGGAGGACCTGGACATTTGCACAGTCTCAAAATATCACTCCCAAGATATGCATTAATTACAAAGGGAACATCTAAAATTATTTCAAAGATGTTAAAAATAAATTTAAAAATTGGAAATTGTACATTTTAAGATTTGTCTTGTGGGCTACAGACATATAAACACATACACACATTATTTTGTATGCTGTATTTCAGTTTTCTAATCTAAATCTCCTAGAAGTGCCTTTAAAATTAATGGTAGACAGAGAGAAAGATACTTGATAATTTTATATATATATTAGTAATTTAATTTTATTGTTGAAAATTATTGCTTATAATTATTCACTTGACAGGATTAGAAAAACATATAAGCTGAGGAGAAAGATTTTTTTCCCTACTTAAATGAAACTGGTTTCCTAAAGTCTTGGGCATCACATTCTAGAAAGCATTTTAGAAACACTTCGTCCTATACTTGTACAGAGGTAGACATTCTGCTTTTATAAGGGCAATTTTAATCTATATGTAGAAATTAGCAGCACATGGAAGAGAAGCTATAGGACCATAAAGAAATGAGAGGTCCACGACCTAATCAAACTTACAAGCTTTTGTACAGCAAACAAAACCATAAGCAAAATGAAGAGAAAATCTACGGACTGGGAGGACATATTTGCAAATGATGCGACTGACAAGGGCTTAATTTCCAAAATATACAAACAGCTCATACAACTCAACAACAAAAAACCAAACAACCCAATAGAAAAATGGACAGAAGACCTAAATAGACATTTCTCCAAAGAAGACATACAGATGGCCAACAGGCACATGACTACAATGAGGTACCATCTCACACCAGTCAGAATGGCCATCATTAAAAAATCTACAAACAATAAATGCTGGAGAAGGTATGGAGAAAAGGCAACCCTCCTACATTGTTGGTGGGAATGTAAATTGGTGTAGGCACTATGGAAAACAGTATGGAGGTTCCCCAAAAAACTAAAAATAGAGTTGCCATATGATCCAGCAATCCCATTCCTGGATATATATCTGGACAAAACTATAATTTGAAAAGATACATGCACCCCTATGTTCATAGCAGCACTATTTACAATAGCCAAGATATGGAAACAATCTAAATGCCCATTGACAGATGAATGGATGAAGATGTGGTACATATATACAGTGTAATACTACTCAGCCATAAAAAAAGAATGAAATAATGCCATTTGCAGCAAAATGGATAGACCTAGAGATTATTTTACTAAGTCAGAAAGAGAAAGACAAAGACCATATGATATCACTTATATGTGGAATCTAAAATATGACACAAATGAACTTACCTATGAAACAGACTCACAGACAGAAAACAAGCTTGTGATTGCCGAGGGGGAGGAGGGGGAGGGATGGATTGGGGCTTTGGGATTAGCAGGTACAAACTATTATATATAGAATGGATAAACAATAAAGTCTTACTGTACAGCACAGAGAATTATATTCAATATCTTGTAATAAACCATAATGGAAAATAATATGAAAAATAATGTATACATATATGTGTATGTATGTATAACTGAATCACTTTGCTGTGTAGCAGAAATTAACACAACATTGTAAGTCAACTATACTTCAGTAAAATAAGTTAAAAAAAAAAGAAATGAGAGGTCGACAAAAGTTATTTCTTACCAGTGCTCTCCTTGCTTTTCTCTCATAGGACTCTTAGGAATGTTGCTGTTGTTTTTAAGCGATAGTCAGAAGATGAGTTATATCATAGTAAGTCTCAGGATATATGTTCTGCCTTTCTTTCTTTTTTTTTTCATCTTTTTGGAGTATAATTGCTTTACAATGTTACGTTAGTTTCTACTGTACAACAAAGTGAATCATCTGTATGCATACATATATCCCCATATCCCCTCCTTCTTGAGCCTCCCTCCCACCCTCCCTATCCCACCCCTCTAGGTTGTCACAAAGCATTGAGCTAATCTCCCTGTACTATGCAGCAGCTTCCCACTAGCCATCCCTTTTTCATGTGGTAGTGTATATATGTCAATGCTACTCTCTCGCTTCGTCTCAGCTTCCCATTCCCCCCTGCTGTGTCCTCAAGTCCATTATCTATGTCTGCATCTTTATTCCTGCCCTGCCACTAGGTTCATCAGTACCGTCTTTTTTTAGATTCCATATATATGTGTTAGCATATGGTATTTGTTTTTCTCTTTCTGAATTACTTCACTCCGTATGACAGACTCTAGGTTCATTTACCTCATTACAAATAACTCAATTTCGTTCCTTTTTATGGCTGAGTAATATTCCATTGTATATATGTGTTCTGCCTTTCTTTTGTGTAGCAGGAGAACAACTCTGAAAGGACAGGTGGGAAAGAAAACCTTGGTAGGACACCTTAACTACAGGCACATTCTAAGGCAGATCAGTTTTAGGAATTATACACATAGAAGTTGAAATGATGCTGAAAATTGATTCTCTTAATACTGTTTTTGCTTGCTTATCCCTTGGGAAGTCATCGTGTTCCTCCAGAGAAAGGAATACTTCTGATTTATGGTGATTCCAGCATTTCAGAAAGACCTGGCAATTTTTGCTTCAATGCTTCAATAGCTTCATATTGAAAATTAATTATAATGGTTATAATTGGTACAAATATTACTACTATTATATAAGTCATAGTAATAGCTTATATTACATAGCATTTTGGGGTTTTCAAGTTCTCTCATATATATTACCATTTCATGTCATTCTCTTTGGCCTTAGTTAACCTGTAAGCAGAGACTGAGAGAAAGGCTTGGGTGCAGGTAGTATATTAGAGAAGCAATTCAAAGGAGAGAGATGGGGAAGTGAAACAGGAAAGGAGAGAAAGACAATACGTTCTTGAGTTTGGTACCTCCATGGATAGTTGGGAAGCTGAGCAAACTAAAAGAGTGTGTTTTAGAACTACCAGCCCAGGGGAAAATGAGGAAAGCATTTATCCATAAACTCTCGCTCCCATTGGTCAAGGGTAGTCCCAAGAACATTCATTTCCACAGAGTAGGGAGCAATAGACAGGAGCAGTGGGTCTAATGTGAAGCAGTGTCAGATTGGAAGTCTTTGAGGAAATAAACAATGCAGGAGTGGCTGGGGCAGGAGGTAAGGTCAAGATGGTTTGAAACTACACGAGAAGTGTCCTATACATGCCCTTATAGCAACACTATAAGATAGGGCAGGCATTATTAATCTCACTTTAAAAGTATCAACAACCTACTGTGCTATTACTAGTAAATGAATTGGACACTCTGTGACTCAGTTTCCATAGCTGGAAGAAAGCAGGGATTAAAACCTCTTACCCCTTCCATTATGAAAATAACCAGGAACAGCTGCAAAATGCTATGAGCTCCCAGAACACAGCTATGTAAATAAATTATTGCTATTGTGATTTATAGTCAATTTGAAAACAAGATGAGTCTTTTGTCATTTTAAAATATTGAATTCTACATCCAGCAAAATTGAAAAATACAGAGGGGCCAATTTTAGCTCTCATTCTTTATGCATATCTCCCACTGACTTTAAAGGGAGTTTGGCTCCCTCTGTCTATACATAATTATACAAAGTAATCATAAAATTCCACATTTTAGTTCTTGTATAATGAGCCTCAAAAGTCAATAATGAACTACAAATATTCATAGAAAATATTCCTTTCTAATTTTAGGATTGATAATTCACTGCTGCTTCTATTTTGTGCATCAAGAACAACTAGTGGTATGATTACTTCTCAGAATTTATGCCCTCATTCAGGAGCTAAGTGACTCCTTTTTCATTGTATTGTATTCTTTGAAGGAAGCCATTTTGAAGCCTTTCCTGGCTCCCTGGCCATCTGTGACTCCATGCTACATCAATACATCTCCACCTCAAAGTACAAGGAGGAGTTAGTCTATAGTGATCCACATGGATACAGGTGGCATGGAATTGTCAGGCTAGTAAACAACTGATGGCCCATGGTCTGGTCCCTGGGACATATAATTAGCTTGAATGATTGTATTTTTTTCCTGATTAACTGATTGGGTTTTGGTATGGTCATGGACCTATGACCATAGCCCTCGGATTGTAACCCATGCAATCATGCCCAGGTAATCACAGTCACCTTCCTGCGATCCCAGGCCAAGGCAATGATACAGACAGACAGAATCCTAGGACTGTATAATCTTGTGAGAGCTCATTTCTTCTTCTTTTTCTTCTTCTCCTTCTTCTTTCTCTTCTTCTTGTTCATTGCTGGTTTGTATTATGTGCTAGGTACTGTTCTACTTTTTTAACTCATTAGTCCTTACAATAACCTATGCAATAGTTGTGTTATCATATCCATTTTACAGATGAGAAAACTTATGCTTAGATAGATTAAATAAATTGCCCAAAGCACCCAGCTTGTCAGTGGCTGAGAGGGTATTTAAACCAAGATCTGTCTGATACCAAAGCATTTATTTCTTCTAAGTAACATTCTGTCTGTGTTGAAAGAAAGTTCTGTGTCCTCTGGACACAAGTTATCAGGGCAGCTTTACACTATACTTGAATTTGTTATTTCAGTATTTTCTTATTGACCTAGTATAGATACAATTACTGTTCTGACCTCCACATCATGCACCCTGGCCATGATAATTTCTGGCTCTGACCCTATCCTCAAAGATTGTGCCTAACCCCAATAGTCCTTGGCATGAAGATCTAGAGCCCAGAACATTCAAAGTTTTAGTCTCTTCAGACCTTCATGATGCTTATATCCCAAAACCCTTCTCTACCCATTCATTTATTCAAAACATTTTTTACTGAGCTAGGCACTACATGGCCATTACCACTACATTAATGAAGCTTGAAGCCTAATGGGAGGGACAGAAACACACACAAACAACACACACATGCACATACACTCACACATGTGATAAGTATGATGAAGGAAACAAATAGGGGGCTATGCCAGAGAAAAATGGAGGTGGGTCTATTTTAGATTGTCAGGGAAGGTCACTCTGAGGTGGTCAGCTGGAAAGATAGAAAGGAGCAAACCATGTTAAGAGACAGAGAAAGAGCACAGCAGACACAGAGAAGAGAAATGGCAAAGGGCAAGAGGAAAGGGTTTGGCTAGTTGAACCAATAGAAAGGAGACCAGAGTGGAGTGAAGTGGGAGGGGGATTGAGATGGAGGAGTAGAAGGACGTGGAGCTCATCTCCTCTGACAAACACATCAAAAATACATCTACATCTGGAACAATTCTCACAGAAAATCAGCTGGAAACTGGCAGAAGATCTCCTATACAACCAATCTACAAGAAAGATCTCCACATAACCAGGTAGGACAGGAAAAAAACTCATCAGGACGGGACCAGTGCCCCTGGAAAGTATCTGTAAAGAGCAGAAAGTCCACACAGGCATACCCTCACCCTGGGGAGCTCCCTTGCCTCCTAGGAAATCCACTGGGACAGACAGAGGGGCTGGAGGAGCCTAGACTCTACTTGAGTGGAGTGTGCACATGCTGGCTTGCTAACAATCAGGGCAGAGAGAGACCAGCACTGGCTACCACCTCCCCACACTTCCCAGTCCGAAGTGCACACTGGGTGGGGCTACAAATATGCAGAGCTGCTAAGCACTGAATATTGGACAGACAGGCCCTGGGAGAGGACTTATCTAGCTACATGAAGACAGCATGGAGGACCTGGGGTTTGGGCCAGCCAGAACCACGGAGCCCTTTGTCAGTGTGTGCATGGTGAGGGTGGGTCCAGCTGTGGAGTCCACTATCAACCAGCTCAGAGCAGAGACAGGTCCAGAAGCAGTGGACTTTGGTGTGCACACAAGTGGGATCACAGAAACACAAGTTTTAGGCAGACAGCCCTTGGGAAAGAATACGCAGTGGTTCGTTTCCTGGCAGCAGCACTCTGGCTCTGCTCACACCACATGGCAGCTTGGAGCTGGATCTGGGGGGGGGACAGATTCTGTGAGAGTCTGCCCCAGAGACAGCCCAGATCCCAGGAAGCAGCATAAGCACCTCAGCTCCTGCAGCCAGCACCCTGGCACCCAACTCCAGCCCATTCCACACCATAGCCTAGCACTAAGTCTGGGATGAACATAATGGAGAAAGGGATACAACTTTGGGCTGCTTCTGGGCAGAACTGTGGACGGCTGTACAGGCAATGAATAGGTTGGCTGTGCCCACACGGGACTCACTTGCTTCAGCAGTCACCTCCATTGGGGCAGGGCATGCACAAAAGGGCAATTGAGACTGATCAAAAGCAACCCTCAGGGCTTCTCCTCCAATAACTGGGGAGGAGACCCTCTCCCTGACAGGGCTATCACAGCCATGGAGCAAAGAGGAGGCCCTGGCCAACATCCAGTGCAGGCTCTGGACACCACAACACCAATCACACTCCCTATCAAGGGGATAACAGCCAGCACACTCTGAGGAAAGACATGGCTGGCATCCATACAAAAACGAGCCCTTGCACCAAAAATATTGGACTCACACACTACACAGGGACATTCCCACATAAAAATACCCCTTCAAGACCGCAGTATACAACTGTTTCTCCTAAAGTCATAGAGATAGAGAGAGTTAAGTAATATGAAAAAGCAGAGGAACTACTCCTAATTTAAAAAAACATGAGAAATCCCATGAAAGAACAAATAATGAAACAGACCTCACCAGTCTACTAGACCCCAAGTTCAAAAAGGAGGTAATAAAAATGTGAAAGGAATTAAGAAGGATTCTCAATAGAAATTCAGATCCCTGTAACAAGGAACTCGAAACTATAAAGAACAACAAATCAAAACTAGACAACTCAATAGCTGAAATAAAAACCAATCTAGAAGCAATGAATAGCAGACTAGATAACACAAAAGAACGAATAAGTGACCTGGAAGATAGAATAATGGAAATCACCCAATTAAAACAGCAGACAGAAAAACAAATGGAAAAAAAAAAAGAAAGCAACATACAAAATTTATGGGATAATATAAGGTGTGCCAACCTACACATAACAGGGGTTCCAGAAAGAAAAGAGAGAAAAGGGTATTGAAAATGTATTTGAAGAAATTATGGCTGAATATTTCACAAAACTAAGGAAAGAAACAAATATCCAGATACAGGAAGCACAGAGGGTCCCAAACAAGATGAACCCAAACAGACCCACACCAAGACATATCATAATTAAAATGGCAAAAGTTAAACAGAGGATTCTAAAGACAGCAAGAGAAAAGCAGAGTCAGTTACAAGGGAAATCCCCTAAGGCTATTAGCTGATTCCTCTACAGAAACTTTGCAGGCCAAAAGGGAGTGGCAAAATATATTCAAAGTCCTGAAAGGGAAAAACATGCAACCTAGGATATTCTACCCAGCAAGATCATCATTTAGAATACAAGGAGAAATAAAGAATTTCTCAGACAAGCAAAAACTAAAAGAATTCAGCAATACTAAACCTACCCTAAAAGAAATATTAAAGGGTCTTCTATAAATAGAAAAGAAGTGACAACCTATAGAAAAGAGACAATCACAATAGGAAAGGCAAATGTATAAAAGGACTGAAAATCAATAGGACATCAAAATCACGAAATATGGGAGAGGGAGTATAAAAATCTTTTTAATGTGTTCTAATTTAAATGACTATCAATTTGAAGGAAGTAGATATAGTCATGGGTCAACATACTTGAACCCCATGGTAACCAAACATCAAAAACACACAATAGATTCACAAAAACCAAAAATAAAGAAACTCAATTTACTACAAAAGACTAAATGCTCTGATCAAAATACATAGGCAGACTGGATTTTTAAAAAAACATGAACCTGCAGTATGCTGCCTACAAGAGATTCACTTCAGGATCAAAGACCCACACAGACTGAAAGTTAGGGTTTTGAAGAAGATATTTTATGCAAATGAAATGGCAAGAAAGCAGGGGTAGAAATAGTCATATCAGACAAAATAGACTTTAAAACAAAGTCTGTAAAGACAGGCAAATAAGGGCATTATATAATGATAAAGGGATCAATACAAGAAGAGGATACTACACTTGTTAACATATATGCACCCAACATAGGAGCACCTAAACATATAAAACAAATACTAATGGACATAAAGGGAGAAACTTACAGAAATACAAAAATAGTAGGAGGCTTTAACACCCCACTGACATCAATGGACAAATCTTCCAAACAGAAAATCAATAAGGCAATGGAGGTCCTAAATGACACAATAGATCAGTGGGATTTAACTGACATCTACAGGACACTGCATCCAAAAAAATTTTAAAAAGTACACACTAGGTCACAAAACAAGCCTCAACAAATTTAAGAGGATAGAAGTTATTTCAAGCACCTATTCTGACCATAATGGTATGAAACTAGAAATCAAACACAGAAATAAAAATGGGAAAAGAACAAACAAATGGAGACTGAAAAACATCCTATTTAAAAAATCAATAGGCAAATGATGAAATTGAAGAAGAAATCAGAAAATACCTCAAGCCAAATGACAATGAAAACACAACCTTACAAAATCTACTGGATGCATCAAAAGTAGTTCTAAGAGGGAAGTTCACAGCAATATAGGCCTTCCACAAAAAAAAGCAAAAAACAAAAAAAAACAAACAAAAGAAACCTGAAATAAACAATCTAACCTACCACCTAAAGGAGTTTGAAAAAAAAACAAAACCCAAACTCAGCAGAAGGAAGGAAATAATAAAGATCAGAGAGGAAATAAATAAAATGGAAATTTAAAAAAAAATAGAAAAGATCAATGAAACCAAGATCTGTTTTTTTGAAAAGATAAACAAAATTGACAAACCTCTAGCCAGGTTCAGGAAGAAGAAAAGAGAGAGGACCAAAATAAACAAAATAAGAAATGAAAGAGGAGAAATAACAACTGCTACCATAGAAATACAAAAATTCATAAAAGAATACTGTGTATAGCTATATGCCAACAAACTGGACAACCCAGAAGAAATGGACAAGTTTCTAGAAACATACAGCCTGCCAAAATTGAGCCAAAAAGAAACATAATTTGAACAGACAGATCACCAAAAGTGAAATAGAATCTGTCAAAAAAAAAAAAGACTCCCTGCAAACAAAAGTCCAGGACTAGAGAGATGTACTGGGGAATTCTACCCAACATACAAAGAAGAACTTATACCTATCCTCAAAATATTCCAAAAGATTGAAGATGAGGAAACACTGCCAAATTCATTCTATAAAGTCACCATCACCTTGATACCTAAACCAAATACACTCAAAAAAAGCAAATTACAGGACAATTATCTTTGATGAATATAGATGCAAAAACCCTCAACCAAATATTAGCAAACCAAATCCAACAATATATAAGAAGGATCATACACCATGGTCAAGTTGGATCAATTCCAGGGTCACAAGGATAGTTCAACATACAGAAATCAATTAATGTGATACATCACGTAAACAAAAGGAAAGACAAAAAAAAAAAAAGAAACATGGTCATCTCAAAAGATGCAGAAGCATTTGACAAAATTCAATATTCATTCATGATAAAGACTTTCACCAAAGTGGGTATAGAGGGAACATATCTCACCATAATAAAAGACATTTACAACAAACTCATAGCCCACATAATACTTGACAGTGAAAAGCCAAAAGCCTTCTTGCTGAATTCAGGAACAAGACAAGGATACCCATTCTCACCATTTCTTTTCAACATAGTATTGGAAGTCCTAGCCACAGCAATCAGAGAAGAAAAAGAAAGGTATCCAAATTGGAAAGGGAGACGTTAAACTGTCACTATTTGCAGATGACTCTAGAGAACCCTAAAGTATCCACACAAAATTATTAGAACTAATAAATTAATTTAGCAATATAGCAGGATACAAAATTAATATATAGAAATCTGTTGCATTTCTTTACACTAACAATGCAATATCAGAAAGTAAAAAAAAAAAAAGTGCCATTTTAAATTGAGTCAAAAACAAAACAAAACAAAACACAGTAGGAATAAACTTAACCAAGGAAGTGAAAGACCTATATGCTGAAACCTATAAAACGTTGATAAAGAAAACTGAAGATGATTCAAAGAAATGGAAAGACATCTCATGCTCTTGGACTAGAAGAATTAATACTGTTAAAATGGCCATGCTACCCAAAGGAATCTACAGAGTTAATGTCATCCCTATCAAAATACCCATGACATTTTAATCAGAACTAGAACAAATAATCCTAAAATATATATGGAAACAAAAAGAAAAACCCAGAATTTTCAAGGCAATCCTGAGGAAGAAGAACAAAGTTGGAGGCATAACTCTTCCAGACTTCAGACTATACTACAAAGCTACAGTAATCAGAACAGCATGGTATTGGCACAAAAATAGACATATAGATCAATGGAACAGAATAGAGCATCCAGAAATAAACTCACACACCTAAGGTCAAATAATCTATGACAAAGGAGGCAAAGATATACAATGGAGAAAAGACAGTCTCTTCAACAAGTAGTGTAGGGAAGCTACATGTAAATCAATGAAATTAGAACACTCCCTCACACCAAATACAAAAATAAACTCAAAATGGTTTTAAGACCTAAATATGGGCTTCCCTGGTGGCGCAGTGGTTAAGAGTCCTCCTGCCAGTGCAGGGGACGTGGGTTCAAGCTCTGGTCCGGGAGCATACTGCATGCCGCAGAGCAACTAAGCCTGTGCACCACAACTACTGAGGCTGCGCTCTAGAGCCCGTGAGCCACAACTACTGAAGCCCATGGCCCTAGAGCCTGTGCTCCGCAACAAGAGAAGCCACTGCAATGAGAAGCCTGTGCACTGCAATGAAGCGTACCCCCCACTCGCCACAACTAGAGAAAAGTCCTTGAGCAGCAATGAAGACACAACACAGCCAAATACATAAATAAAAAGAAAAAAAAGACCTAAATATAAGACATAACACTATAAAACCCATAGAAGAAAAATAAATAAATAAATAAAATAAAATAAAATAAAAAAATAAAACCCCTAGAAGAGAACATAGGCAAAACATTCTTGTATGTAAACCATAGCAGTATTTTCTTATATCAGTCTCCCAAAGCAAAAGAAATTAAAACAAAAATAAAAAAATGGGACCTAATCAAGCTTATAAGCTTTTGCACAGCAAAGGAAACCATAAACAAAACAAAAAGACAACCTACAGAATGGAAGAAAATATTTGCAAACAATGTAACTGACAAGGGTTTAATATCCAAAATATACAAACAGCTCATACAACTCAATATCAAAAAAACAAACAACCCAATCAAAATATGTGCAGAAGACTGAAATAGACATTTCTCCAAAGAAGACATACAGGTGAACAAAAAGCACATGAAAAGATGTTCAACATTGCTAATTATCAGAGAAATGCAAATCCAAATCACAATGAAGTATCACTTCACACTGGTCAGAATGGCCGTCATCAAAATGTCTACAGATAATAAATGCTGGAGAGGTTGTGGAAAAAATGAAACCTCCTACACTGTTGGTAGGAATGTAAATTGGTATAGCCACTAAGGAAAAAAAAATCTAGAGGTTCCTTAAAAAAAACTAAAAATTGAGTTATCATAAGATCCAGCAATCTCACTCCTGAGCATATATCCAGAAAAGATGAAAAATCTAATTTGGTAAGATACACACACCCCAATTCTCATAGCAGCACTATTTACAATAGCCAAGACATGGAAACAACCCCAGTGCCCAACAACAGATGATTGGCTTATGAAGATATGGTATATATATACAATGGAATATTACTCAGCCATAAAAAGAATGAAATATTGCCATTTTCAGCAACATGGATGAACCTAAAGATGATCATACTCAGTGAAGTAAGTCAGACAGAAAAAGACAAATATTATATGATATCAGTTACATGTGGAATATAAAAAATAATACAAATGAATCTACATACAAAGCAGAAACAGACTCTGGACATAGAAGGGTAAAGGAACCAGGGGGAAGGGATAAATTAGGGGTATGAGAGTAACAGATACAAACTACTACACATAAAATAGATAAACATCAAGGAATTACTGTACAACACAGTGAATTATACCCAATATCTTGTAATAACCTATAATGGAAAATAATCTGAAATATACATATATATATGTATATATGTATTTGTGTATGTATGAATGGAATCATTTTGCTGTATACCTGAAACTAACACAATATTGTAAATCAACTATACCTCAATTAAAAAAAAGAAAGGCTACCAGTCTACTTTGAGCTTATTAATCAAGAGAGCAAGAGAGACTGTTAGATCAGGCTACAGAAAGACACGGGGGCCAGATCTTGACCAGACTCTGTTGGAGGCCTTGAAAAATTATTTTTGTTTACTTCTTATATTAATGGGAAGTCCTTAGTTTTTAAGTGCCAGAGTGATATGATGTGATTCTTAGTGTGTAAGATCATTTTGACTATTGTGTGGAAAATGAATTATATGAAGGAAAAAGTGGAGGCAGGTTGACCAATTAGTAGTTGCTTGCAGTTTTTCAGGTGAGAGTTGACGACAGCTTTGATTGGGGTGATAATCATGGAGGTGATGAGAAATGGACAGATCCAACATGTATCTTTTTTTTTTTTTTTTTTTTTTTT
>NW_006793272.1:2423131-2462453 GCF_000442215.2 Lipotes vexillifer
TGTGGCCTCTTCCGTTGTGGAGCACAGGCTCCGGACGCGCAGGCTCAGCAGCCATGGCTCACGGGCCCAGCTGCTCCATGGCATGTGGGATCTTCCTGGACCAGGGCACGAACCTGTGTCCCCCGCATCGGCAGGAGAACTCTCAACCACTGCGCCACCAGGGAAGCCCCAACATGTATCTTGATGGTGGAATTTACAAGATTTGCTGACAGAATGGAAGCTGAAGAGAGCAAATCAAGAATGACTCTCAGGTCTTGATCTGAACAACTGGAGGAATTCTGATACCATTTATCAAGATGGGGTATGCTGTGGGAGGAACAGATTTGGGGGAAAAATATAGAGAGTTTTGTTTTGGTCGTGTTCTACTTGAGGGTCCCAAAAGACCTAAGTGGAGACATTGAATTGGCAATTAGGTAAATGAACCTGGAGTCCCAGGGAGACATCAGGGCTGGATGTGTACATTTAGGAGTCAGAATATAGATGGTAAATAAAACCATGGAGCTGGATGAGATCATTTAGGGTAAGAGTCTGTTAATTTTGTCTTTTGCCTGCTCCAGCCCCACACTGGAATGTAAGCTCCATGAGGGCAGGTATTTCTATTTACTGGCAATTCTTTAGTGCCTATATTTGTTCACTTATTAAAAGTTCATTGAATGTGTAGAATGAATGATTTTAAGTTTCTCATTAAATACCTCTCAAGAGATGGCACTTGGGCCCACCCTAGCCTCCTATCATTTGTTTCTTATTTTTTTAAACTATATAAATTTCAGGTAACAACACTATAATTTGACATCTGTATACACTAATCTGTTTTGAGATTGTTTTTGTTTTATTTTATTTGTTTGTTTTGTTTTGTTTTAGAGTCCACATATGTGTGAAATCATACAGTATTTGTGTTTCTTCATTTGACTTATTTCACTTAGCATAATACCTTCAAGGTCCATCCATGTTGTCAGAAATGGCAGGAATTGATTCTTTTTTATGACCGAGTAGTACTTCACTGTGTATTTATACTGCATCTTCTTTATCCATTCATCCATTGATGGACACTTAGATTGTTTCCATATCTTGGCTATTGTGAATAATGCTGCAATGAACATAGGGGTACATATCTTTTCAAATTAGTATTTTTGTGTTCTTTGGGTAAATACCCAGAAGTAGAATAGCTGGGTCATATGACAGTTCTAGTCTTACTTTTTTGAGGAATCTCCATACTGTTTTCCATAGTGGCTGCAGCAATTTACATTCCCACAAAAAGTGCACAGGGTTCCTTTTTCTCCACATCATTTCCAACATTTGTTATTTCTTGTCTTTTTGATAATAGCCATTCTGACAGGGGTGAGGTGATATCTCTTTGTGGTTTTGATTTGCATTTCCCTGATAATTAACAATGTTGAGCATCTTTTCATGTACCTGTTGGCCATCTGCATTTCTTCTTTGGGAAAATGTGTATTCAGGTCCTCTGCCCATTTTTTAATCAGGTAGTTTGATTTCTTTGTTGTTGAGTTGTATGAGTTCTTTATATATTTTGGATATTAACTCCTTATCAAATATATGATTTGCAAATATATTCTCCCATTCAGTATGTTTCTTTATTCTTTCTTGTTTCTCTCATAAGGAGTCATATTCAGTCATGATAATAACAGCCATCACATCTCCAAGTTTCAGGGAAAGTTACTGTCTGGTCACATCTGCTTCTCATGATGTGTTCTTCTCTGTGAGTTTCCTTTGCCTAGGCCTTGTGACTTTTTTACTTTCCACCACTCCCAATTCTTTGCCCTATTACCCAAACGTAGAGGGAACTTGTAAAATTGAACTCCTCACATGGCTATCTGAATCAAGGTCAGGTTGAGAATTGGCAAAGTCTGCCTGGAGAGGCAAAATAGGATAAATGCACTAATGCTTGATTTTATCACACTCCTCTAGGCAAATCCAGCTTGCTGCTTGTGCATAGACTGGGCTGCTTAAATTTATTATCTAGAACTTGTAACTCCAGTAAACATTCCCAGGATCCTTGTAATGCAATTGCACTGTATAATTTTCTTCAGATACTTTAAAAACAAATCCTCATTGCATGTACAATCTGAGTGCCACCAAGCATGATGAGACATTAAGAATGCTTCAAAGCAGACTTATGTTGGTTCAAGACAGTACTCAGTGACAGTGCTGTTAGAAGCTGCCTTCCCTGGGCTATTTCTCTTTATAAGAAACTCACTGAACAACCTAGAACAGTCAGACGGCTGGTTTTACTGTGGACTAAGAACGTTATTTGCTTTAAAAATGGATAGCAGTTTAAGAGGCCATACAGCCTGCAGTGGAGTGCAAATAGTCATTTTCTAGATTGGTTGGTCCGACCCAACTCAATAGGCACTAAGTCACATTAAATAGAAAAAGAAAGAGAGACATGCCTCTGACCTGGGTTAATGCAATAACTTCTTATATGGACTTGTGGACTCTCATCTCTTCCATGTGTGTGTTCTCTAGGTCACTGTCAGATAAATTTCTTACTGGGCTATTCACATGAGTAAAAACCTCTAGTGGCTTCCCCACAGCCTACCAGCTCCTGAATTCCTCTGACAGCCTTTCAAGACCAGCATCATCTGACTCCACCTTGCTGCCTAGCAAAATCCTATCCCTCTCAACACCACCATCACACACACACACACACACACACACACACACACACACACACACACACACCCCTCTTCTGTTTACATAGTCAGGCTGCTCCACTACCAGTCCCTTTCCTCCATCCTGGTGCCAATGCTATGCTCATTCCCACTTCTGTGACTTTGCTTACCCTGTAGCCTCAATCTGGAGCACTTTCTCCTCTTTGTGTCAACTGAAATCTTGCATTTCTTTTAAGACCTACGTTAAAGCCAACATTTTCTTTGGAATCCAGCCCATTTTCCTTCCTCATGGTTCCCTGGTTCTGTCATATATCTTTCATGTATACATTTTATTGCCCATCTTAAACTCTGATCTACCATAATAAAGCTTTCTACTCCTTTTAAATCTTCCAGAATGCATATGAGGCTGGGCAAGCCACAGATACTTAATGAATCCTCACTGCGGGAATCTTAGCATTCTTGACTCTTTCCAATAGGAAATAGTGAAGGGAAGACAGAGGCATAGCTCTGCCCCCCTCCGCCAGCGCCAGTATAATTAGCGTGGTTCTCCTTTTATCCATTCTGTATATTGAGTTTCAGAGTAAGATTATATTTGTAAAAAAAGGGTCTGTCAATTTTTTAAGTATGAAAACCACCCATATAGGCCATTCATTGAATGTGTTGAATGAATGCAAATGTGGCCAGCACTGTGCTAAGCATTCCTATGTGAAGTTAAGAAAGGGTTGGAGTTATTAATGAATTCTACACACCAAGGATTTGGAAATGTAGAGGCAATGGGGAAGGACTTTCTGGGAACCAGAGTAACTCATTACCTGGTGTTTGATGTACTGAGAAGGTGAAGGTGTTGGCTGTCCATCCCTGTTCTCTCAGAGGGAGGAGCATAAAGAGTAGGGCATCCCTTCCCTAGTGCATTTTACCAACCCCTCTCCCATTGCCCAGTCTCTTGCCAGTTTTGCCACATCAGAATGATGGGGACCTTACTTTCTTGCATCTCGGAATCAAGCCAGACATATTGTGGTGCCGAGTTGGTTGTTTTATGTTTTAAGCACCAGGCTCCCCTGTGGGCACTGGCATTTTTGCGTCTGCTCACATAGCAGGCTGCCTCTTGACCCTTCAGGTCTACTGGGAGACTGAGTTGGCATCAGCAAACTGCTTTACCCATAATTCATTTCTGTAATACTGCACGCCAGGCACCTGAAGCAAAGTGTCCTGCTGCCACCACCACCAGGCAAAACTGAATCATGTGCAGACACCAACGCCCCAGGCTGCTGGCTAAGAATAAGATAAGCTCAAAATAACCTGCACTATCCCCAGCGGACCTTGTTGCCTGCCAGCCTCCTCTTTATCACTGCCTACGATTGGCTGAAGAGTCAGGTAGACAACTAGTTCCTGAGCCCTGAAATAACATTGACAACAGAGATAAATCTCCTGCCTGGGTTAGAGGCTCATCAAAGCTGAAGGAAAAGATGTTCAATCATTCTGCCACTTTCTCAGCTGCACTCAGGATTTCTAGTATGGGCTTCAGATTTTGGACCTCCCCAGTTCAGATGGGTGGTGTGTGGATGTGAGTAGTGGAGGTTCGAACAGGGTGGGAGACGTAATAGGCTTAGTGGCAGGGGAGAGCCAGGAGGTCTGGTTCTCCCCTGAGCCCATGAGCTCAGAGCTGCATTCTTATACCGAGGCCCCTGGTCTCTGTGAATAGACCTATATTCAGGCTGTCTGAATGACAACTACAGCTAAGACGTGCCTGGTTAGTGGGAAGCAAATGTTGCTAAGGATGGGGGCACCTCTCTGCCCATGAGAAGTCACACTACTCTATACCACCTCCTTCAGATCTGGGGGTACCTTTTCTAAGAGTGAACATAAAGCAAGAGGTAAAGGCTTTGGTGTTTCCTAATCTGAGTCCCACATATTGAACAATCTGACAGCTGAGAGCTCCCAGGGCCCTGACTCACCACTCTCATGGTTCCCCTCAACTTTCACCTCAGAAGAGGTATTTTCCTCTCTCGTAGCACCTAATGGTGGTACCATAGGATGGATTAAGTACTTGACTCTACCCAGCTAAAAGGAAGTTGTTACTGGTTCTTCTAGGATTAGAAGACTTACCAATAACAAGAAGTAGGGATGTATGGGTAGGGATGTATGGGTAAGACAGCAGACCTTACTGACCTTAAATGACCTGTGATATCAAAACCAGGGATTCTCAATAGGAACAGGGAGCAAAGCAGTAGAACATGAATATTATGAAAACTATGCCAAGGTTATTATGATCCTCACCTTTAACTTTATATCCATGCATTAGCAAGTTACTCTTATTAATTTCCTAATTCACTGAAGAGACAAATATGGCCCAGATAAGTAACATGACCTACAAAAGGTCACCTAGCTAAGAGCCATGCCAGAACCTGCCTGTATTCTCAAGTTCTTACGTACCTATCACTGTTGACCCACTTAAACCTTTGACCATGAGAATAAGTGACTTAGAGCAACCATCATCCAGCACTGAGAACCAGGGCTTGCAAGCAATCTTCCTTGACATGAGTATTAATCAGCTCAGGCTACCATAACAAAATACCACAGACTGGGTGGCTTAAACAATAGAAATTTATTTTCTCACAGTTATGGAGGTTAGAAGTCCAAGATTAAGGTGTCAGCAGGATTGATTTCTCCTGAGGCCCCTTTCCTTAGCTTGCAGATGACCACCTTCTTGCTCTGCTTACGTGGCCTATTCTTTTATGCACGTGCCTCCTGGTGTCGTCTCTTCCTTTTTTTTGTAAGGACACTAGTCCTATTGGATTAGGGCCCTACCCCATGATCTTATTTATCCTTAATTACCTCTCTAAAGGCCCTATCTCCAGATAGAGTCACATTGGGAGTTAGGGCTTAAACATATGAATTTTGGGGGGACACAAGGTCAGTCCAAAACAACATGAAAACTCTGTGACAACTGGGTACAAAGAATATTTATCCCCACTCACCCTGCATCTATGCAACTGCATTTCAATCTTCCTTCCTAACCCCATGCCACAAAGAACCTTCCTCCACACCTCTATAACCATCACTGCTGCTCCCACAAGTCACATTCCTTCCACTCTTCTCCAGCCCCAAAACACACTGTCCCCAGTTCTTCTGTCTGGTCCTGGGGCTATGTCTTCTGCATGTATTTTTCGTATATGGGTTGTGCTCCCCAGAAACCCTATTAGCTCCTTAAGGGCGTAGCCCAAATGTCCTGTTTCTTTTGGAGCCCAAGAACAGGTAGCAAATATCTGGGCACACAGAGGGCACATGTACTAAAACCACGTTATGCCCTGTTTAATGACATTACATGAAATGACAGTAAATGTCACAGCACTCCAGAAATGTTGACTAAGTGACTGCCGAGGGACAGGAACAGGGTCACCTCATCCTCCTTTCTGCTCCCTTTTTTAGTCTTTTCCAAACACCATGGAAAAGGTCTTGCTCTCTGCTTCTGTTAGACAGTTCTATTTTCTGCCGTTACACTCTAGGCAGTGAGAAACTCAAATAAGAATAAAGGGCATTTATCTCACTCTGAGAGGCTGAGGTTTTTTTTTTTTTTTTTTTTTTTTTTTCTTACTGCAGCTCTGGGGCTCTTACCCTCCCAAACCAAACAGCTAAATAACAAAAAAATGAAGTTAGGAATAGGGGGCAAGGGAAGGGAAGGAAGGAGGATTTTTTTTTTTTTTTTTTTTTTTTGCTGCTACTGCAGCTCTGGGGCTCTTACCCTCCCAAACCAAACAGCTAAATAACAAAAAAATGAAGTTAGGAATAGGGGGCAAGGGAAGGGAAGGAAGGAGGAAGGAAGGGAAGGAAGGAGTAAGAAAGGGAAGGAATGGAGGTAGAAGGGAATGCCAAGCCAACATTACAGCGCCATGCCGCCCTGCCTGCTGAGAACAGGAAGGGAGCTACCTTTTACAAAGCACCTGTAAATAGAGCCTTTGTCTGGACGAAGACCCTAATGAGACCTGAAAGAGGAGTGAGCCCTTTTCCATTCTCATGATCATGTTAAAAGTAAAACTTCATCATCTGACTTCTCATCAACCCAAGAATGAGGGCAGCAAGTGCCTAGTGGTTTATTTTTATCTCTGATATCACAGCCCAGATCCCAGAGGGAGCCCAGCCTGGCTTATTTAAGACCACACAATGTTGCTATTAAACTCGTGTGTGCCTGAGGGACCCTTCCTATCTGCTGTAGGGGAAGAGAGAACCAAAGCTGAACCTTGGCTGTCTGGCCCTTGTCTTCCAGCCAGTAGTTTAATAGTAGCAGTGAACCAGAGAAGAGGCTCAGTGACACTCCAAGTCTGGTGAGCACATTGAGCAATTGCACCTGGCCCAGTGAGCTGATCTGTCACCAGTTAACAGGTCTGGAGTACTTACTGGACACGAGACTTTGCATTAGGGACAGTGGGCCTTTTCCACGGAGATGACATGATCTATGCCTTTAGGAGCTCCATGATCTTGGGACAAAATTAATTCATTAATATATTAGTTTTTATTGCTGCCTAACAAATTACCATCAACTTTGTGGCTTAAAATAATACCCATTTATTAGTTCACAATTCTGCAGGTCAGAAGTGCAGCATGGTGTGACGGGAACCTCTGCTCAGGGTCTTACACGCTGTCAGCTGAGCTGCATTCTCATTGGAAGCCCCGGGCTCTCTTCCAGAGATGAGTTCCTTGCAGTTACAGGACTGAGGTCCCTGTCTCTGTGCTGACTGTCAGCCAGGGGGCCACTCTCTGTTCCCAGAGGCCCCTTCCATATTCAAACTGGCAACAGCATTTCACATCCTTCTCATGCTTTGAATATCTCTAACTTCCCCTTCTGTCGTTCCTTTCTGCCACCAGCTGAAAAAAGTTTTCTGCTTTTATGGGCTCATGTGAGTAGATGAGGCTCACTGGGCTAATCGCCCTAACTGAAGGTCAGCTGTGCCGTATAATAATATAATCACCGGAGTGATATCTCACTATACTAGAAGCTCAAACTGGATGTATTTTTAGAATTCTTCCTACCACAAGTAATAAAGGGACACTTGTATATGTGTGTGCACCCACATACACTCTTTTCCCTTCCCTCTTCACCATTCACAGTTTTGCAGACCTGTGAGTCCATAAATCAATACATTTCCAGGATCTAGCAATAGTCAGAATTTTCCCCAACTTCTCCTTTCTTTTTGGTAAGATTTTGGAAATAGATCCTACTGCTCCCATCACTTCAGATACTAGTGCAGTCCTTGACTTTAGACCACAAAAGGGTGAATTTACAGTTATGTTAGAGCACTGCCTTGAGAGCAAATTCTCCCTCAGGGTTGGTCAGAAGAATGGAAACTGTTTTGTTGTTGTTGGTTTTACAGAAGTGCTCAATGGTGTATAGCAGTGGGTGGTGACCATTTACATTTCACAAGTTCCCTGAAACCCCAAATCTCTTTGAGCTGCTGATTTTGAAAGTACTTCCATTTATCTAAATGCTCATGATTTTTCTATTATTTAGAAGTAAAATAGGTTTCTGGCTATTGTCACATTTGATAGTCTAAAATACAAATTCAAAGAGAAAATTGTGCACAAGTGAAGACGTGAAAGCAGGATATGTTAAAGTTATGGTGCAGCTGGGAATCAGGTTGAACAGAGGGCTACTGCCCATGCATTGCTGTGATTTCCAGAAGAAAAGGGACGTGCATTATTTTTCAGAACCCAACCCAATAGAAATATGATTATGTTTGAATGGTAGTATGCCAGCCCTGCAAATGATAAAAGTCCTTGAAATTTAAGGTGTGAGAAGATTCTAGCCTAAAAGCAACCAGGGAAAGATCAATTACTGAGGATGGCCCTCGTATATACCTTCAACCTATATCTGAGTTATTCTTTATACTTATGCATAAATACCATGGATATTTACATGGATTCTTTTGAGCTTCCCAACTACCCTGTAAAAGGAATGGCTATGCAAAAAAAGGAAAAAAAAACCTCTTTCTAAATGTGCTAATTGAAAGCAACCTTAGTCTGGCAAGAGTTTAGAGTTAGGAAAGACAATTTTGAGTTAATGTTCTACACTACTGCTGACTCAGACCTAAAAGTATGGTGTGGAGATGTGCTCATCCTGGCTGAGAGAGCAAAACTGTGAAAGAGCTTAGAGATCTGTGGGGAAGTATACTGTCAGAGAAAGGAAAGCTTGCGTAACAATGAGATAGGTCCTTTTTCCTAGGTTGTATTCCAAAGAGTTTAGAGTTTGGTTCAGAATCCTAGAATGCTACTGAGTCAGAATTTTGTATAAATAATGAGAGCGTGTCTGACCTAGAAAAGAGAGATGAAGTGTATAAAGTTCAGCCAAAAATAGCTTTGCATTTGGGCGCAGGGAGCAAGGAAGCTGAGACAGAAATGTGGCATTAGACTGGGGGAAATAGAGACTTTACTCTTAAATGGCGCACACAAAAACTCACATGTTCCAGGACCCAGGGCAAAAGCAATAATCGGATAGGAACCTGGGTAAGACCTACCTGCTGGTCTTGGAGGGTCTCCCAGAGAAGCAGAAGGCAACTGCAGCTCACCCTGGGAACGTAGACAATGGCGGCAAACATTTTCGGGAGCTCCTTCTACCACGGGGATACTGGTGCTCCTCCCTCTAGCTTATTAGCCCCAGGACCAAGCCCTACCCTGGCCCAACAGCCTGCAGGCACAAGTGCTGTGATGCCTCAGGCCAACTAACTAGCTGGGCAGGGACACATCCCCAGCCAGCAGCAGACAAGCTACTTAGACAGCCTGAGCCCACAGCCGCCAACTCTGGACATGGTCCTGCCCACCAGAGGGCCCAGGACCCAGCTCCACCCACCAGGCCAGAATCCCCTGGGCCACGGCCCCACCCTCCAGGAAGCTTGTTCTAGCCTCTGGACCAGCCTTACCCACTAGGGGGCAGACACCAGACGCAAGAAAACCACAGTCCTACAGCCTGTGGACCCATCCTGCTTATCAGTAGGTCAGACCCTGCCCTTAGACCAGCTGGGCCCGGATACCTTTCATTTCGGCCAACTAGCAGGCCAACTAGCAGGCCAATACAAGCTTTGGGGCACTCCAGACCCCATACCCAACTGTGTCAAGAAGTTCCCCCTCCCCACCACCAGTGATCTGATACCTACTCTGGTTACCCCAGGCCCTGCAACCAGACTTTAGGACCCAATTCTGCCTGCCAGTAGTCCAGCACTAACCCCAGGACCTGGCTTCACCCACCCGTGTGTGGGCAACAGCCTCAGAGTCTTCTGGACACTGACTCTGCCCACTAGTAAGCCAGCACTAGCCTAGAGTTATTACTTTGGGAGTCATCAATATTTAAGTCAGTGGTTCTCAATCACAGCTGCACATTAAAATCACACAGTGACCTATAAAATTTAGATATGTCCAGGCCTTACCCTAAACCAATTAAATTAGAACCTCTGAAAGTGGGCCTAGGCATTAGCAGTTTTAACTCTCCAGCTAATTCCAATTTGCAATCACCGTTGCCAACCACTGGCATAGATCAGTGCTTCTCAAACTTTAATGAATATGAATCACCTGGGGATTTTGCTAAAAGGCAGATTATGATTCAGTACGCCTGGGGTAGGGCCCAATATTCTAAATCTCTAATGCACTCCCATGTTTTTGGACTATAGCTCACACTTTGAGTAGCAAGGGTATAGATAATATTTAAAGCCATGAAATTGGATGAACTCATCAAGGGAGTGGGTATATACAGAGAAAATGCAAGAACAGTTATTGTTTTCCTTTGTCAACAGTGGGGACCAGGCAGATTATTAAATTTAACAAGGATTAATTAAGATTTTGTCAGACAGGGCTTCCCTGGTGGCGCAGTGGTTGAGAGTCAGCCTGCCGATGCAGGGGACACGGGTTCGTGCCCAGGTCTGGGAAGATCCCACATGCCGCGGAGTGGCTGGGCCCGTGAGTCATGGCCGCTGAACCTGCGCGTCCGGAGGCTGTGCTCCGCAACGGGAGAGGCCACAACAGTGAGAGGCCCGTGTACAGCAAAAAAAAAAAAAAAAGGTTTTGTCAGACAAATATATTACAGGGTGAGCAGGGGGCAAAAGAGTGGCACATTTTTTCAAGAGGTGATTACATTGATGAACTATGGACTTTGGATTGGGTAAGTAGGATGGGATCGAAGAGTTGATAGAGTGGGGATATTAGAAAACGTGAGCTGAAAGAATAAGAAGTGTGGTCAGGAATGGGAGGCTGGAAATCTGGATTTTGGTGATGGTGCACTTATTGCCAATGTCAAAAGTGGGAGCAGCAGAGCTTGAATGGAAGAAAAATATCATTGGAGGTAAGGAAGTCAAAGAACTGAGAGACCAAGAAGTTGGCAGAGTGGTTCATGTAGATGTTAAAGTTTCCAAAAGGATGACAGAAAGGAATGAAAAAAAAAAAAAAGAAAATGAGCCAGGTGCTGAAGTCTTCAATGAATGAGAGATGACAAGGGGGTCAGCAGATGATGTCAACAATGAAGATGCGATACTATGGTCTAGCAGCCCCCAGAGTCTGACTCAGTTGGACTGGGGTGGGACATAAGCATCAAACTTAAAAAATAAATCTCGGAGCAATCTAATGTGAACCAGGATTCAAAATTACTGTGTTAGAATAATCAGTGCGAAATGAAAGGTATTGGGCCACTGGATGGTACATGCCTTCTATAGATCCTGGGGTGTGCAAAGGTCAACAGCAGATAGGAGATGCTGTCTTAGAAAGTTTTGTAAACTCAGAGAAGTAACTTGCCCAAGGACACAGAGCTTGGAAATGTCTGGGCTGGGATTTAAACCTTGATCTGTCTGACTCCAAAACCAAACCTGAACTGTTTTCACTTTACCATGTTGTCTGGGGCAGGGAAGGGGGGGCAGTATTTTAGCTCGATATACAAAGAGATATCTCGGAAAAAAATTGCAAAGTTTCCCCAAATGGGATTCTAATAGGCCACAGTGGAGGGAGGCAATGTGTCTCTGGAATGATTCCCATGTTTACCTCTTCATCTACCCCTCTTTATTCCCCTTGATCTTTCTACCAGCTTTGTTTCCTTTCTGTAGTTGCCACCACCTCTTCAGGAAGTAGAGGCACTACATGAAAAGGAGCCAACATCATGGGCTGCCCTCATGGATGCCAGGTGGCCTTGATGCCCTCCTCTCCCAAGTACTGTTCTCTGGAGCCTCCTTTCTGGAGAGAGAGGAAGAACCAGGATATAGTGCTGCAGTCAAAACCAAGCATTCTGTCTCCCCCTACTTCTGCCTCCTGATATATCAGCAGCCCTGTATAATGAAAATCTAAATCATTTGTGTGCACATACAGCAATTGTTTATTTGCTGTTAGCTTTGAAGACTCAGTGGGGGTTCGATGCCTTTAGAGAAGACATCAGCACTGGGAGAGCCTAATCTCATAAGTAGACGAAATGAAAATTGAAGCTGAAAATACATCTCTCTATATCTGAAAGAGAGGCCAGTAATAAATATCCTTCAACTGCAGCCCCCCTCCAGATGAGAAAATGCTTTTAAACCAGGGACACAGAGCGGAGATGACTCCTTGTAAGGGTGCTGCCTTCTGTCTGCTAAGAAAGCTTTACTAGGTCTGGTTAGAGATTGATGGTGAGTTCTAGAAATAGCAGAACTTTCCCCTCAAGCCACAAAGTGTGTTGCCTGCCATCTTTTACAAAATGCATTCACTATTAGTTTTCTTGAAACTTCCATTTTTTTCCTCACCGACAGACTGTCTTGGGACTAAATACAATCTTGAAGCTTCTCCACATTAGTATTTCTACCAAGAGTGCATGCCAGATTGAAGACAGTGTCCTTAGCACATTACGAAGGGGCCAGACCTCCCTCTTAGTCCAACTTGTTGGACAATTTATAAAGCCTCTGCTTGCCAGCAGCTTCTTCATCCCCTCATCCTCCTAGGGTTTCCCCTCATCCAACCCAAACCTCATATTACCACCTACTCTTGCAGAAGCTCAGAGGCCGGAGCCTGTCCATATTGGTTCAGGGCACATGTCCCTGCAAGGTGGGAAGTCATCAGCATGTGAAAATCAATGGAGGCAGCTACTGCCCTGGGAACAGGGATAATGAGAGGTGACGTTAGGGAGAAGGCATCACTCAAGACAGACCTGGATGACTTGACACTTGCAGTATACCAAGGGCCACCAAAGTTGGAGAAATTGTAACCCTACAGACACAGAGACATGCCAGATGGGTGAGTGCTGTCCATCTGACATTCTTTCCTGAAGGAATATCCTGCCAAATAGACTCTTAAGAAATAATCAGTTGGTTTTGAGCTAGCCTGGGTGAATAGCTTCCCACCTCTCACCCCTCTACACACAAGATCTAAGTGGTTCCAAGAGTCAGAAAGGACCCATGGTTAAGAACCTGATCTGTGTGCACAGGCAGGGAGCAGGCCGGCCAGCCAGGCATGGGACAGACCACCGTCTCTGAGATCCTCACTTTGCTCCTTCAGCCCTCCCCCAACCCATGGGCTGTCCTCCCTCTCTGCTTAACAGCAGCCAGAGGAGGCAGGCTTAGCTTCCAAGAGCCCACTTTAGGCCACAGGGGAAAAAAATAGGCTAGTCAGACATCTATACAAAAACAATGCTTGGCAGGAAAGAAACCAGACTCAGGCAGGGAGGAATTCAAATTCAAATTGAACAAGGGGCTGGATCCCTCTTTGAATATAAGCCCCTGCAGGCCTGGTTTCTTCACAGGAAAAAAAAAATCCCTTTTAAATCCTCTCCCCTTTCCCTGGAAGAGGAGAGGAAACATGCCAACTAATACCTTATACAAGGTGACAGTCATTTAAAATGGTTCTTTTGAATTAACCCCTTCCTGCTCAGTCTCCTCTCTAGGGTATAACTACTTTACAGTGTGTTCAGGTATCTGGGCCATGGAGGGCAGCAAAGCATTGACTTCCCGGGAAGCAATGTGTAAGGGAATGGTAGCAACGGGAGCTGAGAAAACTCACTGAGCTGTTATTTTCCATTTGCCGCTCACACCCGCAATGTCCATTCTCTGCCCTTCTACTCCATGCTCTGTGACAAAGGAGGCTGACTGTGGCAACGGCCTTTTTTGCCAGCTGGCATCTGGCTGGGTCTGACTAATGGTGGGCATTGGGAGATCAGAGAGCGGGAAGAGAGGGAGATAAAGATTTTGTGCCCCTGTCTGCCTCCTAGCTGTGTTACATTTGGGCAGAGTTCACACTGTGCTACCTAAAGACACAGCTCCTATCAGGCAGCCCTTCCTGCATGGCTACAGTTCTTGCTGGGTTCCAATAACGCAGTTACTTCCCCTTGTCCCTTCAGTCTTTGGGGGTGATAACAGCTCCCCGCCATGCATCGCCTCTGTATGCCTCACCATCACTGTAGATTCCCTAAATTTTACCCACACCACCATAAATAGCCCCTTCATTCAGCTCAGCTAGGGAAACTCCTTGAGTATACCATCTCTTTCCTGCCAATACCCTGACTTGAACGCTTATATCACTTTCACAAATCCTATCCTGCAGAATTCCAGAAGGTTCCCTAGCCTGAGAAGATCACCTGATCCACCTGCCTTTTCGAAAGAGACTGATCTGCATTTCCTCAAACACCTGACATATTCTCCATACATTGAGCTCTCCTAAATTACAGTTGCATTATTGTGCCTACACAATAAAAATGAAGTTTGAGCCATTTTCATTTTTGTTTTACCTGTTCTTAGTCATCTGTCTTGGGGACAGGGGATGCTGCAAACCTAATTACATTGCTTTCCTCCCAGTGAGATATGTTCAACTTGCTTTACCTTAAACACTTAATCCAGTTCCATGGGGAAGATAATACTTGACATGAATCCAATCATCAGTTCCTTACTATCTGTTATTCCTATGGTATTCCCCCTCTCGGTGATAGCCCACATCTCAGAGAGATCATGCCAAAATTTTTACTTGTCCTCACCTACCATATCCATTAGACATCAAGTGCCATGGGATCTACTTCCTAGATATCTTTCTGAAATTTTAATATGCTCTATTTAACCCAATATACCCAAAATATTATCATTTCAACATTTACTCAGTATAAAATTATTAATAAGATATTTTAATTCTGGTATGTAACAAAATATTCTAAATATCTTCTTTCAAATTCATCCATTTGCTCCAGCTCCACACTCACTATCTTAATTCAGGACTTGATTTTCTTATACCTAGATTATTGAAAAATCTATAGTCTCTCCCTATTTTCTTCCATCCTCCTCACATTAGTCAAACTGATCTTTGAAAAACACAAATATGTTCACATCACTTCCCTTTCAATGGCCCTCCTTTAGGATAAAATCCAAACTCCTTACCCTAGTGTAGAAGATCCCATTGGTATTTCCCTTTTCAGCTTCAGCTTCTGCCTCCTCCCTTTTCACACCTCTGTTCATCATTCTTGTGATGGGACCATGTTTTCTCATGTCTCCATGCTCTGCTTTCCACGTTCCCTTGTATGGTACACACTTAGCCTTTGCTGACTAACTCCCCATATTCATCTCTTAGACTCATCTTAGGCATCATCTTTTCTAGAAATCTTTCCCATGAACCCCTTCACCCCAAGTTGGTTTAATAGCCCCTCTATGTGATCCTTTAGCCCCCAGCCCTTCACTTGGTAGCATGTAACACACTGTTTGGCAATTATTTATCTACATGTCTGTCAATACCCTGTCACTTTTAGGGTGAGAAACTGTATCTTTTTTCCCCCCAGTACTTAGCATAGAATGTGGCATACAGTAGGATATTCAAAAAGTGTGTCCTGACTGAGTGATTAAATGAATGAATGAGCTCATGAATGAAGTGTATACTTGAATTCACTTACCTGCATAAGGCCGATATATGGACCCTGACCCTTCTTGGGATGGCATATAACTAATGAGAACATTTTTTGCCATTTCTCTCCTTCCAGGTAGGGCTGTACCGGGCTGTACCGAAACCACTCTGGAGTGATTAAGAATAGAAAGAGATGAGCTGGCCTGTTGTGTCACAGGCCCTCCCTAGTCCCTAAAGCTGTAGTTATGGGGCAATAGAGCTAGCCTGTATTAATTAGGGAGGAGTAGGGGAGACAAATTCTGTCCCTGAGAGACACCAAGTCCTTCTACACCATCCATCAGCCTTGAGCACAGATGGGATGGAGGCCAAGCCTAAAAATACATCAGCCTTAGGTGACATCAGGACTCTGTTCTTTTATGTCTAATTCACCCCAGATGGAAGGGAAAGCACTTGATGAATAGTCTTTGAAACAAGTGGAGAAATGTGTATCATGCTAGGAATGACTATAGGGGCAAAAGGCCACTGTGGATTTCCTGGTCAATAAAAATGAACTCTAATAGGAATTTCAATAAGGAACCAGCAGAAACATCCTTGTCATCATCATTCTGAATTTGTGTTTATTGAGCACACAACAAATGCTAGTCTCTGCTCAGAACATTTGATGAACACCATTTCTGTATCTATAAGGGACTAGGGAATACTTGCCACTATTTTGGTGCCAGTCACCCAGCCAGAACACAAAATGAACTTTTATGAATATTCTAAAGCATAATGAGGAAGGGGTCTTAGACTATATGCAAGCATCCTTGATTAGTGTTTTCCCCATTGGGAGTCACCCTCCCCATAAGCTTGCGCACAACCGGCAAGGAAGAAAAACAGGAAAAAAGAGGATGAGTCAAGGTATAGTCCTGAGAAAGTCACAAAAATTGGGGCAGTGGCACTCTATAGATGTTTGGAGATGGCAATAAGTATCAGGGAATGACCAAAGGAACGGAGCGGTGGGAACCATCCCTGTCCATCTCATGGCCCCTTCATGCACAAGTGTTTTTACCCAAACTTTAAGCTTTGGGGTAAGTGATAGGAGCTGTAGAACTCTGAAGAGCTGCTTGACTGTGCAGTTACCTTTCAACTGAGGATCTTTCTTATTATTTTGTATGAAGGAGCACTTTGGGAGTTGGGGGCTAGTGGGCACTCACCAGCTAGGTAAACATTAGAGAGAATTATTGTTCTTTTTTTGGCCACACCGTAGGATCTTAGTTCCCCGACCAGGCATCGAACCTGCGCCCCCTGCATTGGAAGCACGAAGTCTTAACCACTGGACCGCCAGGGAAGTCTGAGAATTATTGTTCTTGATGAATTTTGTAAATAGCCACTGACCCACTGGCTTAAGGGAAACCAAAGATGAATGACTGGGGAGTTAAAAAGCATGCAAACACTGGGTTACACTACTGGCAAGTGGGTAGGAACTGGCCTAGTCTTAGTACCTCTTTGCAAGGCTCCCTTCCCTCCTCTTTCCCACCCTCTCCAATCTTCTGCTAAAGCTCAAGGTTTGAAGCAGTGGTCAAGCTCCATGGCATAAGAATTGGTGTTCCTCATGATGCTCTCCACCAACATGACAGGCTTGGGGTGTCTTCCAGCAAAGCAAGAGAGCCAGGTGCACATCAACATGGCTGCAGCTGCGCCACCTCCAGCACAGTAATATGCCCAGCCAAGCCGACAGGTACCTGTGGAAACAGAGACAGAGACATGAGGGTTAGAGTGTCTTCTCATACATTCTCTTTGAGATGTAAGGGTTAAAGTGAATGCGAGTGGACTTACTCTTTCCTCCCTTGCTGATGGCTGGTATTAGCTTTAGCAAGAGGTTATAAAATTTTATTCTGTTACAGTAGGAACCTGGGGGTGATGTTGGTGGTGGCAGTGGTGGTGATGCTAATGACAGTGATGACAAGAACAACTTGATCAAGTGTCAAGAACTATGCTAAGCTCTTTAGACATATATTTCATTGATCATTATAGTAACTATATGAGTTAGCTACTCTTATTATCCCTGTTTTATACAAGATGAGGCAACCAAGGCACAGGTTAAGTTAATTGTGAAAAATCACACAGAAAGTGGTAGGGTCGGGATATAAACCCTGGCTCATCTTGACTCTGAAGCTCCACAGTTTTAACCACACTGATATATTACAGTTCATGGACTGTTTTCAAAGAACTATATCCTGTTATCATCAGGAAATTTGCAGGCAAAAGCAAATCCCTTGCTCCGTACCACGTGTCTCTATCCTAACCTAATTTTTCAACATCCAGGGAGGAAATATGCATTGGAATCAAGGCCAAGCTTCTAAGGGGTAGTTTCAGTTTGAAGGATAATGGGAAAGGTCACCTGCTCAAAAATATCCACCCCACAACTTATCATTCATTCTACCAGAGGTAGATTCTTTCCTTTGAAGTGTTTGAGTTTTTTCAGAGATCCATCAGTAAAGGTCAATGCCCAAAGAAAGAGCGCTATTATATTACAGGGATCAGAGTAATAAATAACTGCTAAAATCAAGTGCCTAAGCAAATAGGACTCCAGAAATTGGAGTAGATGTCCAGTGATACAAAATTGCAAAGGAATTCTGAGAAAAAAAGGTGGGCAGTGACTTTCACCTACCTCACAGTCTTGCAGAAAGTGAGTCCTGACTATAGTCAGTCAGGTGGGGATGTCAAGACTCATCTTCATGACAATTTACTTTTTTAAATTGAAGTATAGTTGATTTACAAGATTATATTAGTTTCAGGTGCACAGCATAGTGACTCAGTATTTTTACAGATTATACTCCATTAAAAGTTATTATAAGATAATGGCTATAATCCCCTGTGCTATAGAATATATCCTGTTGCTTCTCTATTTTATACACAGTAGTGTGTATCTCTTAATCCCATACCCCTATCTTGTCTCTCCCCCATTTCCTCTCCCCACTGGTAATGAAGTTGGTATTCCATATCTGTGAGTCTGTTTCTGTTTTGCATGTATGTTCATTTGTATTATTTTTTTAGATTCCACATATAAGTGATACCATACAGTATTTGTCTTTCTCTGTCTGACAAACCACTAAGCATAATATTCTCTAGGTCCATCCATGTATCTGCAAATGGCAGAATTTCATTCTTTTTTATGATGGAGTAATATTCCACTGTATGTATATGTATGTGTGTGTATACATATGTGTGTGTGTGTGTGTGTGTGTGTGTGTGTGTGTGTGTGTGTGTGTATACCACATCTTCTTTATCCATTTATCTGTTGATGGACATTTGGGTTTCTTCCATATGCTGTCTATTGTAAATAGTGCTGCTATGAACATTGGGGTGCACGTATCTTTTTGAACTAGTGTTTTTGTTTTTTCCTGATATATACACAGGAGTGGAATTGCTGGGTCATATAGTAGTTTTCTGAGGACTCTCCAAACTGTTTTCCATAGTGTCTACAGCAATTTATATTCCCACCAACAGAGTACAAGTGTTCCTTTTTCTCTATATCCTCACTAACATTTGTTATTTGTAGACTCTTTGATGATAGCCATTCTGACAAGTGTGAGGTGATGTGTCATTGTTTTGTTTGACTTGAATTTCTCTGATAATTAGCAATATTGAGTATTTTTTCATGTGTCTGTTGGCCATCTGTATGTCTTCTTTGGGAAAATGTCTATTCAGATCTTCTGTACAATTTTGACTGGGTTGTTCCTTTTTATGATATTAAGTTATATGAGCTATTTGTATATTTTGGATATTAACCACTTGCAGGCCATATCATTTGCAAATATTTTCCTCCATTTCATAGGTTGTCTTTTTATTTTGTTGATAGTTTCCTTTGCTGGGCAAAAGCTTTTAAATTTAATTAGGTCCCATTTGCTTATTTTTGCTTTCATTTCTTTTGCCTTGGGAGACAGATACAAAAAAGACATTGCTACAATTTATGTCAAAGAGTGTTCTGCCTATGTTCTCTCCTAGGAATTTTATGGTTTCAGGACTTACATTTAGATCTTTAACCCATTTTGAGTTTATTTTTGTATATGGTATGAGGAAATCTTACTGTTTTGCATGTAGCAGTCCAGTTTTCCCAGCACCAGTTTGTTTTTTTTTAAGTTTACATCTCTTTATTCTCAAAACAAGATCACAAGACATTTGTTATAAGTTACTGGGTAGATTAGTTCTTTTTTTTTTTAACATCTTTATTGGAGTATAATTGCTTTACAATGGTGTGTTAGTTTCTGCTTTATAACAAAGTGACTCAGTTATACACATATATCCCCATATCTCTTCCCTCTTGCATCTCCCCCCCTCCCACCCTCCCTATCCCACCCTTCTAGGTGGTCACAAAGCACCGAGCTGATCTCCCTGTGCTATGTGGCTGCTTCCCACTAGCTAGCTATTTTACATTTGGTAGTGTATGTACGTCCATGCCACTCTCTCACTTTGTCCCAGCTTACCCTTCCCCCTCCCTGTATCCTCAAGTCCATTCTCTAGTAGGTCTGCGTCTTTATTCCCATCTTGCCCCTAGGTTCTTCATGACCTTTTTTTTTTCTTAGATTCCATATATATGTGTTAGCATATGGTATTTGTTTTTCTCTTTCTGACTTATTTCACTCTGTATGACAGACTCTAGGTCCATCCACCTCACTACAAATGACTCAATTTCGTTTCTTTTTATGGCTGAGTAATATTCCATTGTATATATGTGCCACATCTTCTTTATCCATTCATCTGATGATGGACACTTAGGTTGCTTTAGCTAGCTATTTTACATTTGGTAGTGTATGTACGTCCATGCCACTCTCTCACTTTGTCCCAGCTTACCCTTCCCCCTCCCTGTATCCTCAAGTCCATTCTCTAGTAGGTCTGCGTCTTTATTCCCATCTTGCCCCTAGGTTCTTCATGACCTTTTTTTTTTCTTAGATTCCATATATATGTGTTAGCATATGGTATTTGTTTTTCTCTTTCTGACTTATTTCACTCTGTATGACAGACTCTAGGTCCATCCACCTCACTACAAATGACTCAATTTCGTTTCTTTTTATGGCTGAGTAATATTCCATTGTATATATGTGCCACATCTTCTTTATCCACTCATCTGTTGATGGACACTTAGGTTGCTTCCATGTCCTGGCTATTGTAAATAGAGGCCAGCACCACTTATTAAAGAGACTGTTGTATATTCTTGCCTCCTTTGTCATAAATTAATTGACCATAAGTGTGTGGGTTTATTTCTGGGCACTCTATTCTCTTCCATTGATCTATGTGTCTGTTTTTGTGCCAGTACCATGCTGTTTTGATTATTGTAGCTTTATAGTATAGTCTGAAATCTGGAAGGGTTATACCTCCAGGTTTGTTCTTTTTTCTGAAGATTGCTTTGGCAATTTGGAGTCTCTTGTAGTTCCATATGAATTTTAGGATTATGTGTTCTAGCTTGGTGAAAAATATCATGGGTATTTTAATAGGGATTGCATTAAATCTGTAGATTTCTTTCTTTCTGTGGTATGGCCATTTTAGCAATATTAATTCTTCTAATTCAAGAGCATGAAATAGGTTTCCATTTCTTTGTTTCATCTTCAATTTCCTTCATCAATGTTTTATAGCTTTCAAAGTATAGGTCTTTAACCTCTTTGGTTAAGTCTATTCCTAAGTATTTTATTCTTTTTGATGTAATTTTAAAACTGATTTTTTTTACTTTCTTTTTCTGATAGTTCTTTAACAATGTATAGAAAAGCAACAGATTTCTGTATATTAATCTCATATCCTGCAACTTTATAGAATTCACTCATTAGTTCTAATCATTTTCTGGTGGAGACTTTAGGGTTATCTCTACGTTGTATCATGTCATCTGTAAGTAGTGAGAGTTTTACTTCTTCATTCCAATTTGGATGCTTTTAATTTCTTTTTCTTGTCTGATTGCTGTGGCTAGGACTTCCAATACTATGTTAAATAGAAGTGACAAGAGTGGGCATCCTTGGCTTGTTCCTGAATTTAAAGGAAAGAATTTCAGCTTTTCACTGTTGAGTATTATGTTAGTTGTGGGTTTGCTGTAAATGATCTTTATTACATTGAGATATGCTCACTCTATACCCACTTTGATGAGAATTTTTATCATGAATGGATATTGAATTTTGTCAAACGATTTTTCTGCATCTTTTGAGGTGATCATGTGATGTTTATCCTTTCTTTTATTAATTCATGTATCACATTGATTGATTTGTGAATACTGAAGCATTCTTGCATCCCTGGAATAAATCCCACTTGATCACAGTGTATGATACTTTTTATATATTGTTGAATTTGGTTTGCTGATATTTTGTTGAGGATTTTTGCATCTATGTTCATAAAGATATTGGCCTGTAATTTTCTTTTCTTTTTAGTATCTTTGTTTGCTTTTGGTATCAGGGTAATGGTGGCCTCATAGAACGAATCAGGGAGTGTTCCCTCCTCTTCAATTTTTTGAATAGTTTGAGAAGGATAGGTATCATCTTTTCTTTATATGTTTGATACAATAGAATTCCTATGTGAAGCCATCAAGTCCTGGACTTTTGTTTGCAGGGAGTTTTTAAATTACAAATTCAATTTGACTACTAGTGATCAGTCTGTTCAAATTATCTGTTTTTTCTTGATTCAATCTTGGCAGGTTGTATGTTTCTAGAAATTTTCTTTCTTCTAGGCTGTCTAATTTGTTGGCATATAACTATTCATAATATTCTCATTATTTTTTGTATCTCTGTGGTATCAGTTGTTATTTCTCCTCTTTCATTTTTTATTTTTTTTACCTGGGCCTTCTCTCTTTTATTCTTGGTGAACAAATTTTATCAGTTTTGTTTATCTTTTCAAAAAATAGATCTTGGTTTCATCGATCTTTTCTATTTTTTAATCTTTATTTAATTATTTCCTCTCTGATCTTTATTATTTCCTTCCTCTGCTGACTTTGGGCTTTTTTTGTTTGTTTGTTCTTTTTCTAATTCCTTTAGGTGGTAGGTTAGGTTGTTTAATTGAGATTTCTCTTTTTTCTTGAGGAAGGCCTTTGTTGCTATAAACTTCCCTCTTAGAACTGCTTTTGCTGCATCTCATAGATTTTGGAGTGTTGTGTTTCCATTTTCATTTGTCTCAAGGTATTTTCTGATTTACTCTTTGATTTCTTCATTGACCCTTTTTTTTTTCTTTTTTTCTGAGCTGTGTGGCATGTGGGATCTTATTTCCCTGACCACGGATCGAACCTGTGCCCCCTCCATTGGGAGTTCAGAGTCTTAACCACTGGACCACCAGGGAAGTCCCAACCCATTGTTTTTTAGTAGCATGTTTCTTCATCTCCATGTGTTTGGGCTGGAGATGGAGGGGCTAGAGCTGGAGCCAGTGTGAGGTGGGACTTCCCCTCTGCTCAGTGGCTTTCACCACCCTATCAAGGGTGGGATCTGATCCCATGTTGCTGGAGCAGAAGCCCTGAAGTTTGAGCCCAAGCTGCCTCTGTTGCCTTTATGTGTGTGTTTTCCCCTCTCCCCAGACTAGGAACCTTGCCCCAGAGATGGGGAGTGCTGAAGCAAAGGGGCCCTGTGCAGGCTCTCTGCTCAAGTCAGCCCCAGACAGAGATCCAAGCTGTCTCCGATGTGCTGCCTGTACAGGCGCCTGCAATTGTTTCCTCTCTCCTCAGACACAGCCTCAGGTGCAAGTCCCCTTTGTCTCTCATAGCTGCCACCCATACCCTGTTGTGGAGCCACACCACAAGACAGGCAGGGCCCATGTGAACTGTCAGCATATACTGGGGGGTGAGCTATAGTGGAATGGCCACCATCAGAGGTCTCGGCTGCTCCTGATGCACTGCTTGAGTAAGTGCCAATTGTAGCCACTGCTGTTCCAGCCACTGCTGTTCCACCGAGGTTCTGCCCTGAGACCTGATCACCTCTGTATCCCATGGTCAAATCTTCTCCTCGGTTGTGGCTGCCCCAGATCCAGTGCTGCACTATGATGTGGAGTGGGTGGGGCTGGAGTGTTTGCTTAGCTTGGGCTGGGAAGCAGTGGGGCAGTTGTGGGAAACTCGGCAGCCACCAGAGCAGACCTCTCTCTGCCCTGCTTAGGGGGTAAGCAAGCATGCATACACAAGCACATGCTCCTCAAGAACAGAGGAGTCCAGGCTTCCCACTAGCCCCCCTGTTAGTACCTTTGGTTTTCCAACCAGCCAAGGTGGCTTGTCTCCTATGCATAGGACCCGGGACTGGGGCACACAATCTGTGTCTCTCACTGGTCAATCTTCAAGTTGGGTCTCCGTCTTTGCATTCTCCCTTTTCCTCTGAGTCCCTTCCCAGGGACGTAGGTCCTGACCCGATCACTTTTCTTCCCTTCCTACCCAAGTACATGTGTATCTTTTGTACAGACTTGGTTGCGCAGGAGTCCTACTGCCAGTTTCCAGATGATTTTCAGTGAGAATTTTTCCACATATGGATGCATTTTTGATGTTTGTATGGGGGGAGGTGAGCCTCATGTCCTCTCACTCCACCATCTTGATTGATCTCCCCTCATGACAATTTATTTTTCAATAACCAATTATTTCTCTTCACATGGTTCCCAGGGAACCTTAATTTTCCTTCTTTTAATTGTCTGGTTGCCATGTTATATAAAGAGTCTAAGATGCCCCCAAGTCAGGCTGCTTTGCTTTTTCATTAGGGCCAGGCTAATTTATTCCAAATTTCCTACCTCAGAAATAATCTTTCTACAACCAAGTCATCACTCATGCTGTCTCCCCTGCCATAAACAGCTTCTTTCCTCTTATTCACCAATTCATATCTTCCTCAGAATACTCTTCAGGACTCAGCACTTCCAGGAAGTCTTCCCTGACTAACCCCAGTGGGCTCGAGTCACCTCAACCAAGTAGCCCTCCAGGAATTCATCTATATACCCCTTATGTAGGTGTACTTGTTAGGCAAAATGTTGGAAGGAAGATTTTTATATCATGTATTTTTCACCTACTCTTTACCCCCTTCCAGATTGTTGGCTCAACAGAGTGAATGTATTTGTTTCTTTCTTGATGATGTTCCCATGCTCTGTCAACACTGGGTGCTCAGTATGATTTAGCCTAACAATACTTCAAAGATGGATATACTTGCATTTTTAACCCTTAACACCCAAACTTATGACTTAAATTTTGAATTAAAATGACAAAATCAGCTATTCTATTTGTTTCTGGAATGTGCTATAAGGGCTATGCACATTCTGTTCCCTTTGCCTAAAATGCTTAGTGCATGTACACATGTACACATACACTTCCCACCACTCTCTTTGCCTATTGAATGTTCAACCATTCTTCAGAGCTCAACTCAATCATTAATTCCTTAGTGAAGCCTTGCCTGACATCCCTAAGTCAAATTCCATCAAAAGCCCTCACTAGTACAGTGTACCTTTCCTTCTGTATCTGAATGAATTAATGAATTCCTTATACTCTCCCATGGCAAGTGTCAAATCTTAGTTCTTCAGGGGAGATGGTACTTTACCAATAGACTTAGGCAGTCATATGATTTCCTGAAGTCCCATAGCCCCACCCAAACTCATGGTGAGAGCAACAACAGTAGCTATTGAAACAATGCAATCTTCAGAGAGAGGGGGTAAATCCGAAAGAGAAGCCTTCTTAAAGAAAGGAATCCAACTATCTACAAAGTAACCTCAACGTGAATAATAATAGTGGAACTCTGGGAAGAATGAACTGAAAAATAAGATGTTGAAGCAAGCAGCCAATAGATCTGGATCCCCCCTCCAACCTTGTCATACCTCCTTTTAGACACTGACTCACTCACTCAGTAAAAGTAGGAGGTTTTATATAATGCTTTGTGTATCACAGAGTGAAAATTCTAGAGATGGGCAAACCTTCAACTTTTACCATCCTTGGAAGGAAGGCTATAGGCTGTATTGCATCCACTTCACAGACAAGAACATGAGGCTCAATCAAAAGCCCTAGGAGCCCTCTCAGAAGCAGAAGTTAGAGGCAGGGATCCAGACCAAGTATCTTTACTTTCAATCTGGTTCTCTGCCCTCTACTGTTTTTCTCATACTCCCAAAAGCCATTTTCCTCTTACAGGACACTTAACCTGTAAGGTCTAAAGAGGGAGCTCCTAAATCAATTTGCAATAGACTCACCTGAGCTTCTCTCCTAGCCTCCTCCAAGAAAATTCTCCTGTGCTCACATAGCAGAGTAGACAGGCGCTAGCTCTTGGGGTTGGCCCACTGTTGGGAAGCTTCCTCCTCTCTGATATGCTCCCAGTCTAGTCTAGAGAGGCATCAGAAGTCTCATTCTATTTCTTCAGTTGCCTGTCAGTTCATCCCCCCACTGGAGTAGCAGGGCTTTTTCTATTAGGTACATGCACCCTGGGACCAGGGAAAGACTTGTTTCTGTAAATGAAAGGAATAAATGCATAGCATGCCATTCTCCAAAGCCCTAAGCAGGAAGAAAGCTGACACAGTGGGCAGCTCCAGAGTGAAGAGCTAGCTAGAAAGGCCTTAATAAACTTTATTGAAGTCAAGTCAGAACCAGGTGTCGCTGGGCTAGGAACCGACACCAAAGTGCCCCCTTTGCCACCCCAAGTGCAGAGTTTCCTCTCACAGAGATGCCTATTAGGCCACTGAACAGCATCTAAGCCCAAGGCTGCTGCCACACAGGAAACCAAAGAGAAACAGAGGAAATATATCTTCTATCCAGTCCTCTCCCTACAACCCTACCTGTTATCTGCTTGAGGGAACAGAGACGTTACATGACTAGCATTGCAAAAGGGAAAAAAAAAAGCAAACCTTTTAAGGACTACATTTCCAAGTTGAGAGCTGCTGTCATTACTCACCTACTCCACAGAAAGCTTGGACACTGGTCTGATGGCTTACAGAGGAACTCGTGTTTTCTATGGAAGGATGCAAATGCAGGGAGTAGTGGCAATGAACTACCACACTTTACCTCCAATCACCTTTTAGTGAAGTCCCATGGACCATCACCAATCCCTAAATTCTATTCCTTGAAGTATAGTTGATCCTTCTATTCATCTGACAAATATTTATCAAGTACCTACTATGTGCCATACATTTTGAATATACCATCTCATTTGATTCTCACAACAGCCATGATTATTTCCATTCAGAGCTGAGGAAACCGAATCTCAGAAAGGTAAATTACTTTACCAACTTACGAATGTCAGAGTTGAAATTTGAATGCCAAGACTAAGTCCATGGTCATCCGTTTCAACCATGCCAGGAGAGTGGAGTCAAGGATACAAATTACTATGGTCCAAGTTTTATGAGACAGTATGATACCTTCAACTAATCACTTCACCTTTCTTGGTCTCAATTTCCTTTTCTTAAAGTGAAGGGAATTTTACTGGAGAGATTTCTAAAAGCACCTTTTAATTCAAATTTTCCATTCTACTATGAATGTGATAACTGCTTTAAGAGACATATGAGTAAACCAGTCCAGTAACATCCAGGGAAAGAATTATTTGTAGCTGGGAGGATTCAGGCTCAGATAGGGCTTTACAGAGGAGATAGCATTTCAACCAGACTTTAATAGTGGGACGTGGGCATTCTGTGCAGGGGGAGAGGTTGGTGTGAGCAAAGTTATATAAGCGAGAAAGCAGATCACATGTTTCAGAAAAGAAGCTGTAGATGGCAAATAATAAGTTGAATCTAGACCAGGAAGGACCATGAAATCTGTCATCTTTCCCACAAGGAGTGAAGAACAATGGAAAGTTTCTGATCAGAGAATGATATGATACAGCAAGGCTTCTCGGCACTATTGACATTTTAGGCCAAAAAATTCTTTGTTGTAATGGGGGGGTGTGGAGTGTTGTTTTGTGCATTGTAACACCCTGACCTCCACCTACTAGATGTCTGCAAATTACCCCTCCACCACTGAACTGTGGAAACCAAAAATATTGACAGACATTGCCAAACAGATGTCTCTGGGGGTGGAGGTGCGGGGTCAGGGTAGGGGGTGGATTGCTTTCCATTAAGAACCACTGAGTTGGAGGTACAGTTTGGGAAGATTAACCTAAAAGCTCTGTGTAAAAGGGATTGGAGGTAGTTTCATGCTACAGGCAGGGACCAGTTAACCAGAGGCCAGGGATGCTGTTGACACATCCAACAATACACAAAGCAGCCTCCCACAACAAAAAATGATCTGGCCAAAAATGTTAATATTTTCAAGGTTTATCAACCATCATTTAGGCAAACACCACATGTTTATACTTTGAATTACCTCCAAAATATATCTTAGTGACTGAAAGATTACCAGAGAAGAATGGACCCTTCTCCCTTAAGAACAGTTGTGCATGTTTCCTTACTGACCTGGGAAGCTGGCTGAAAGTGGGGGCTGGTCAGCCTTGAGCATTCTAGTGTGCTAGCCCAGGGAAGCTGGAGGTCAAGGAGAGAGATCTCACAAGGTATTGAGAAGGACCTACAAATTCCCTGGGAGTCAAGAGATATATGACATTTCTTTCTTTGAAGAAATCTCTTAACCCTACTGGACCTCAGCTCTCTTGCCCTTAAAATGAGAGAAAATAATTAAGTACCTGTGTAAAGATAGAGAAATAGGACCAGATGAGGTTTTGAGATCCTCTTCAGAAATAGCCAGGCTCACTGCTGCCTTGCCTTTTAGATAGAATGCACTGAATGCAATTCCATGCTAGAATTGTTCAAGGACCTGCGTCCCCAGAAAATACTTCAGTGAGCTGACATCACACCTGGGGATTGTGTCTACATACATGCATAGGTGTCTGTGAAGAGAAAGATTGGGTGGTAGGATAGAGGGAGAGAAAAGGTCCTAACTGCAGATTAGCTTTATGCAAAGCTTTTGGATAAGCCCTGAGATAAGCCTGTTCCTTTTTGTGCTCTTCTGTATCATTTCTAACACCCTATCTGTGAGTCATTCTATTCCAGTGTTGAATTTGCTGTGACAAGATCCCTCATAAAAGTTATTAAATCATCACTCAGCAGTGGGCCTGACATTTAAATCAAGACACATTGCTTTTATTCCAAGTTGCAAATCAAATTGGCTTGGAGTTTGACTCTATTTCCTTTGATTTAGCATTAAGTTATCTTATTATATCTCTGCTGTTTAGAGAAAAAATTATCACTGTCTGCTACTTAAACTGACCCTCCCCCTAGAGCCCCAGTCCTATGCTCTTCAGGGACTTGGTGTCTGGCCAGCTGTCAATGGTTCATTAGTGGGAAGGGTTAGCCACAAGCCAATGCTTTTTGTGGGGTTCAACATTGGTGTGGGTGTCAGAGTTGGGAATTAGAGTAAGAATGAGTCTGACAGAGAATATTTCTCTGCAGGAGGCATGGTCATAGTTCTAGCTCAGAAGCCATAAATGCCAGAGAAGTAATCCAAAGAAAAGAGTCCTCCTTGGAGGAAGAGGGGAAAGGCATAAAAAGAGAGTGTGCCCATTTTGGAAGACAGTTTGACTGTTTCTTACAAAACTAAACATATTCATACCATATGATCCAGCAATCATGCTACTTGGTATTTACCCAAATGAGTTGAAAACTTATGCCCACACAAAAACCTGCACACAGATGTTTACAGCAACTTTATCCATCATTGCCAAAACTTGGAAGCAACCAAGATGTCCTTCATTAGGTAAATGGATACATAAACAGTGATACATCAAGACAATGGAATATTATTCAGTGCTGAAATGAGCTCTCAAGCCATGAAAAGACATGGGAGAACCTTAAATGCATATTACTAAGTGAAAGAAGCCATTCCCAAAAGACTACATACTGTATAACTCCAACTATATGACATTCTGGAAAAGGAAAAACTATGGAGAGAGTGAAAGGATCAGTGGTTGGAGGTATGTAGGGAGGAATGAATAGGCAGAGCACAGAGGATTGTTAGAGCACTGAAAATACTCTGTATGATAAATACTGTAATGATGGATGCATGTCATTATACATTTGCCCAAACCTATAGAATGTACAACACCAAGAATGAGCCATAATGTAAACTATCGACTTTGTGTGATTATGATGTGTCAGTGTAGCTTCATCAGTTGTACCATTCTGGTGGGGGATGTCGATAATGCGGGAGATTGTGCATATGTGGGAGCAGGGGGCATATGGGAAATCTCTGTACTTTCCCCTCAATTTTGCTGTGAACCTTAAACTGTTTTATTAAAGTCTTAATTAAAAACAAGAGTGAGGTGAGTCTGTCTTTGGGGTTTCTCAAGTCTTCCATTTTAGAGAATCATCTGATGGAATTCTAGGCTCCTGAAAGGTTGGAGGAGGAGACACAGAAGCAGGGATATAGAAAGAATAATAACAACCACTAACACCTTGAAAACTGACTATGGCTAGATAAAATGTAATGGAATTTTCAGATACATGAAGTTTCGATTTGATGCAAGAGTGGCCAAAAGTCAAGTTCTGAGAGCTAATACTCCAGAAAAAGGCTTACTTGTGACTTGGGATCAGTGGTAAAAGCCAAAGATATTAGTGTGGTAGGGGAGAGGCTGATAGAAGCAAGCCTTAGGGTAGGGCAAGAAGGAATAAAGCTGTTTTAAGGAGGTAAACAGCTCAAGGGTATAGAGAGAAGACTGAATTCCTATACAAAGATGAGATACAAATTCTAGGAACTCATGGGGTCAGGATGTTGGGAGGTGGTTGAGGTAGAATGCAGAGAGTACCATATTAACATCTGTTTTTTTATCTAAGATACTCCAATAATCAGGGAATTTGAGAGACACTACTCTAGCCTTAGAGAAGCAAGATAAGGGAAGGAGTGACTACATGGACAGAGGAGGACCTGCAGTGGGAACCAGCATATTGCTCTCAACCTCAGCACCCAGAGCAGGGGGACAGGATAGATATGAGATATGCTGGATGTCTGTCTGGGAGCCACCTGGGGGGGTCTTCACAGCCTTCATCATATCAAATCAGGCTGACTGCACTGGCCCTGAGGGCAAGATACTCAGCTACAGAGAGATACCCAAGGTTCCTTTGGAATTCTACAGAGTAGATCGAGAGGGGAAGGACTAGAGAGAGATCAGAGAGAAAGAGACTAAAGGAGGGCCAATGCAGTAGGTGGAAGAGGATGAGAATAAAGGCAGGGGGAGTTTGTGGAGATAATATTAGAAGATTAGAACACAGAGGCACACTGAGGAGTGAAGAGATTAAAGAGATTGAGCTCTTCAACAGACCTCTTCCTAATGAGAGTCCTATTTTTTCCAAAGCAGACCCAGCTCAGAAAAACCAGGTGCTGCTCCCATTACTGTGGCACCATCTAAGCTTATGAAACCAGAGCTCCAACCCACCACCCCTTGCTGTCTGGTGTGCATGGTTGGTGCGGGGAGGGGGGGGGCGTGGTGAGGAAGAGGGCTGGTTGCTATTTGCTTATTCAACATATTTTTTGCCACAGGGACCTGAATTTAGTGCTAAGCAGACAGCAGGGTTTTGGAAGAGGCTGGTGGTCCCATCTGTTCCGAGAAATCCTGCTGACTTTAAGGTCTACATAGGTAGCAGCACAAAAACATTTTCAATGCAGCCAAGCCAAGGCCAAGCTAAATGAGCAGAGAACTTTCTCTGCTAGATTCAGTACAGATGAATAATTGTTAATGATAAAGCAAAGCCAATGAATTCAAAGGTAATTGCCAAATACCCTTCCCTCCACACCCACCACAGACCCCAGTAAAAAGATAGCCAAAGCCATGAGAATGGGCTCTCTTTTCACTCTCTAGGCTGGATATGAGTGTCAGGAAGAGCCCAGATTGGAGGCGCAGAACCTACTGAAGATTCCAGGAGCCTATCAGGCTCCCTTGCCAGAGAAGAAGGAAACAAACAAACAAACCACAAACCAAACAAACAAACAAAGAAAATCCTCTGAAAACTTCAGTAGTTCAGGTAACCATATTATTGCTAGTAGCCACTATTTGGCTGGCTCAGTCAGGTCTGCTAGGGAGGTAGGACATTGTGAGTTGCCAACTCTGTCTTGGTCAAACCCAATGTTCTAAAGGGTAAGGGCAGACCAGGGCACTTGCTAGAAAGTCAGGGTAGCACTCAGTAAAGTGTCAAATCCTCATGGTGACAGAGATGTCCTGATTTGATTGATTTTGTTCTCTCTCTTACACAAACTTCTGCTAAACAAATTGAATCCTTTTACTGAAATCTTCCTCACCACTACTGAGCATTTGTTTCTGACTTAACTTCATACTTTGCCAGCCTGCCTTTCCTACTTATATCATTTCTTGCATAACTAGCCTGAGGTTTAACTACTCTGCTCATCTTTTTATTCCACTGGGGGTGAGGGGGAGGAATTATGTCTCAGGCCAATTTAAATTATGCTACTGGATCTTTTCCAAGATTGACTCCTACTTGCCCCTGAAAAAAACCTCCATGTCACTCTGTGTTGTCCTTCATACTGCCCATCAACTACACTTGGAGCAGCTTCTCAGAAGATCTGTGGGAACTGCAATAGACTAAAAGTCCGTGTTCCCCCCAATTCATATGTTAAATGCTAATGCCCAGTGTGATAGTATTTGGAGGTGGAGGCTTTGGGAGGTGATTAGGTCATGAGGGCAGAGCCTTAATGAATGGGATTAATTCCCTTATAAAAGAGACTCAGAGAGCTCCCTTGCCCCCTTCTGCCGTGTGAAGACACAGAGATAAGATGGCCCTGTATGAAGTCAGGAAGCATTTCCTCACCAGACACTGAATCTGCTGACACATTGATCTCGGACTGCCCAGCATCCAGAACTGTGACATAAACATTCTGTTGTTTATAAGCTACCCAGTCTTTGGTGTCTCTATAGGAGCCCAAACAGACTAACACATACTCTCCCCAAAGAGACAGGGTTTTTTTTGTTGTTTTTTTTGTTTTTTGTTTTTTGCTTTTTGTGGTACGCGGGCCTCTCACTGTTGTGGCTTCTCCCGTTGCGGAGCACAGGCTCTGGACGCGCAGGCTCAGCGGCCATGGCTCACGGGCCTAGCTGCTCCGCGGCATGTGGGATCTTCCCGGACCGGGGCACGAACCCGTGTGCCCTGCATCGGCAGGCGGACTCTCAACCACTTGGGCCACCAGGGAAGCCCAGAGACAGGTTTAAAAAAAATCTAATCGAGTATTCGACCTCTCTGACTCAGCATGAGCTCTCTAGGATACTTGACCTCTAAAACACTGGCCCCTCTTCTCTAACATCTGCTCAATAGACCTCTTCTTGCATCCACTTGAATTTTCTCAGCTAATTAAGTCTGTAACTGGAATAGAAATAGCCAATATTGGTCAAATGCATCTATGTGCCAGGCACTGTGTTAAGTACTTTAAACATGTTGTTCTCAGATATGTAAGATCAACAAACCAGATGAGTGAAAGGGCACCAGAGACAGACATGGAACAACTAAACAGAGTATTAGTGTGACAAGTGTTATAGCGTAGAGTGATATAAGGATACAGATGAGGGGCATCAAACCCAGTTTCAAGGAAGCAGGGAGTTTTCAAGAAAAAGTAAAAAGTTAGGTAGGTGAGAAAGGGGAAAAAGGTATTTCTAACAAGGGAAGAACACGTGCAAGGTTGCAAAAGTTTGAAGGAACATGGTATTTTCAGGGTGACTGGGCAAAAGCAGCTTGAGTGGTGATGGAAATGATGGCCAGGGTCCCCATAGACCATGCTAAGGAGTCTGGACTTTACCCTGAAGGCAATGGGGAACCATTGCTAAAAAATGAGAATGACATCAGATTTGCCCTTTTGAAAAGCCACTTAGGCCACAGAGCAAGGCAGCAGTGTGCAGTAACTTGAGGAACAGAGAGAGAGAGAGAGTCAGGAACTGTTTTCTGTTATCCAGATAACTGATACTAAGGGAAAGAAGACAGATATAGAGTTCTCATTGTATGCCTTTGCTAGCAGTATTTATTCCTTCTGATGACTGACATCATTATGGTTTGGGATTGACATTATTATGGTTATATTTGTTAGATGTCTGTTGTTTTATATATATATATATATATATATATATATATACACATATATATATATGTATGTATATGTATATCATGCCTCCTCAAATAAACTACAAGCTCCTTGAAGACTGTATTCTTGAATTCTATGAATTATGTACAGTTGTCCATTTAGCATCTTGTATATAGTAAGTGTCCAGAATATGCTTATTGAGTGACTGTTATCTATTTTTGACATACTATTCAAAAACTTACGAGTGTTAAAAGGCCAGACCTGGCAAGCTAACCTACCTCAGAACTCAGGAATGAATGCACCCTCATTCCAGCCATTGACTTTACCCCGTATCAGCAACGCCAGCATTGAACATCAGCTGTTTCTATCCACGCTCCATTGGTCAACAGATATATTTAGACCATAGAGACTTTCCTGGGACCCAAGTTCCCTGAGCAATAACCAATGCCACAAATAATACAATATGTGTATAGCACTTTACCATTTTACAAGGTAATTTTTCCATCCATTATTTCATTTAGTCCTTTTTCATTTATTTTATTCATTTATCAACTCCCAGCCAGAGACAGAAATATTGTTCTAAGGAAGCAAATGAGCAGCCAGATGAAGTGTTTGACCAAGGTTCCCACTTAGTCAGAGGGTAGAGACAGGACCAGGCACATGTGTGCTCGGTAAGTCATGTGGTACAGGGAGAAGGGCCTGGAATGAGGGTTACAAGGAACTGCATTTGAAACCATGCCCTGTCATTTATAGACTAAACCTCTAGGCAAGTCATTTAACCTTTCTGAGTTTCAGGTCCCCCATGGGTAAAATAGAAGTGACACCACCTACCTCTCAGGGTAGCTGTGAAGATCAAATGAGATGACACATATAAAGCACTTAGCATGGCACCTAGAATGATCAGTACTTCTCAGCTCCTTTTTCTCTCAGCTAAACACTTTTCAACTAGTCCACCAGTTCCCAAAAATGTCTGGGGAGAACTTTACAATTCGGATTCCTAGGCCCTACTCCAGATCTACAGAATCACTATCTCTGAGGAGAGGGCCCAAATGATTTTGATGCAGAGCACAGTGGGGAACCACCTGAATCAGACCGTATCATGAGCCCAAACTGGTCTAGCTTTTAGATGAAAAGTAGAAGGGAATCAACATTTATTGGGACCTACCTAGCTCGATGCAGTGCTTGAAAGATACGTCTGATGCAATTCTTCTCAATTCACCTGGATGGGGCTTGGTGAAGATGGTTTGAAAAAGTCATATGAAACAACACAGAGACATATATTTTCACCCCTGTAACATTAATTTAGCCAGAGAATTGCTCCTAGGATGTGAAGGAGTTGTCCCTGGTTTTCTTTCTGGCTCCTGACTTTGAAACCCATTTCGTTTTACTTAAAAAAAGAAACTTCTGGGTCAGCCTGAACTATAAAAATAATAACAGTAATTATAATAGCAGTTATTGTTAACATTTATTGAGTACAGACCCTGTACTAAATGTTTTAGGTATATATCATTTCATTTTATCCTCACAAGAGCCCTGTGAAATGGTTGCTGCAGTATTAACACCTCCAATTAAAAAATGATTTCTGATTTTAAAACATAGGCTTAGGAGACAGTATCATCCCAGAATAGACGGGGAAAGACACTCACTCACTAAAGGTGAGGGGAACAAAGAAAGCTGATGCTGAAGTTTATAGAAGGAAATTGTGTGGAGGAAATGGAAGCAAGGAAATTAAGCCTGAATCACGTTCTTTGACCTGAGGACCAGGCAGGACCGAGAAAGAAACAGAACAGAATGAATCCGCCTGACTTTACTGCCATCGTGTGGTAGTCTGGTGTATAGACAACTGGTTCACAATTCTGCCTTCACTGTTTCAGTCAGTGAGCCCACTAGACCCTCTGCGGGACACTGGGTGGGGAAATAAGGCCAAATAAAGCTGAGGACCTGCCCTTGAGGCCTTTTTAGAGCCTTGCCTCCCTCTGGAGTCACCCAGCTGGAAGTCACCTTAGGGACCTACTACTCCAGGGGTATGCACCCTCCTCTCATATGGGGAATTTCAGGAAAGACTGAAATGTTTATAAACACCATTATTTTTTCTATTTAAAATAAAGATAGTTTAGCATTCCATGTGATGTATAGAGTCTCATTACGTTCTTCTCTATTTTTTTTTTTTTTTTGCGGTACGCGGGCCTCTCACTGCTGTGGCCTCTCCCGTTGCGGAGCACAGGCTCCGGACGCGCAGGCTCAGCGGCCATGGCTCACGGGCCCAGCCGCTCGGCGGCATGTGGGATCTTCCCGGACCGGGGCACGAACCCGTGTCCCCTGCATCGGCAAGCGGACTCGCAACCACTGCACCACCAGGGAAGCCCTAAGTTCTTCTCTCTTTTTAACAGGAGATGCTCAGTGAGAAAACTAGCACTGAATTTTAGCTACTGAAATGATAGGGAGGAGGAAGTTAATGGTAGATCAGCTTTCTCATTTTTTACCCCTTACACCTGTTGGGCATTTTTTTCATCAAGCACGTTCATGTAAACTTTGTCATTTCATGGCCAAAACAATCTCTGAAGGTAGATAAAATCATCCTCACTTTAGTCATGGGGAAATAGGTCTAAAGAGCTGAAATCTGTATGTAGAATCTAAAAAAGCCAAACTCGTAAAAAACAGAATAAAATGATGGTTATCAGGGGCTGTGGGGTGAGAGAATAGATGTTTAAGGATACAAACATTGCAACAAGTACTAGATAAGCCCTAGAGATCTAATGCACATTACAGTAAATATAGAAAACAATATTGTATGATAATCACCAAACTTGCTAAGAGACTAGAACATAATTATTCCAACCACTACAAAGAAATTATAATTACATAATGTAATATAGGTGCTAATGATCATATTACAATATATAAATGTATCAAACTAACATGTTGTACAGCTTATATTTATACAAGGCTATATACCAAATGTATTTCAATTAAAACACACAAAAATAAAGAACTGAAATGACTTGGCTATGGTCACACAGTAAGATGGCAACAGAGCCACCTTACAATTTGTTCATTGCACTCAATGCAACATTTAGAGAGTGCCAAAAGTGTGCCAGGCACCAGGGATCTGCAGTTGAATTAAGTTGCTCCCTCACCCACTGATTCCCTCCTCCAGCTTAGCCCAGCTTCCCCTCTGGGTGGAGACTTCTCTCTGTTTAGGCTAGGAGGGCAACTGAAAAACCTTAAGCAACACCTGAGCCATAAGTTTTCCAGAAGGATTGGCTGCCCAGGGCATTCTAGCTGATGTTGCCCAATGAATGAGTTACTTCTGGCAAGCCCTTTGGCCAATCCCTAGCCCCACCGCATAGGTGAGTGATACTAAAAGGCTCCTCTCCTCTAGGAGGGTTGCCTTAAGAAGACTGGTTTATTTCTTCACTATCCTTCTGGTTTTTAAGAACAAAATAAATATGAAATTAGATCAAGGGCCTCACCACAAAGGTAGGTAGGTCACGACAGGGAGTTAGGTAGGTATCTGTGGCCTCTAGTTGTTCATCAGTCTAGTCCAATGCTCTCTATGTAAAAACAGGGAAACCAAGGCTCCGAGTGGGAAAGTGACATGCCCAAGCAAGCTTAGGAAAATTAAAACCCAGCTGTTCTGATACCCAGGGGAGGGCTGTTTCTACCACACTCTGCTGCCCCTCTGTGGACATGAGAATGTATTAAGCTGTTTTATTATGCTCTGGTGAGCACAAGAAAACGTCCATGAAGAAGGAAACTGACAGAGAGGAAAGGTGACAGGAAACGCCTGTAAACTGAACCCATAAAGGTCAAACCCCGAGTCACCATAAAAGGCTTTGAACTGGCAAGAATGAAAGGAAATGATGGGAGAAAAAAGGAAATGGGCCTCTGAGAGAGGAAACACAGGGCACATACACAAGGCCTTTAGGTAGCCTCTGTTGTGGGCCTTTGTCAAGTTGAGTGGGTCCCTCCCTCCCTCCCTCCCTCCCAGAAGTCAAGCCTGGGGCATCCTCTCCAAAGAGGCTCTTGAGAACTGGGCTGATTACCTACTAACACCAGGTTACATTTAGTGCAACCTAGTGTGCTAAATATTTTTAGGTGTGTTTTACTTCATTTAATCTTCTCAATAACCTTAGGGAGAAAAATATTTTTATCCACCCCATTAATGGAAATGCAGAGAGGTTGAGTAGTGTGCCCAAAGATGCACAAATAGTAAGTGGCTGGGCTCAAATTTGAACCCAGGTCTTTCTACTATTAGCCTGTGTTGTTATTCATCATGCTATGTACAAGTGGTTCCTTGCTTTTTTCTGAAAACTAAAATACTGGGGACCTTTTCATTTCAACAATCAGTATCATTATAATGATGATAATGCCAGACAACAAATGTTGACTGGTTACTATATACCAAACCCTGGACTAGGGGTTTTGCATGTGTGATGTCATTTGATCCACACAACAACCCTAGGAAGTAGCAATAAGCTCCAAATGCTGAAAAACTTGCCCAAGGTCACAGAACTAAGGGTGTAGCTATGATAAAGCCCACTCTTACCACTAGGCAATCCTCCCATGTGTTCTTCCCTGGCTCCCATTCTTGGTGAGGCCAATTAAAGGCCTGGTGAAGTAACTAGAATGTGGAGTTAAATGCATCAATTTAATGTTGAACAGAGATAAATTCATTTGTGTGGGATCAAGTCCATGCAATCTTCATTTGATGTCTAGAGTTCAATTAACAACCATCAACAAAACAACTTTCTCAGCTTAATTCTTTCATTTACTTAATCAAATTAAGGTGTGGGAAAGTTGGCACTTGGCTATTGCTGGGAGCCTTTGTCTGACTTTCCCCTTGTTACTGAATAGGTGATTCATTCAACAAACAGATATTGGATTGCCATTGAGCAACATCTCAGTGTGCGTGAGAGTCAGTGAGCTAGCCCCAAGTCCCTAGTGGGGAACTGAGACAGTCACTGTGCTTATTGGGTCTCAGTAGCTATAAATGAGACCACTGATTGATCTACAAGGTCCCTCCCACTGTAGGTTTCAGTTCAAGTTCATGATTATTGTTTATTTTTTCACTTTAAAATATTTGTTAATTTCTTATTTTTATTGAGATATAATTGACATATGACATTATATTAATTTCAGGTGTACAATATGTAATGATTCACTATATGCATATATTGTGAAGTGATCATGACAATAAGTCTAGTTAATATCCATCACCACACATAGTTATACATTTTTTTCTTATGATGAGAACTTTTAAGATCTACTCTTTTAGCAACTTTCAAATATACAATAGAGTATTATTAACTATAGTCACCATGCTGTACATTACATCCCCAGTACTTATATATTTTATAACCAGAAGTTTGTGCCTTTTGACTCCTTTTACTCATTTCACTTAATCCCCACTCTCTGCCTCTGGCAACCACCAACCTATTCTCTGTATCTGTGAGTTTGTTTGTTTTTTTCTTTTGTTCTTGGTTGTTTTTTTCAGATCATACAGTATTTGTCTTTGTCTGTCTGACTTACTTCACTTAGCATAATGCCCTCAAGGTCCATCCATATTGTTGCAAATGGCAATATTTCCTTATTTTCTGTGGATGAATAATGTTCCATTGTCTATATATCCACAGTTTCTTTATCCATTCATTCATCAATGGACATATACGTTGTTTCTATGTCTTGGCTACTGCAAATAATTCTGCAATGAATTTAGGGGTGCATATATCTTTTCGAGTTAGTGCTTTTGTTTTCTTTGGATAAATACCCAGAAGTGGAATTGCTAGATCATCTGGTAGTTCTATTTTTAAGTTTTTGAGGAACCTCCATACTGTTTTCCATAGTGGCTGCACCAATTTACATTCCCACCGGCAGTGCACAGGTGTTCTCTTTTCTCCACATCCTTGCCAACACTTCTTATTCCTTACATATATATATA
>NW_006793272.1:2462604-2467587 GCF_000442215.2 Lipotes vexillifer
CTCCCTCCCACCCTCCCTATCCCACCCCTCTAGGTGGTCACAAAGCACCGAGCTGATCTCCCTGTGCTATGTGGCTGCTTCCCACTAGCTATCTATTTTACATTTGGTAGTGTATATGTGTCCATGCCACTCTCTCACTTTGTCCCAGCTTACCCTTCCCCCTTCCTGTATCCTCAAGTCCATTCTCTAGTAGGTCTGTGTCTTTATTCCTGTATTGTCCCTAGGTTCTTCATGACCTTTTTGTTTTATATTCCATATATATGTGTTAGCATACAGTATTTGTTTTTCTCTTTCTGACTTACTTCACTCTGTATGACAGACTCTAGGTCCATCCACCTTACTACAGATAACTCCATTTCATTTCTTTTAATGGCTGAGTAATATTCCATTGTATGTATGTGCCACATCTTCTTTATCCATTCATCTGTTGATGGACACTTAGGTTGTTTCCATGTCCTGGCTATTGTAAATAGAGCTGCAGTGAATATTTTGGTACATGACTCTTTTTGAATTATGGTTTTCTCAGGGTATATGCCCAGTAGTGGGATTGCTGGGTCGTATGGTAGTTCTATTTTTAGTTTTTTAAGGAACCTCCATATTGTTCTCCATAGTGGCTGTATCAATTTACATTCCCACCAACAGTGCAAGGGGGTTCCCTTTTCTCCACACCATCTCCAGCATTTATCGTTTGTAGTCTTTTTGATGATAGCCATTCTGACAGGTGTGAGGTGATATGTCACTATGGTTTTCATTTGCATTTCTTTGATACTTATTGATGTTGAGCACATTTTCATGTACCTGTTGGACATCTGTCATCTGTATGCCGTTTTTTGGAAACAATGTCTATTTGGATCCTGTCACCATTTTTAAATCAGATTGTTTGATTTTTTGCTATGGATTTATATGACTTCTGTATATATTTTGGATATTAGCACCTTATCAGATATATGATTTGCATATATTTTCTTCCATTTGGTAGGTTGCCTTTTCATTTTGTTGATGGTTTCCTTTGCTATGCAAAAGCTGTTTAGTTTGATGTAGTTCCACTTGTTTATTTTTGCTTATGTTGCCTTTGTTTTTGGTGTAAAATCCAAAAAAAATCATTGCCAAGATTCGTGTCAGGGAGCTTACTGCCTATGTTTTCTGCTAGGAGTTTTATGGTTTCAGGTTTTATGTTAAAGTCTTTAACCCATTTTAATTTTTGTGTATGGTGTAAGATAGTGGTCCAGTTTCATTCTTTTGCATGTGGCCGTCAATTTTCCCCAATACCATTTATTGAATAGACTATCATTTTCCCATTGTATATTCTTGTTTCCTTTGTCATAGATTAATTGACCATATTTGTGTGGGTTTATTTCTGAGCTCTGTATTCTCTTCCACTGATCTATGTGTCTGTTTTTAAGCCCAATACTATACTGTTTTGACTACTATAACTTTGTAATATGGTTTGAAATCAGGAAGTGTGATGCCTCTGGCTTTGTTCTTCATTCTCAAGATTACTTTGGTTATTTGGGGCCTTTTGTGGTTCCATACAAGTTAATTTCTTCTTTAAATGAAGAAAAAGAAGAAAGAGAGTCAATTACCTAAACTTAACTGATGACTCTTGTGGGTAAGAGCCAGGTAAGTGAATTTCTGGGGGGGCAGGATGTAGAGCAGGCACTGGGGGAGGACTGGGACGGCAGGGAACCTGGAAGATGGACTGAGAGACAGGAGATGAGATCCTAGAAACAGGTGAGGCATTGGAAAGAAAGAGTTCAAACTTTTGGAGGGCAAGGGGTTTGAGATTCCTTTTGTAACTGTAAGTTTTTGTTTTGAGATCTGTATCTTCCCCACCCCCTTCAGATCATTTATCTGACACTCCTCCCAAAAAACACACACAGTCTCCTTCTCTCAGGAAGAGAGACTGAGATAAGACACACATAAGGAGTAGATATCCCAGGAGACCAGAGAGAGGCCCTAGGTAGACTGCATATGATCGTAGAACGTGGAACACAAAAACTTTTCTACACATCTTTATATCTTTCTTCTATGATCAAGTTTTGCTGGGCAATTTAGGTTCCTTTATTAGTGCAAGTCAAATCTAGAGGCACTTTAAAATTTCCCACACATATTCATTCCACTGAGGAACTCTTTGAGAATCCCATCACATCCAGCCACTGCCTTATATATTTGTACTCTGATTATACTAAGAGATTGACAGGGAACTCAGGCTGAGCGCAGGTGGTGAGGGTGGGGAAAGACAGGATGCAATACTGGGTACTTTCCATGATGTTTCAGACATTTGTTTCTGAAAACAATAGAGCTAAAGCATATTTTAAGGAAAAAAATTCTCAAATGACTCAAGATACACCCTCACCAATAGAGAGGAAAAAAGTCATTGTAGCACACACAGGAGAGTGAATTAGGAGATAAGGCTGTACTCACAGTTCTGCCTTTAACTTGCTGTGTGACCTTACACAAATCGCTGTACCTCTCCATATTTCAGGGTTTCCTCATTATAAAATGGGCATACTACCATCTGCTATGCATGTACTTTCAAGGATCAGATTAGATCATATTCATGAGAACATGTTGCTAATGTGATCCATTGATAAGGTAGAGACCTTACCTTAGAATTAGGTGCTCCTTGATAACACAATGGTTTTATAAGCTTGCTTGAAAACAGCTATGTGCCATTAGAAGTATTTAGCTTCTCTAAATTCTCAATGGGGCTCATTTGTGTGTCCGATGCTTATAGGCCTTTGGATATGAAGGAATGCCCTAATAGTTTTATAGATCTAAGAGAATTTTGAAAATCACAGTGAAGCTGAAATATGTGTATAGGAAATCAGTTGAAATCAACTGAAATCTCTGTTCACAGGTCCTGCTCATTGCACCTTCACTTTGTCAAGGACCTTGCTATTCTGCATCAATCTCTCTCCACTATAGGATCATTACCATCATCATTCAACTATTTGGTCATCTTAGTAAAAGCCTCTCTTCATCCCACATTCTCCTTCAGTTACTACACAGTTTCTCTGCTCTCCTTCATAGCAAAACTTTTTGAAAGAATTGTCGGCACGTACTGCATTCATTTCCTCATCTCACAATACCTCTAATATCTATAAATCCCAAACTGCTCCTCTGGGTCCCTTCATCTGGCTGACTCCAATGGCCACTTCTCTATCCCCAACCAGCAACTTGCAGCAGCATTAAACACAATTGACCATGCCCCTTTCTTTTTTTGACATACTCTCTTTCTCTTGGCTTTTGTGACACCACATTCTTCAATTTCTTTACATCCCTCTGGCTACTCCTTCTGAGTCTCCTCAATAGGCTCTTTCTTCTCTACAGAGGAGCATAGCGGCTAAGAGCACAGACTCTCAAGCCCTGCTGTCCAAAATGGTAGCCACTGGTCACATTGTGACTATGAAATTTAAATTAATTTATAAAATAAATTGCATTCATAAAATTAAATACATTAATGTTTATTAAAATTTAGATTAATAAAATTAACTTAAAAATTCAGCCACACAAACCTAACATTTCAACCACTCACCAACAACACGTGGCTTGTGGCTAACACATTGGACAGCAAGTCACAGAATATTTTCATCACTGCAGAAACTTCTATTGGATGGTGTTACCTAGACCAGGGTTCTAGAATTTGAATCCCAGCTCTGCCACTCTACCAGCTGAGTGACCTTAGGCAAGTTACTTAATCTCACAGACAAATATCCCTGCCCTTGTGGAATTTATGCTATTCCTACAATGGAAAAATTAGGCTGTGTCTAAAACATAGGCTGGAGATCTATAAATGTTAATAGCTCTTCAAGAGATTGGTTAGTGGAAAATGCAAAGTGCAGAAGAGTATGGATAGCTAGATAGTTAGATAGATACATAATATGATTTTGGTTGGACAAAATAAAGATATGCATAGAAACACATATTTTTACATTTATGAAAAATTCTGGAGAGATACAAAAGGAATGTAATGGTCTCTTTGGGGAATGGTATTGGTGTCAGGAAAAAGACATACTTTGCATGTTCAACCTTTGTGTACTGTTTTATTTTGTCACATACATAAATTACTTTTGATTAAAAATAATAATCTTAAATTTGTATGTATATGAATTGGCATTTCTCTGGTTGTCTATTATTGTATAACAAACCACTCCCAGAACATAGCAGCTTAAAACAACAATCATTTTATTATATTTCATAAATCTGTCAGTCACAATTTGGTCAGGGCTCAGCTGAGCAATACTTCTAGTGCAATTGGCATCAAAAAGGGTCATTCAGTGGTATTCATATGGCTAGTGTGGAGGGTCCAGGACTGCTTCACTCATATGTCTGGTGCCTTGGCTGGAAGTTTGGACTCAACTGGGCCTCTCTGTCTCCAATTATCTCCAGGACTTTCCATGTGGTCTCCATCAGAGCAGGCAGATATTTTTTTTTTTTTTTTTTTTGCGGTACACGGGCCTCTCACTGCTGTGGCCTCTCTCATTGTGGAGCACAGGCTCCGGACGCGCAGGCTCAGCGGCCATGGCTCACAGGCCCAGCCACTCCACGGCATGTGGGATCTTCCCGGACCGGGGCACGAACCCGTGTCCCCTGCATCGGCAGGCGGACTCTCAACCACTGCGCCACCAGGGAAGCCCCCAGGCAGATATTTTTTATATGATGGCTCAGAGCTCCAAGAAACCAACATGGAAAATACAGGTTCTTTAGATGTTAGGCCTAGAATAAACTTGATGTTACTTCTGCCATACTGTATTGATTAAAGCAGTTGTAGGTAGGCCAGCCCAGATTCAGATGATAGAGGTTAGAGATTGACTTGGCCTCTATATGAGAAGAGTATCAAAGCATTTGTGTCTATCTCTAATGCAACACAGATATCAAGATTGCTGTCTTAATACAAGTCATATCTTTGATAATTCAGGCTAGGACTAAAAATCATAACTGTGGATGGTTTAGGATAACTTGACTGGGAAACCTAGGGAA
>NW_006793272.1:2467688-2477237 GCF_000442215.2 Lipotes vexillifer
GGAAAGAGGAGTTGAAGACATGAGGGTAACCCTTTCATACTGGAGGCTGCAGGATGCCATTCAAAGTATCAGAGTGAGAAATCTACTTACTCTAAGAATCGACTTCCCTGACTGGCAATGCCTGCTTCTATTGTCCTCCCTATCCCCTTCACCTCTCTCAAGCCACTCAGGGTAAGAAGCTCAGGTAGGGTCCATGTCTTTCTTGGCTCTGTGTCTCTCCCTTCCCAAAATACAGAGCACATAGGAGGGTACAGAGCCTAGGGCAGAATCAAAGTAATGCCATCATTTGACAGTCTACCCTCCAGCACATTCTACTCTGCTGTCTATTAAGGAAGCCCATCATCTATTTTAAGTCAAACCCTGTGTTAGATACTTCAATATACTTTTTCTTATTTCACCATAACAACAGAACTGATATGGGTATTATTAGTATCCCCCATTTTACAGAGAAGGAAACTGAGACATAGATATCAAGTGACTTTACCCCATACAACTACAAAGATGGCAGAGCCTGGATACCAACCGAGATCTTTGACTCCAAACTCTATGATCTTTCAGTATACCATGCTGCCTCTCAAGGAAAAGGGAACAAAGGCCTATACACTGGACACTCGGTACTTTTCTCCTATTTCATTCATATATCCTCTTAATATCTAAGTTGTGTGAGGATGCTTCCACACTGCCAGAATCTCGAGGGTATTAAAGAAAGGTCTAAGGAGAAAGGCTATACTTCTAGCATTGGCATTCCCAAATCTTGGTATTCACAAGCGTGGCATTCCCATCACATCATGAAAGATTTCTTTTTAATTTTACTACAAGTTTTACTGCTGCTCCTAGCACCTCTATACTGCAAGGGAACAACTGTTAATAGAGTTGTCATTGTCCTGTATGTTTGGGCAGCTGACTAGAAATGGGTCAGGAATGGCACAGGTTATCTCATTTTTTCAGTACTAACCAGAAAGGTGCTAATATACAGGCATGCAATTGGAGAATATGGGCAGCAAATGTGGGCTTCAGAGGAATAAGAGACACAGGGAGTTGGAAGGATGTGACAGTGATTCAAAAAAGGAACTAGGAGGGCTTCACTCAAGCAGGATTCTTAAATTCCTTCACCTCTACAGATTCACAGAACAACACAGTGTCCAGTGCACTAAGGAGAGGGGAGTTAGAGCCCTTAGGCAAATATATGGTGTAGGAGAGAAGGGTAAATAAAGGAGAAGAATGCAGTGGAGAGGGAAACAGTAACGAAAGGAAAAAAAAACCCGAGTAAATGAAGGAAGAGAAAAGTAATGATCCTGTGGTAAACACAATTGAAGCCCATCAACTTGGGACAGAGGCAGCCAAACACAAAATTGCCCATTTGGGAACTAGATCCTTAGAGGTGGTGATTGGTGCAGAAAACTGCCATACGACTACATGCAAATGACATCTCCAGTTTTTCACTCTGGCATTTTACATTAATAAAAGTAGCCACTCATTTTATTAGAAAAATATTATTCTCATACCAAAATCCAACCAACACATCACAAGAAAGAAATCTACAGACTAATATTCCTAATAAATATAGATGCAAAAATCTTCAACAAAATATGGCAAACCGAATCCAGCAACATATAAAATGGATTATACACCATGACCAACTGTGATTTATCCCAAAAATTCAAGGTTGGTTTAACATATGAAAATCAATAAAATACATATGATCATCTCAGTAGGTGTAGAAAAAGCATTTGACAAAATCCAGCACCTTTTCATGATGAATACACTTACACTAGGAATAGATAGAAAGGAACTTTCTCAAACCTAATAAAAGCCATCTATGAAAATAGCCTAGCCAACTTCTTACTTAGTGGTGAAAAACTGGATGCTTTACCCCTAAGATCAGGGATAAGACAAGGATGTTGAATAGAAAACTCTGAAAAGTTCTATTCAACATTGTCCTAGAGGTTCTAGTCAGGGCTATTACACAAGGAAAAGATTGGAAAGGAAGACGTAAAACTATTTCTCTTCTCAGATCATGTGATCTTGTATATAATAAATCCTAAGTAATCTAAAAGTTCATTAGAATTAGTAAAGGAGTTCAGCAAGTTTGCAGGATATAAGGTCAATACAGAAAAATTATTTGTATTCCTACACAATAACAATGAGTGATCCAAAAATAAAATTAAGAAAGCAATTCCATTTACAATATAATCAAAACAATAAAATACTTAGGGATATATGTCACCCAACAAATTGCAAGGCTTATATAATGAAAATTACAAAATATCATCAAACGAGGTTAAAGATAACCTAACTCACTGGAACATCATCTTGTGTTCAATGAGCTGGAAAACTTAATATTGCTAAAGGGGCAATACACTCCAAACTGATCCAATCTCTATCAAAATCCCAACTGATTTTTTGCAGAAATTGACAAGCTGAACCTAAAATCCACATGTAAATGCAAGGGACCCAGAGTAGCCAAAACAGTCTTCATGACTTTAGATTTGACAATACTGTATTCCTAGATCTGATACCAAAAGCACAAGCAACAAGAGAAAAATTAGATAAAAGTGGATTTCATCAAAATTAAATAATTTTGTATTTTAAAGGATGTCATCAAGAAAGTGAAAATACAACCCACAGAATGAGAAAAAGTACTTGCAAATCATATAACTGAAAGGGGTCTAGTGTCCAGAATACATTAAGAACTCTTACAACTCAACAAAAAAGGGCAAATAGCCCAGTTAAAAATCAGCAAAAGATTTGAATAGATATTTCTTCAAAGAATATATAGAAATGGCCAATAAGTAAATGAAAAGATGCTCAACAAAATCGATCATCAGGGAAACACAAATTAAAATCACAATGCGATATCATTTCACACACATAGGGATGGCTATAATTTAATAAATGTAAAATAAGTATTGGTGAAGATTTTGGAAAATTGGAACCCTTATACATTGCTGATGGAAATGTAAAATGATGCAGTTTCCAAAGTGATGTTTTCACTTTGGAAAACAGCCTGAATAGTCCTCAGAAGTCTTAAATATAGAGTCACCATTTGTCTCAGCAATTCCACACCTACCTAGATACATACCCAAGAGAAATAAAAATATATTTTCATACAAAAATGTATACACAAATTTTTATAGCAGTATTATTCATAATATCCCCAAAGTAGAAAAACCCAAGTATCCATCAACTGATGAGTGGATAAAATATGTTATATGTATACAACGGAGAATTATTCAGCCATGAAAGGCAGAAGTACTGATACATGCTACAACATGGATGAACTTTGAAAACATCATGCTAAGTAAAAGGAGGCAGACACAAAAGCCACATATTATGATTGCATTTATCTGAAATGTCCAGAACAGGCAAATCTAAATTGATGGTGGTTTCTGGGGGCTGGGTACAGGGAGGAATGAGGAGTGGCTGCTAATGGGTAAGGGGTTTCATTTTGGGGTGATGAAAATATTCTGCAATTGGATAGTGGTGATGATTGCACAACCTTGTGAATATACTAAAACCCACTAATTGTACACTTTAAAAGGGCAAATTTTATGGCATGTGAATTATATATCAATAAAGCTGTTATTTTAGAAAAGTAGAATTATAGGACTAACAACCCAGCACCTGCCAAGTATTTATTCATTCCTTCACCTATGGCAGAATTATTATATTTACCAGTCAGCCCTGCCCTGAGCTAGGAACACTGAACATGCCGGGGTCTACATTTGTCATGTCTTCTACATAGCCCTTCCGTTATGTTATGTTTGTAGAGTAAACAGCTCCTTCCTCCAAAAATGAGTCAGGTGAGACTCAAAAAACAATCTAAGGCCACAGAGAAAAAAGGGAAGTATTGGAGCATAAGCTATAGGGAATGGGTGGCTTCATTGTTCCAAAATCCTCTCCTACAACTGAGAATACTCAAGGAGACCCGGACATTTCTCCTCCTATTCTCTTCCATCATGGTAGGTTGGACAAATATTTTGAAATCTTCCAGGGAGAGTCCAATCTATTCCCAATTCACAATACTGAACTTAAGCCATTCTCAGTGAAGTTGGTAACCATAGAAGAGCCCAGAGCTACTTCTGTCACCCATTTTAATATTTAACACCTCTTGTCATTAACATGCCAGTAACAATGTAAAAATGCCAGTAACAGTTCCCAGTGTTTAACCTAGGTTCCTAATGCATGATGTAAAGCAAATTACCTCTTGTTATAACCTCAGTGGGGAGCGAGAAGAGATACTATTGATTTGTATTTGGAAAATAGTACCTAGAAGGATACACAACAGGGACTAGTATTTATTCAGAGGATGACGGATTAGCAGTCTCCAAGCATTTGGAATCCCTCTGTAGATAGGGTTGTCCCAAATCAGTCGCAGGACTCTGGGTAAAATTACATAAAGGGTGTGGAGAGACATGGTTAAAGAAGTAGAATTTATGTTCAACCCTTGTAAATTAGCAAGGCCACATAAGTCTGACCAATCCACCACTTCCCACAAGCTAACATAGTGAGAGACTCAGGCAAGCACCACGAGCAAGCACAGGCACCTCCAAGAGCACTTTGAAAAACAGATTCCCAATGAGCCATCACCGCCATCCTGCACAGGTCACCTTACCTAACTGAAATTGATTGGAGACATTCCCACATGTTTGCATTATCTCCGGGCTATTCCATCCCAAGGGGTATAATGCACAGCCTGAGCTTATCAGGAGTCCTGGGAAAAAAATAAAAGCATACACACAGGTAGAAAAAATATAACAGGTCTTCTATCATCCCAACATTCCCTCTGGATTAGCTCAGCTCAAATTCTCCCTCCTCCACTCAGAGCTTACCTTTCCCCTTTTACCCTAAATGTCTATGACACTACCAACTCAACAGGATTTCTTTGCTGTGCCATAGGTGGTGAGTTGCAGTAGATAGTAGAGGGGATAACTCACAAAGAAAGGACAGTATTGGGGATTGAGACAGGCCAGTATGCTTTTCACAGCCAAAATGTTTTTGCCAATGACTTACAAAGCTGAATTGGCCTCTCCAGCCAGACTCCTCTTCTATCTTGGTCTGATTTACAAAGAATAAAAAGGTAGGGGCTGCTACTCTTTCCTACAATTCATCCTTTTCTAAGAGTCAAGTCAGTCCTTACTAGTCGAAGGTAGGTCCTGACTTCTGTAGCTTGAATTCAGCTGCCAGACTGGGATCTACAGAAAGCATCCACATTATCTAGGCTTCTCCCGGTGAGCAGGGCACCAGACTCCCTCTTCCAGAAACACTTCCTTCTTCTGAGAAACCATTCCAGCTTCATGCTAAGCATTCCTACTTTCTTTGGCTTCCAAAACCTTCCACTGTGCCCCTTGCCTTCACCTCCATTTTGTTTAGGTCATTTGGTTACTACAGGGAAAAGCTATGTGATCTTAGTGATAACCTTACTCTTCTGACCAGAGATACAAATCTGGGTCTGCTTGCTGACACTGCCTTTATGGACAACTGCCTCATCCACAGCTCTTGTTTACTGCCTAGGCTTACATTTTATAACCTATGACCACCTCTCCGTTGCCTTTGGCGACCATGGATTGAACTAAGCATTGGCATCTGACACAAAAGCAACCAAATTCATTGGCTGGCCAGTAATGGATGACATCATATCGTGCTCTGAAGAGAAGAGCTGGGCCAGATTTTTGTTTCTGGAAATTTTAATCAAGAAACACAGATGCTGGACTTCCCTGGTGGTGCAGTGGTTAAGACTCCACACTCCCAATGCAGGGGACTCAGGTTCGATCCCTGATCAGGGAACTATATCCCACATGCATGCCACAACTAAGAATCAGCACGCCGCAACTACGGAGTCAGCCTGCCACAACTAAGACCCAGTGCAACCAAATAAATAATAAATATTTTTTAAAAAGAAAAGAAACATAGAGAAGCTGAGCTAGTTAGCAGATGGAGCAGAAGTTAGGAAAAAAATACCAGGAGGTAAAATCAAGTGTGTGTCAAGCTAAAGCCAAGTTCAGTCCAAAGTTATGAATAGACATCAATTCTGGGTAAGCAGAGGAAACTGATTGGTAAAATAAGAGAATACAGAGGTAGGAAGCAGATACACCATGAGGGAAAACTCCATACTGCTCCTGAAAGAGCTAGAGAATCTAGTCCTTCCCAATGGCTTTCCAGTTCCATTTTTCTTATGTTATAATAAGTCCCCTTTTCATTGGAGAACTCAAGCAAGTCTCTGCTGCTTACAGCCAAGAGAGCCTAACTACAAGAACGCTATACTTGAGTACTACACCAAAGTTCATAGGAAGGTCACCCGCCCTGAGTGTGGATGCAGAACCTAACACAGAGCCTCCACAAAGCAGGTATTTGATTAATGATGACTGGGTGGCATATTTAGAGGTTACAGAAAGGTTTCAGACCGTGAAAAGCAAGCTGCTCCAGGGACTGCCAGCCTCACCTTCGTTTCTCTTTCCTCACCGAGGAACACTGCATATACACTCTGAGAAGCTAATAAGCCCATTTTGCCTTCAGCTGCAGCCTTTTGGAAGATCTCAAAGTACTCGCTAAGCTTGTCAGCAACATGGCAACCATCTGTTCTCAATACTCAGTGAGGCCAGAGAAAAAGACAAGGACCTAAAGAAAAATCAAGAAAAGTTTAAATAGGAAAACAGAGAGAACTTTCTGACGGTGAGAGAGGGTTTAAAAACTAGAAGAATGACTAATTAAGGTTAGAAATCCCCTTCAGTGGAACGCTTAAAATTAGAAGACACTCTTATCTGTCTGATAGTCTTAAAGGAAATGAAACTGGTCACTCAAAAGACTTTTCTAGGCTCTGGAATTTATCCAGTGGCAATGGAACAACGCTCCTATTTTTTCTCACCACAGATAAACTGAAATCATAGGATATGAGGAGGTATGAGCCAGAGTATGTAAGCCCAGAGTATGTACGATGGGTTAAGGACAAAATTGGAAACAAAACCTCAGCCTTTTCCTGCTTTCAGTGTGTACCCTTTGAGAGAAGAGTTAATAAAAAGTGAGCTTTCCCACACAGACTAGGAAGAAAAGAGCACAAGTTTAGAAAAGAACAGCAGTTCTGTATTCCAACCTCCACATTCAGATCCCTGGGACTGGCATGAGCTCTGACTTCTCAAGCAGGAGCTTGTGCTGGCTAAGTGCCTTTCCTGACACGGCAGGAGGAACCTTTCACCTTTTTCAGCCCCCCTAAAGACAGGGCTTGATTGAAAAGCTGCCTGCTTGGAGTTGTTACCTTGCAATTTTTCACAGGCACCAGGCCAGAGACCAGGAATCTCTGCCCAGGTATGTGTTTTGCCCCAGCGCGTGTGGCTCCATGCTCTGCCCAACCTGCCCTACCACACCTCCCATCCCCTATCCTCCCTCCTGCCTTTTAGACAGGTGAGCACAGTAGGTTGTAAACATACTTCATGGAGACATTGGACCTGTAACTGACAGAAGATTCATTACATTTGATCATAGATGGAGAAAGATGTCCTAGAAGATGTGTTATTTTAAAATGAAGTCACAGGATAATTTATCCTCAATTATATTTGTCCCCAACAGTTCTAATGATTTTGGGATATGAAGATGTGCTTCAAATAGCAACATAGAAGTCATTTTCCATTGACAGACTCTGCCACCTTCTGGAAGACTGGGGGCTTATTTTAAATGTAGATTCTTGAACTTCACCCACAGATATTTGATTCAGTAATTGTAGCCCAGGAATATGCCTTTCAAAAGCACCCTAGTGATGCTGATGCATCAGGTTCTGGTACCAACACTTAAGAAAAACACCACTAAAAATATTAAAAGCAGGAGCTCTGGTGGCAGAGAAAATTAGTTTAAATCCCAGCCCTGCCATGTATGAGCTGTAGCCCTGGCTCCTACTTTTCTACATGCCATTCCTAACTACAGGTTTTACTGCCCCTCCAGACACATATGCCCCTTGGAGAAGCTTGTCCCAACTGCACCTGCCTCTAGAAAGGGAAAGCCCTTTAGAGTGTGTTACCACCCTTACTCCCCCACTGAACATGTGCAGGTGACCAGTGGGCTGCCGTCTTCCTTCCCTTCCTCAACTGCTCCTTCCACAAGAATCCCCTATCACAAAAGGTACCAAGTGTCCTCCCGAAACACAGTTGCTATAGTTTTCATTCATTGCTCTGACCAAACAGAGGCCTAGAGTTAGACACTTTGCTCGGGTTCAGCCCTTGTGGCAGCCTCAACGCTAGTACAAACCTTTGGGTGCACAATCTCAGACAGACCTCAGAACCCTCCCTGCTGCTACATCCCAGCTGCCCTCAATCCTCCCCTGCTGCCAGAATTACTACTTCCCCATATCGCAACAGCTGTATAACCCCCTCCCAACTGCACATTCTCAATTAGGTAGATGCCTAGTTTTTGTCTCTGGGCGGGGAAAGTCTCCTCAGCTGGGTGTTATCAACCTCCTTTGTCCACCACAACCTCCCATTCACAAGTGCAACTGTTGGGTGGGCAGCCATCTTGTTACACTTCACACCCCACTCCCAAATATCTGTCCAAGTATGGCTGTTTGGTAGTTTGAATTTACTACCCTGAGCAGAAGTCTAGTATGGGTTAATTTGTTATTAATTTGTTCAATTTATTGCTCTTATAGCAACTTCAACTCAAACACAGTGGAAAATTTATGTCTGCTGTCCAGCTATCTCTCAGATTTCCCTTCCCAGGGAACACTCCCACTCAACTCTCCTATTCATTTCACTGCATATTCTCTCTCAGAGTTATAAAACAGTTCACCTCTGCTAGAGATTTCTAAAGTACATCAGGATAGGCTTCACAGAGAGGCTGCATTTGACCTGGCCTTTGAGAGAGATATATTTACAGGCAGAGATGGAAGAAAACAGATTTTCAGAAAAAAGCAACACTATTAACAAAACTGAGCAGAGGTTTTCAAATGTTAGTGTGTACTGGAATCATGTTGGGAAATGATAAATGACAAATCCAAGACAGTAGTTAACTTTGCTGTGGGAACAAGGGAATACTATCAGGGTACGAAGGAGATTTCAACAACATTGGTAATAGTCTATTTCTTAAGCTGTATAGTGCACATATCTGAAATATTTCATACTATACTTTCAAAAATAAATCAGCATGAGAGGCCGTGTAAAATGCAGAGTGCCAGGCATCAGTTCTGATTGGGTAGGCTTAGAAAGGCACAAGCACCCCAGGAAATTTCTTATACAAGTGCTTCATGGACCACTCTGAAAAACATTGTGATAGAATTTCTTCTCCAAACGGAAAAAGAAAAATCAATGACATCAGTGCATAAAGCCCAGGGCTGAGAGTCAGAAACCCTGGACCACAGTCTCTGCTCTGCTTCAAATTTGCTACATGAGTTTTTGTTAGTAGGTTAACTTCTTTAAATACCATTTCCGAAACAGAAAGCCACTTTTATAATCCTTGTTCAGCATGGTAAGGATAAATTAAATTATGCCTGATGAAACTTTGGAAGACTTTCCAGGAAATGCTTGGTTTCCAGAGAAGATAATGGTTTTTAGAAAACAGCACTCTTTC
>NW_006793272.1:2477747-2489971 GCF_000442215.2 Lipotes vexillifer
TACTCTTAAACAAAAAAAAAAAAAAAAAAAAAAAAAAATTCCAGAGTGGTAGTTCTCACTTGGGTTGGGGAAAGGGAACACATCAGAGTCACTGGAGAGATTTTCCCAAACATGCAGCCTTCCACCTGTTGCTGTGTATATCAGTATGGGAAAGAGAACTGGAGAGTTGGGTCCACATTTTTTAAGCACTCCATGTGATTCTGATACATTCCCTGATCTAGAAAGATTCTTGGCCTCCCTCAAGGAACCTGATCCAAGATCTTACACTTTTTCTTGCCAAGAGTTCCTTATATTTACTTCTCACTTATTTCTTCTTTGGTTAGCTCTCACTGAAGGTAGAGGATAATTCACAAGCATCTTGCATATGTATACACAGGGGAATGTAAATAATGACCTTGTTCTCAGGGACTGGGGGCCAGCTGGTTAGAAACCTCAGCATCCCCAGGGTTGAAATAATCTCCTGGCCAGATGTTTCCTTCACCGGTTAGAGGAGGGCATGAAGGTCCCAGTGGAAGGCTCTCTGGACCCTACACTTGTCCAGCTGGATCAGCTGCAGGTGGAGCAAATGGGACCCAAGGGTCCCATCAGGTCACCTTGCTGAGTATGACTCAGGCCAGCAGCTCTTTATTTCTTCCTGTCTCTCCCACTTCCCACCACTCATCTCTGTGGGCAGCCGCCAAACGGGGGAACAAAAGTCAGGCAGGCGGAGGGAGTAGTTCTTAATGGATCCTCCATCTCTTCAGTGGTTTGGGGTCTGGCAGAGATAAACCAGACCTGAAAAAAAATGGCTCCTCCCCTGATGTATTTTGGTTAATGCACTAGCTGCAGAGAAGCAGCCAGGCCTGGAGCAACAAAATCAATTTCTCTCCACTGAACAACAAGCTTAAACTTAACCCTCACAGCTCTTCCTCTTATGTCTTTTATCCATGGAGCTCAAAATGCTGTTCAGGCTTGGCTTTCTGCCACAAGCAAAACCCATCTCTGAGGAGTGAGACACCAAGATCTCTGAAGAACCTTGGATAATGATTGTATGCCAAGGGGTGCCTAGAAAATATGATACATTCAAGCAGCCTTCACCATTCCTTCACATCTGATGCAACTTTGACAGGCACCAGTTTCTAAAAAGGAAATGAGAATGACACTTAGTTGGCTGGTATTACAGGTGGGGAAGCTGTATAAATTTAGCAATCTGTCCAATATCCCCAGGGATAACCCTTGTAGCACACCTTGGATCTTGATTCTTTCCATGAGTACGGTCAAATGGCATTTTATTCTTGAATTTTAATGACCCCCATCTAAGCGTAAACACTGTGACTATGTTCCTATGAACTATGGTCGATGGGGAATATAAAATAGCAGAGTCATATGAGAGTAACATGATACTGATGTTTCTATTGCCCCTGTATTATATCTGCTGCTCAATTAAAGCTCTGCCCCACTCAGTCCATGAGTGTCTAAATCTCCATTACCTACCCACATCTCCCTTCAACAATTTCCTTTGAGTTTCTGGACCTAAAAAGTGAGATCAACCAAAATATATTATATGGAGAACCATAAACATTTTGTGAAAGTCTCACTCAAGCCTAAGATAGGAGGCAAGGTGGGTGTAGGAGCCAGTGTTAATGCTTGGAGTCAGGTGGAGGCTATTGCTACTGACGTTCTGATTCTTAACAGTTAGTCCCTGTTCACCCTCTGCTGGAAATTCTTAGAAAAGCAAGTGAAGCTAAGTTATCACTCTCAAGTCAGAAGAGAAGAGAACTCAGGGTGCTAATACCTTTGAATGGAAGCCTGGAAAAAAAGCAAAGGATGTGAATGAACCCAGCTTTCACATGACCAACTTATCCCAAAATACACTAACATTGCCTTAACCATATGTTCATTCTTTCTACCATTACTGAATACCTGCTCTGTGCCAGACACTGAACTGGGCTCTGGGGCTACAAATATGAGTTGTAAGGAGCACCCCTTTCACCTGCCAGCTAAGTGTCACTTCCTGAAATAATGTGCCCATAGAAGTACCGAGCTAGCCATAGTAAGCCCAAGAATGCAGGTGAAAGGTGAGCCTACTTAAGGTTCATTTGTAATATCTGTGGAGCCCCCAAAGGGGGATAAAGTCATAGGCTTAAACCAGCCTTAATAACTGGTTCTGTGCCATGGTTTTGAAGCGGAAGAGAGAAATTAATCCAATGACTTTCCAATGTGGCCAGAAAATCATTAGTAGCTAAAGAGTGGGAAAATTCAGAGATAAGGGAGGTTAGAATGTGAATTCAAATAGGAGAAAAAACATATGATCATCTCAATAGATGCAGAGAAAGCTTTTGACAAAATTCAACACCCATTTATGATAAAAACCCTGCAGAAAGTAGGCATAGAGGGAGCTTTCCTCAACATAATAAAGGCCATGTATGACAAACCCACAGCCAACATCATCCTCAATGGTGAAAAACTGAAACCATTTCCACTAAGATCAGGAACAAGACAAGGTTGCCCACTCTCACCACTCTTATTCAACATAGTTTTGGAAGTTTTAGCCACAGCAATCAGAGAAGAAAAGGAAATAAAAGGAATCCAAATCGGAAAAGAAGAAGTAAAGCTGTCACTGTTTGCAGATGACATGATACTATACATAGAGAATCCTAAGGATGCTACCAGAAAACTACTAGAGCTAATCAATGAATTTGGTAAAATAGCAGGATACAAAATTAATGCACAGAAATCTCTGGCATTCCTATACACTAATGATGAAAAATCTGAAAGTGAAATTAAGAAAACACTCCCATTTACCATTGCAACAAAAAGAATAAAATATCTAGGAATAAACCTACCTAAGGAGACAAAAGACCTGTATGCAGAAAATTATAAGACACTGATGAAAGAAATTAAAGATGATACAAACAGATGGAGAGATATACCATGTTCTTGGATTGGAAGAATCAACATTGTGAAAATGACTCTACTACCCAAAGCAATCTATAGATTCAATGCAATCCCTATCAAACTACCACTGGCATTTTTCACAGAACTAGAACAAAAAATTTCACAATTTGTATGGAAACACAAAAGACCCCGAATAGCCAAAGCATTCTTGAGAACAAAAAATGGAGCGGGAGGAATCAGGCTCCCTGACTTCGGACTATACTACAAAGCTACAGTAATCAAGTCAGTATGGTACTGGCACAAAAACAGAAATATAGATCAATGGAATAGGATAGAAAGCCCAGAGATAAACCCATGCACATATGGTCACCTTATCTTTGATAAAGGTGGCAGGAATATACAGTGGAGAAAGGACAGCCTCTTCAATAAGTGGTGCTGGGAAAATTGGACAGGTACATGTAAAAGTATGAGATTAGATCACTCCCTAACACCATACACAAAAATAAGCTCAAAATGGATTAAAGACCTAAATGTAAGGCCAGAAACTATCAAACTCTTAGAGGAAAACATAGGCAGAACACTCTATGACATAAATCACAGCAAGATCCTTCTTGACCCATCTCCTAGAGTAATGGAGATAAAAACAAAAATAAACAAATGGGACCTAATGAAACTTCAAAGCTTTTGCACAGCAAAGGAAACCATAAACAAGACCAAAAGACAGCCCTCAGAATGGGAGAAAATATTTGCAAATGAATCAACTGACAAAGGATTAATCTCTAAAATTTACAGGCAGCTCATGCAGCTCAATAACAAAAAAATAAACAACCCAATCCAAAAATGGGCAGAAGACCTAAATAGACATTTCTCCAAAGAAGATATACAGACTGCCAACAAACACATGAAAAAATGGTCAACATCATTAATCATTAGAGAAATGCACATCAAAACTACAATGAGATATCATCTCACACCAGTCAGAATGGCCATCATCAAAAAATCTAGAAACAATAAATGCTGGAGAGGGTGTGGAGAAAAGGGAACACTCTTGCACTGCTGGTGGGAATGTGAATTGGTTCAGCCACTATGGAGAACAGTATGGAGGTTCCTTAAAAAACTACAAATAGAACTACCATATGACCCAGCAATCCCACTACTAGGTATATACCCTGAGGAAACCAGAATTCAGAAAGAGTCATGTACCAAAATGTTCATTGCAGCTCTATTTACAATAGCCCGGAGATGGAAACAACCTAAGTGCCCGTCGTCGGATGAATGGATAAAGAAGATGTGGCACATATATACAATGGAATATTACTCAGCCATAAAAAGAAACGAAATTGAGCTATTTGTAATGAGGTGGATAGATCTAGAGTCTGTCATACAGAGTGAAGTAAGTCAGAAAGAGAAGGACAAATACCGTATGCTAACACATATATATGGAATTTAAGAAAAAAAAATGTTATGAAGAACCTAGGGGTAAAACAGGAATAAAGACAGAGACCTACTGGAGAACAGACTTGAGGATATGGGGAGGGGGAAGGGTGAGGTGTGTTAGGGCGAGAGAGAGACATGGACATATATATACTAACAAACGTAAGGTAGATAGCCAGTGGGAAGCAGCCGCATGGCACAGGGAAACCGGCTCGGTTCTTTGTGGCTGTCTGGAGGGGTGGGATAGGGAGGGTGGGAGGGAGGGAGACAAAGAGGGAAGAGATATGGGAACATATGTATATGTATAACTGAGTCACTTTGTTATAAAGCAGAAACTAACACACCATTGTAAAGCAATTTTACTCCAATAAAGATGTAAAAAACAAAAAAAAACAAGACAAACTTTGCACAATGAGTCTAAGGAAAGAGGGAAACAGAAAACATCACCTTAACTGGCACAACAAAGAGAATCTGGTGCTTTTCCTCAGAAGGCCAGGAAATCATGATACCTTAGCTCAGTGTTTCTCAACCTTGGCACCACTGACATTTGGGACCAGATACTTCTTTGTTTTGGGGAGTGGTCAGCTGTCTTGTTCTTGTGCATTGTGGGATATTTAACAGCATCCCTCACCTTTATCCACTGATTGTCAGTAGCACCCTCCCCAATTTTTGATAACCAAAAACATCTCAAAGACCTTACCAAATGTCCCCTGGAGGGAGATGAGGTATGTAAGAAATCAGCCCCTGTTGAGAAGCACTGTCTTAGCTCATCACTAACATCTCACCCCAAGGCCACATGAATGCAGTCATTGGAGAGAAGGAAGAAAATTAGGATCTGGGTTATCTTGCCAATTAACAAATTTAAGGAAAGAAAGGAAGTGAACAAGAGAGAGGTCACTGTCATTTGCTTACAGCCACAGGGCAACTTAGTGAAAGAGCCAGAAGTGGGATCCAAGTTTCCTGGCTCCAGGCACCCACACTGTGCTGCTAATGGAGATGACAGTGATAATGAATAATGATTCTAAAACTTTAGGAACAACAGCAACAAACTTCAGCAACAGGTTCTACCAGCGCTTTTTTCCACTGCCCCAACTAGGTGTAAAAAATAGCTCACATATTCACACACATATTTGCCTGTCTGTCTTAAACTTGCTTTTTCTTCTCCATTCAGATTAAACTGCTCCCATTGCTTTCCTACAGTCTGCCATTTTTGCATTTTGCTCTTTCCTAGCCCATCCACACACTGCCAGTATCCAGGTCTCCTGCACTAAATTTAGAGGGAGGCTGAATGAGGGAAAAGCTAAGTAGGGTGCGTCAGGGCCATAGGAAACCTGGATAGTCTGTTAATGGCTACTAGACAAGGCTAGCCTTAGATGTTGTCAAATAAGCAGTCACCTGAAGTCTGCCTGGTACCTAGCATTTCACTATTAGAGATGTATTTTTTGGTGAGGACTGTACATTAAATTCTTATTAGTAATTAACACCTGGGTGTATGTGTCTATCAGATCACTGTCCTCTGAGATAACTACCAGAGATCAGGGATCTTAGAGGTCACGTTTATTTTGGAGCAGTAATACTAGAGTATAAGTTGCTGCCCCTGGAAAGCAGACCTGGATAATATTCTTCAATGGGTACTCTGCAGGGAGAAGAAGGTAATGAAAATCAGGGCTGAAAAAAAACAGATATCAACTCTGCCTACTAGCCAATCTTGCTGAGAATAAAACCCTGATGTAGATTGCAATTTGGGGAGTCCCAGGCTAGGTGTTTCAAACGAGTCCCCATTCATAGCCCTAGAGATGGACAAAGGGGAGAAGCTGAGAGTGGATTTCCCCATGAGACAACATCCCCACTACCCACACCCCTGCAAAGCTCCCCAACCTACCCAATCCCAGCAACACCGTCTTACCTCCCACGAACTGTGCGGCTCCCATGCAACGTCCCATCATTCTGGAGATGAGTTCCTCCATGCAGCAGCCTAGGACAGCAGCCAGTGCCACCAGGAGCAGCAGAGCACAGCCGGCACCTGTCACCACTGTGGACATCTGCCAGGCCAGGCTTGGAATGGCATTGAAGCTGGCATAGCGCCCACACTCTTCCACCATGATCAGTCTCTGCCCTTCTCCCCTCACAGGGTAGTTGCACCTCCGGAATGTGCTGAATGACACTGGCTTCCCCAGCTGGGATCCAAAGAGCCAGTAAGGCAGGAAGTAACTGGTAGAACTGGCCACAGCAGTAACAAGGGACAGGAAGGCCCAGAGGGTCCCCGCCAGGGTCAGGCTGCTCCGCATGGTCCCAGGTTTCTCTGCGGGGATGGGGAGATGAGTTGGGTCACAGCACCAAATGTAGAAAGTTATCACGTAGGCTCCATTGGCCTAGTTTTCATCTGCCTGGCCAGTCCTGGGGCTCAGTCATGTGCTTCTTGGCCCTTACTTCTGGATAAGATTATTGTCTCAAGGACCATTTGGGTCCCTATGGGATTCTGCTCTCCAGCACTTTTCCCATCTTCCTTTCCTTCCACCTGATTCAGAGTTCTATGGTCTCTAGGCTGCCATGGAAGAAGCGTAGAACTGAATTAGTGACTGTTCTGCCCACTCCAATGCAGCCTGAGCAGACAGCTTTTAGCTCTTAACATCCAGCATGGAACAAGTGACAGGAGGGAAGCCTGAATCAAACCGAGGCTCTCTGGAGAGCCCCCAACTTCTGGTGGAATGGCCTTGTTGACCTGAAGGCCTGGAAGGAGGCAATATCTCAAGAAGGCCAGGAACCAAGTTGTTTTCAGAGAGTTAAGAAAGAAGGAAGATAACTCACAGGGCTGCCTCTACTCCAAGGGAGAAGAGGGAAGGAGAGCTCACCATGGGGTTAGAGGATGTGCCCAGTTGACCTTGGTAGGATGTCCAGGAGAGCATTAATGTGGGCTTTCATAGTACTACATCAGCTAGGTTAAAATGGGTAAATAAAATAAGGGGTACCTAGTCTCATACCCTTTGCTTATCACTGAGTGAGCACTGTTCAGTCACTTTTTCCCAAAGTCAAAATGGGAGGCACCTTTCCAACCAGTGAGGGTTGTCTAACACTAGGCTGTCTACTAAGAAAACCTGCCTGGTCCTTTGCCGAATAAAGTTAAGAAAGCATCTCATCTCTCTGAAATGGATCAGGTACCCTCTGCCTGGCGTCAGGAACATAGATCTATAGCTGTAAGGGCCTTTCAAGGTGCCTTTTGGAACAAGTCATCTCAGATTCAAGACAGTGAGAGTCTTTTTAGATCTAATCTCCTCAGCCCAGCTCACAGATGGTTTTCACAGACCCCTCTGTCAAAAATCAACCACTTCCCTCCCAACTCCATTAATCTGCCATTGCTTTCTGGCCTGTTTCTCAATGAGGGCAGCCAGAGACCACACTGAAGCTTGCTGACAGCACTGTGAACATCTCCAGCAAGCAGACGGTGGAGTTTGTTTCAGACACTTCTCCATGATTCATCACCACTGCTTAAAGTTACAGGCGGTGGGAGAGGGGTTCAGCGGTGGGGGACTGAATGCACAGGAATTACAGGAACTGGTTATATTGCCAGTTTGGGACATTGTCAGGAGCAAGCAGCAGTTGTACTCAGGGTCTCAAGGAGCTTGTCCAGCCATGAGCTCTGTCATAACCATCATCAAACAGTACCTGGCACAGAGCGGGCACTGCAATCCATATTTGTTTAATGAAACCCATTTTATAGAAACATCCAATTTCCAGGCTGGCAGGGATCTTAATGAATCACCTAACTCAACCTTCTTGTTTTACATATGAGGGAATACAGCCTTGTAAAGGGGGAAATAATTTTCCCCAAGTCACAGAGTAAGTTAGCAAGCAACCACACTGGAATAAGAAACCCAATCTGCAGATTCCTAGGTCAGTACTTTTGTACTACACGGAGCTAATCACCCCCCTGCCCTATCACTTTACAGATGGAAATACGGAGAGGAAATGATTTACCCAAGGGTAAAGAACTAGTGAAGTACACTGGCCGGACTAGAGCCCAGTTATTTGATTCTTAGTATAATGCTCTTTTTTCACTCCACCACAATTCCCCTCCTGATACATATGTATTGTGTGCTATGTGTTTCGTGCAGGAAGGGAGCAGAGATCATAAATTGCAGGTGCTTACTTTGGAATGTTAGGGCTTTGGGAAGAGAGTGCCCTGAGCTGGGCCCCAGGGAATGAGGCTTTATGCCTGGGAGTGGAGGGAATGAGAGAAAGATGTGATGAGGGATTGAAAGCCAACAGGAGGAGAAGTGGAACTAGTTTTGAGTAATTGCTGTTAGAAAGCAGGTACGCTTGGACGCAATGAGGTAATGCCTCTGCTTGCTATATTAGAGCATGTAAGATTATGGAAAATGCAAGCAGCCCTCTTTTATGAACTTACTTCTTGGTGAAGAAGCCCAGGCCAGAGGATGAGAGGAAACAAGCTGATAAACAGCTGCTGGCTGTAGCATCATATTCCCTTCCAAGTCCATTATTTCATGTGCTCTGCCCAACAATCTTCTTAGGTTGGTAAGAAAGGTACGAATAGTACCCCCAGTTTACAATGAGCAAATTGAGGTCAGAAAGCTAAGTGACTTGCCCAAGGTTACACAGTGATTCAATGGCAGAGCCATAATTTCCCACTTCTCCTTCACCTGCAATTTTCCCCCATATTCTTCCTCATCACCCCAAAACTGTCTCAATGAAAAGCCTCCGTGGTTTCCCACCCATGATGCCAAAACTGTTTAAGGATGGCAAAAGAATTAGAGGGGAAGGACAGGGAAGGTAGGAGGAAGGCCACTTTCTCTAAGCAGCATGTAACCGTTAGGACCCAGGTATTCACTGTTTCAAGTTTGTGGTCAGAACTAACCCCATATGTCCCCCACAAATGTCATCACCTTGAGATCAGAATTACCAGTATGACAGCCAGTAGAAGGGCAGAGAGCTTAAGGCAGAGAAAGGGACCATATCAGTGAGTGGTACCTACAACTATACTAAAATAGGAGGAGGGCTTCTGACATAAGGTTATCACCATCTGTGACAAAGCAGGATGTTTAAAAAACTACAAGACCGCCAACCACTGTTACCATAATTTCATTTTTAACAAATGGCATTTCGAAGCCAAGAGGTAGGAAGGCAGAATTACAAAGTTCCTTTTAGATAAAATAGGTTTAGCTTTAGAAAAACTCATTGGCCTTCAGAATTTAAATACTTTCAAATTCAGGAAAAACTCATTGTCCTTATTTCATTTAGAATGAGGATGTCCAATCATGCTAGTTCACTTGGGACTGAAGGATGTGGGACTGTCAAGGATGAAACTAGGAAAGTCCCAAACTTGGATGGGTTAGTCATTCTCTTTAGGACTAGAAGTGTGGTGAGTCAGCACTATCCATGGACAGCAGGTTGAGAATCACTGCCACAGATAATTTTTTCATGTTATCTCTCCAGGACCTAAACAATATAAAGTTAAAAGTGACCATGGAATTAAATAATGGAGAGATGAAATCTTTATATTTTGAAGGTAAACCTTTTTGAATCATAGGCTTGACTTCATGTAGTCAAGAAAGAGAGGTCAGGAATCCAGTTGCTCAATATTTTCTGTTCACAAAATAAGCCCCAGCCCAGCTTCTCCTGTGGCCAGATAAGGAGGCAATGGGCCATGTGGAGTCTGAATGTACATTGCTACATGCTCACATGTACAGACAGGGAAGTGCATTCAAGCAAATGCTTTGAATTACTGCACCACCTGCAATGGAGTAACCTCCCTTCATGACAGCCCTCCAAAGCAATCCAAGTTCATTCCCAGGGGCTATCCAAGTCTCTTTACATTCACATTAATAAAAGTCACACACAATGCTATACTTCACTCTATCTTTATTCCTCTTGTGTATTTCATGTAGCAATCGCTTTGTTTCCCTGTCCTGGAATGCCTAGCCACAGAGCCACACTGGATTTCAGAAACCAAGAACTCACCCTGGTGCTCCTGCTAAGTGGTCCAGTAACCAGGTATTGATAGGATTGCTGTTGACCCCCTCTCTTTGGTTACATAGTCCCTCACCCTTAGTTGCTCTGTCTCCTAAATGGGTCACATGCCTGTTTCTGAGAGCAGTTGTATGAGATGCAGTGAGTGTGGCTAGAAAGTTATAACGAGCAGGGTAGAAGTATGAGGTCTGTTCCAAATTTGTTGTTCTTACTAAAGACTAGTGGTAAAGATACAGTAGTCATTCTAACACAGACTCATGGATAGAGGTGATTTCAACCTGTAAGATGCAGGAAACCCAACTAAGCCATACATGTCAAACAGTTATCTATATTGCTTTCAAAGAACTCTAGAGAAGAGAACTCTACAATTTTTCTCAGTAGCTTGATAACTCTCACTGTCAATAAATCATTTGTTACATCTCATTTTAAACCGTTTTCTGGTGCAACTTAAGGCCAGTTACTTTGGTCGGGGCCTCAGAGGGAATGGAGAACAGCTTGGCCACTGTCCTCCAGACGAGAGCCCTTCATCAACACAGATTAATTCAGATTGCTGGTAGGTTACCTTTAGACTTTTTCTCCCCAAATGAGCACTCCACCTCTCCCTGTGGTGTCTCATTGCCAAGACTGTAATCATTTGTTCTCACCTTTTCACTCCCATGTGTACCTACTCATATGTGGGCACTTAGTTAGTATCAGTGAAACTGGAAACATTGCTCTTATATTTTTCTTGGTGGAGAAAAACAAACCAAATTCTTCCAATACCTTACCTCCTCCCCAGTCCCCACAGAAAAAGACTCAAATCCTTTTGTTCCCACTCAAGCTTGTCATACAACTTCTGGGTTAAGGACAGTGCTATCTTGGCTAACAGGGTCCGGGTAAAGAGGCCAACGAGTTAATGACCAGAATATGAAGTGGTCAGAAAGGGAGTCTCTGACTTGCACCTGCTGAGGAAAATGTGACCGCAACACTACCGGTTTTGGACTGCTTTGTGAAGAGCAGCTTTGTTGGCAAAGGAATACGAACGGACTTTCTCCTCACGCCCCTAGACTGTGCGCATAGCCTACCTGCCAACCCTTTTACAGATACATCATGCTCAGTGTTGAGACTTTAGGAGATAAGCAATATGCACAGGCATATGGTTCCAGTGGGTAAATAGAGTCCTACTCCAGAGAAATGTCTTGCCATTGTATCAAATTGGATATATAAGCAACCTGACCATTCTAGATCTTTCTGCTTCAGACGCAGCCTCAAAAAGAATCTATGACCACTTCCCAAACATTTCTCTCTTTATTTTCTGCCACCTGGGTTCCACAGAAGTTTCTCCTCCTCTGTACATCTCCACAATTGGAGTGTCTCCAGGTTCTCCTGTGCCTGAAATCATCTCATGATTTATCTACTCCCAGAACTTTGTTTCCCATTTGCATCCCGGTGACTTGAAGAAGACCTCACTTTTTGTAAGCTTTATTGAGGTATAATTGATATATGAAAACTTGTACATATTCAGTGTATACATCTCTCTGAGTTTGGACATATGCCTACATCTGTAACACCATCACCACAGTCAAGGTACTAAATATATTCATAAACTTCAAAAAGTTCCTTGTATTGTTTTGTGGGTTTGTGTGTGTGCTAAGAACACTTAACATGAGATCTATCCTCGTAATGAATTTTGAAGTGCATATTGTTAACTATAGGTACAAAGTTGTACAGAAGATCTCTAGAAGTTATTCATCTAGCGTAATTGAAATGTAAACCTATTGAGAAACAACTCCTCGTTCCCCCTCCCTCCAGCTCCTGGCACCCACCATTCTACTCTATGCTTAAGAAGACCTTGCTTTCAGTCTAAGTCTTGTCTGTCAAATCCTCAGCTTTCTTGTTTGCTGATTGTCTTTCTTTTCCTTTTTTTTTTTTTTTTTTTTTTTTTTTTT
>NW_006793272.1:2490133-2520054 GCF_000442215.2 Lipotes vexillifer
CCCCTGCATCGGCAGGCGGACTCTCAACCACCGCGCCACTAGGGAAGCCCTGCTGATTGTCTTTCTAAGCCTTCTCCCTCCTTCCATCCTCTTTTAGTCTGGGGTAGAAAGACTAGCAAAACTAGCTGTGTTGGGTTTGTTTATTTATTTATTTGCATTGCTCCATCCTGAGGTGAAGATGTCCACAAGCAGGTAAGGCACGAGGAGGCAGGAAGCCAGGGAGTGAGTGCAGAGACAGGACCAACCAAGTCATCAACAACCTAGAAGGCCAATTCTAAATAATCAAGTTGGCCACGCAGAGACAGAGAGAGCCCATAAAAAGAACCTCCATGTCAAGTCCTGGGCTTTTCCCCTTCTCCGGGGTCTGAGGTTAGAAAGGTGGGAATTGGAATGATTTCCCTAAATTTCATATGAGCTTCTCCCTCCTTTGTAAATTAAAAAAAAAATACTGCTCACTGAGCTCTCTGTCTTGTCTTCTGCTTTGGGAAGTGGCATATCGATTAGAGATCTTCACCCCAGTTCTTATTCTGGCTGGAACGATGCCACCACCTTTAGTGAGCAATTGATTGGCTAGGAGTCCTATCTCACTACTCCAACCAGCCTGCTCTGGCAAGACACTGTTAAGTCCTATCAACAATGGACTAACTGGTAAAGCATTTCCTCACACGCTTAGGTTCATAGCCCCAGGCCTGCTATTGTTGCCCAGGAGTCCCTCTACCCATGGCCTCAATAGTGAATAAAATGCCACCATAGCCACCCTCCCCCATTCAGTGAATCTGGCCAGTGTAGGAAGGTGGGATGAAGGCTTCTCCTCTCACTTCAGCAGACATGAGAGGCAGCCTGGCGTATGAAGGGTGTTTTTCAAAATGGGGTCCCTAATGCCTCTGCATCAGAATCACCTTCGATGCTTGTCCAAAATGCAGACTGTGACATCCTTTTAGGATTCACTGAATTAAATTTTATGGGATTTGCATTTTTCAAAAATCCTCAATTGATTCTGATGGAAATTAATGATTGAGAAATACTCTTTTAATGGACAAGAGTCCAGATTTTAGAATCCAGATCTGGGATAGGGTCCTAAGGTCTGCCCCTTGCAGGTTATATGAACTTGAAAGGATCAATTAAAACCTCTGAGTTTTAGTTTCATCTACAAAATGGAGATGATGGAACATAAAGTTCAAGTGAAGTAACATCTGTGCTATGTATACCTAACACCAGGATAGGTGTTCATTCCCCCACCTATCAGAGAAGACTCCATTCTCCCATAAGTAATAGAGAAGACTCAAAGTCACCCAAGAAGTAGAATATCATACCTCTCCCCTTTCTCTGCTAACCAGTCTTTCAGTGATTTCTCCTCACCCCTAGACTTCTGTTTTCTGTTTCCCACCACAAAACAGAATCATTTGGCCCAGTGTTCCTTTCAAGAATGATTTATAGTTAAACTATTTCAGGTTTTCCTGGAAATCATCATGCTTTGGCACACAGTAGGAACTCAAATATTTACTGAGCTAATGCAATCTTTTATTTCCAGCCCAACTCACTTTAACATTTGCATTTCAGTTTAACCCCAGCACCCCATTTTAGTACCATAACCCCAATTTAGGCAAGTCTAAGGGATCAACCCAGCATATCAGCAAACCCAATCCACTTTTATTTCAATAGATAGGTCAGAACAAAATCCTTCCCTCCACTCCCAGAGACACGGACTTCCTCTCCTCAAATTACCAACTCTCCTGGGGAAACCAACTAGCATTTAACCCTTAGGTCTTCACACCATGTCAATATGAAATAGGAATTCAGCCCTGATTCCTCTTAGCCTCTGTGCAAACAACAGACTTGAGGAAGTAAAAATGCACCAGGCTGCCTTTGGGAAGAAAACAGATTCTCTGAGCTGTGAGATGAAAGGACAGGAAGCCTGAGAAAGGAAGGGGAGAAGGGGGGGTTGAGCAAGGGGAGAGCAAACAGTTTCTTATCCAGCTGTTTCAATTGCATTTGGCCCAAGTTGCAAATTTACCTTCTGACCACGAAGGCTGATTGACTTGTTTCCTCTCTTCGGACTCAAATCTGAGAAACAACTTCTCCTTACAGCTTGTCAGAAGGGGATGGGAATCCCAGCTGCTCTTTGCAGTGATGCCTGAAAATCTTGCTTTACCTTTGGGAGAGAGGGGCGGAGTCCAACCTAATGGGAATTAACTCCAAACACGCTGGAGGCTTCAAAGTCAGCCTCAGACATGCAGGTACTTGAAGTAGCTTAGCGGGCACTGAGTCCCCCACCTCCATCCTCACAGCTGCCAAGTTAGCTGTGTGTGAGTGTGTGAGTGTGTGTGTGTGTGTGTGTGTGTGTGTGTGTGTGTGTGTGTGTGTGTGTGTGTGTGTGTGTGTGCCTGCCCACACTTGAACTGCATATCTATCTCAGTTCCTCACCTGTTACCCAAATGCCTGCTGAGGAATAGAGGTTCTCCCTAACTTCCAAAGCCCTAAATAATCTCACCATGTATATTAGGTTCTCCCTAACTTTCAAAGCCCTAAATAATCTCACCATGCATATTAGGTATATTAGGTTCTCCCTAACTTTCAAATCCCTAAATAATCTCACGATGTATATTAGGTATACTAGGTTCTCCCTAACTTTCAAAGCCCTAAATAGTCTCACCATGTATATTAGGTAGCACCTAATGTGGCTAGAAACAACTCAGAAGACACATGCCTGAAGGGAGTAAGACAGAATAACCTCTTTTTCCCAAATTGATTTCCACTATGTGATAGGGAAGGTGCTCCCACAGAGCAACCTATGGCTCAAAGATATGACAAGTTTACATTTCAGAAACTTAAAATCACACATTGAAAAAGCTTAACAATACCTTTTAAAAAATAACAGTACTACCAAAAGTCAGTGTCTAACTTATCCCAAAGCACCAATAACTGTTTTTGTGTTTGAGAAAAGAGCTGAGAAGACTGGAGATTAATGGAGCTTTGCCTAACACTCTGCTCCAACCTGATGTCATCTCTCCCACCTATAATGTCCCTGGCACTCCATATTTATTTTGGTAAACTTATTATCTTCTGCCTTGTATTAGTTTTTTGCATGTATGTCTCATTTTGCCTCTGAGTTACCTTGTGAACAGGGAACTTTGCTGGACAAAATGAGTTAGAATAAGGAATCGTAGCTAACTTAACTTAATAGAGCATACTAGACTGATCCGAAACATCTTCGCTTCCATAATGGTCCACTTGCCTTCTCAGAACGCAATGAAGGTTATCAGGTTTGTTATCTAGCATCTAGTGGTAACAATTCAAAATATGACAGTAAATGAACCAGCAGTTTAGCACATTCATTGTACCCTGATCATTTAATATAGTTGCTGAAGTTTTTCCTGCGGGCATCCTCTCTTTTATCAGTGATAAAGCCTTATATTCTTCTATGCCTACTTTCCATCAGTAGTTTCTAACATTTTTTTTTCTGCCCCAACACACTGATAAACCACATTCCCATCTGTAATAATGGCTTACTATGTCCATTTCTGGGGGAGGAAGAGATGACCCCATAGGTGGAATGTCAGACTTTCAGCAATATAAGCTCCCGAGATAAGTTTTATAATCTCCCTGATCGTGTCCCCTTAAGAACGACGGCTTCAGATATAGGGCTATATAAAAAGAAATGCTAGACCCTCTCTCATTAAAAATAAGCCAGTATTAACAGACACATAATAACTGTGTGTGAGACATGGATGAAAATTTTGTCATCAGAAAGATAGTGATTCCACTCTATGCACTGATAAATATTGCCTTTTGCTTAGTGGCTACACCTGACATTTGGGTAACTGATCCCTATTTGCAACTCTAAGAGCTCATTTTTACTTACCTCTTTTTATCCTCTTTTCCCTGTGCCTCCAGTTTCCTTAAGTAAATACTATGGAAACTTAAATGTATGCTAAATAATGATCAAATTTATTGGATAAAGTTTTGCTTTCTGTTGTTAATTTAACAGTTGATAGTGGTCTCAGAAAAAAAAATTGCTGGTATCTTGTGGCTCTTGATATATTTTCATCTAAAAATGCTTTTCAGCCCTGCTTCCAGAAGATCATATGAGAAGGATTGAGAAGGGAACACTTCTTGTTATTTATTTAGGGGATAGGATGATATATAATATTTTAATAATGCTAAAATAGGCATTGGTCAAGGACCCAGGGAATACCTACATTCTGCCTTTGATCAGTATGGAATAAGAGATCCTGCAAAGACAAGATATGGTGATAGGTGATTCTGATACATATCCCCACCCCCATCCCTAGTTTGCAAAACACTGCTCTATACAGTAGAATTTCCCAAGCAAAATCAACACTCCCATGACATTTTGCAGTCTAGACAAGGGGTCAACAAGCCAGAGCCTGAGCTATGCACCAAATCCAATAGGCTGCCTGTTTTTATAGTTTTATTGGCATAGAGCCACAACTTATTCATTTATGTATCATCTATGGCTGTTTTCATGCTACAACTGCAAAGTTGAATAGTTGTGACAAAGATCTTATGCTCCACAAAGGTAAAATATTTACTCTTTAGCTATTTACACACACACACAAAAAATGCTGACCACTGGTTTAGACCCACACCGATAGATTATAGTAGAGACATTAAGTTAGTTGTTATGAGAAAGGCATTGAAAAAGGAGGAAAGGAAAGTGAAATAAAGAAAAGTGCTGCTTGCTTTCAGCTTTGTTAAGGTGCCAGTCAACCCTTGCCAGTCCTTTAGAATCTGTGAAGTTAACAACGCACTAGAGATCAGTATAAGCCAAATATTCGGTAAGCTTGTGAAAATGTATTTCTCTGTTAACTGACTATCCTTTGAACTGTGTTTATGTGGTTCTCCAATATGCCTTAAGTTTTTTTAACTGACCATTTTATTGAGATATAAGTCACATACCATGAGGTTCACCCTTTTAAAGTATAGAATATGGTTTTCTTAGTATATTCACAAAGTTGTACACTCCATCACCACTATCTAATTCCAGAACATTCTCATCACCCCAAAAACAAACCTCATACTTATTAGCGTATAACTTAACTTATTTATTCCTCTTTTGTCAGAGCTGCTTCTTCTTTGGGGGCTACTTGTTTTTTTTTTTTTTTAAACTTTCTTATTAATATGGCTCTATGTTTTGTTCTAGTCTTTCTTACAGGAAGGGACCATTTATTTCCAGAGTCCCATTGCCCTTGAACTTTGGAGAATTTGCACTATGTGCTTACAAATTTAAAACCACATAGACTCCATGACCTGTCACCCATGCAGGTTGAATATGGAAGGTACACCTTGCTTATACTATAGTTTCAGTTCTAGACTGAAAACCTAGAGATGAAACTTATATATTTCTTTTTTGTATAAAACTTAGAACTGACAACTCTTTTGGTGAATGTCCTTATTCAGCTCAGAGGATGACCTTATTAGTGTGATGTGGTGTGCAGGTAAATATTTAATAACTGGCTTCACATGGCAGAGGAGCAAGAGAGCCCTGATTGGTGGCATTTGCTGATCACTGTGTTATAAATACTCCCACCATGGCCAATTTCAAGCTACCAACTTGAAGTCAATGAAAGTGGAGTTGGGAAGACACACACACAGTCTACTCTCGTGAGCTGGTACAATCCAATTCCAGCACACTACTGGAACTCAGATTCAAGGAATTACTTCAGTCTTGGTTTGTGTAGATTTATAAGCTATAAACAATACTAACCAAAATACTATAGCTATCATAGTTGTTTATGTGTTGCACACAGACTTCTCCCCACTCTCTATACACTATGTTAGCTGGCACTGAAACATTTCACAAATATTTTGCTGTTCCAACTTAAAGCCTTTAGAGTGCAATGTGTGTATTATTAAGAAGTAAACCAAAGATAAATTGTTCATAGATCTCGTTGCCTGCTTTAACAACTTTTGAGATAGTATCTTTATTATATTTATAATAGATTAAAAAAACAGATTGCAATCCCTTTTTAAAGAAAAACTTTAAAATGTACCATATTTTTAGTCCAAATTGTGCAGTGTAAATTAAACTAAATTACACTATATTAACCACTATGAGCATCTTTCTGTAAGCATATTTATATTGAAATTAAATTTCCAAAAGAAAAAATATGGGGCTTCCCTGGTGGCACAGTGGTTGAGAGTCCGCCTGCTGATGCAGGGGACATGGGTTCGTGCCCTGGTCTGGGAAGATCCCACATGCCGCGGAGCGGCTGGGCCCGTGAGCCATGGCCACTGAGCCTGTGCTCCGCAACGGGAGAGGCCACAACAGTGAGAGGCCTGCGTACCGCAAAAAAAAAAAAAAAAAAAAAAAAAAAATGGAGAAAATTTGTCAACATATTAAATGAAATTCTTTTGAGTCTTACTTTTATTTTCAAAAGTCCTATATATTAGGTGGGGAGGATCCATCACCCATTCTGATTGTTTCCCTCTTGGAGAAGGGCAACCTGCCAACAATTACTTATTAATTGCTAACATGTGCCAGGCTCTGTGATAGGTGCTGGAAACACAAGAGTTAAGAAGATAGACAGGATCCCTTATGATTTTTACATTCTACTCAAAGAGATGCAAAAGATTAAACGAACAAACAAACATGATAATAATGGACAGTGATGAATATTGAGTAATTTTAAAAAATAGTGATATTGATAGAGTAATGAGGTTGAGGGAGACCTACCTTAAATAGAGGAATTAGGGAAAGCTTCTCTGGTGAGGCTTGGAGCTTAAAAGCTGAAGGATGAGAAGCAAGAGAAGAGCTGGAAGAAGTTGGGTGAAAACTGTAAATTCAAAGGCTCTGAGGAGGGGAGGATCTTGGCATGTTAAGGAACAGAAAGGCCAATGGGGCTGGAACATGGTCAACCAAGCAGGAGTGGTACCAGGTAAGGCTGGAGAGGTAAGCAGAGGGCAGATCATGCAGGGATTTATAGGATTTCTTTTTAAGTACCATGGCTAAGACCACACAACTTCATACGTACTTCTATGAAAACAGGAGCAGCTACAAGGAAAGAGTGACCATCATCTCCTATTTTTATCTCAGGGTTCCTGATGTACTATTGTTCACAGATTTGTTAGTAGTAAACTGAGGTTTATTACTTAGGCCTGAAATTTACTACTTTATCACTTAAGCTGCCTTGACCTAGTCTAAGTCATTATCCTCACCAGTCTTTGACCCTTGACCCGCCTTTCTGATCTTCCCAGCTCAGAGCAATGGGAAGACACTGTGTGATTTAAAGGATTATCTGATTTATATTTGGAAACTGTCTTCTTTTAAAGTATAAAAATTTGTAATATTAGCATTTCCAGGGCCCAGGTCTTCCTCAAAGCTTTCATCTTCTCTCACAGACCATCTTGCATTTACAACAGCCAAACTTCACTTTTCATTTCCCTTTTGGCCCCTGCATTCAAGGTACCCCACTGCTGACTAATTATGAGATTGATTTGCCTAGGAACAGAAGGTCCACTTTCTCATGCTCCAGTTAAAGTTTGACTAGAATCCTATTCCTAGGGCAGTGTCCTAAATGATGCTCCGCACAGCTGAAAGAACAAACGGTCTCCTCCCAAGTCTCTCAACAGTATTTCCTCTGCCCTTCTCCACCTCACCTCTCTTACCACAAAGCCATCAGTGTCTTTTGAAGCCTTCCTAGCACTAAGACCCCTATCTTCACAGTTGGCCAAACCATGTGGGAGAGTGGCCTCTGGTAGCATAACTGATTTTCTAAACCACCCTGATTCATTTCCCAAATGATAATCTAACTGGGTTATGAGTTTCAGTGAAACAAGAAGCAGCATTCCAGAACCAAGAAATCCTTGTTATCCTTGCCTCTGATTCCTGAAGCAAGTCACAGAGTTTTGTCAGTTTGGGGACCTCACTAACAAAGATTTGTTTCTGGGCATTCAATTGGTTATCACAGCATTACTACCCTTTCCTGGCTTTGCTGAATGGTGTAGCCAGCCAGGCTGCCCCAAAACACCTGAGCAATCACACTACAGAAGGACATTAAAAGAGCTGAAAGGATAAGTGTACCTCCTGCCACTTCAGTGCTGGCTTAGAGGCTGAAGGAAAACTGAGGGTTACAGGATAACCAAAAAATGCTCAGGAAATGAGATGTAGAGCTCAGGAAATACACAACAGCCTTTTCCACAGGGGTAATCTGATAGGGCTAGTGGCTGGCCAGTAGAGACAGCGCTACGGGCCAGACTACTTGCCCACAAAATCCCATGAAGAAACAGCTGCAGGAAGGAAGGACCACACAATAAGAAAGGCCCTTCTCTATGAACCTTGGCTTTGTTCTCTGGGTAAGCATTTGGGTACTGGGGTAAAATCACCCCAGGGCATATCTGAGCATTTGCCTAGTGACCTGCAGTATATACCATGTTTTCTTGGCAGCTGTGGGTAAAATACAATTGGCAGCCAAAAAAACTTTGTTCATTCTCTTCCTGGGATGTAATTCTGCTTTCTGGGGACATCATAGGCACATCTGTGATTCTAAAATGACTTCTATCTAGAAGAACTGCCCACAAGGCTGTCGTCATGGATATTTGCTGGGCATTTGGAGCAAACATTGCCTAATCTTTGCAAGCAGGACTTGCCTTTTACTTAGTAACTGACCCTTAAATTTGAATAGTAAAGTTGATCCTCCCAACAGGCTTATGAAGTAGACAGTATCTCCATTTTCAGGGCAGAAAACTGGGGCTTAGAAATGTTAAATGATTTTCCTAAAGCCACAGAACTCTAAGATGACATATTCAGGAAAACACTTGGAGACAGAAGACAGGTTGCATGGGAAAAGAGGGGAGGGGCCAAAAGGGGTATGAGGGAAAGGAAGAAATATGGCATGAACCCTACATTTCTACTTTGAGAAACCGGGTACATGCAGATAGCCTTTATTAAAATAAGAATAAAGGCAAATTGCAGTGTGACCTCCCTACACCCCTTCTCTTTAGTGATGGACAGTGAAGAGCAGGGAATAATTGAGTTCAGCTTGGCTATTAGGTTAGAAGCATCTCTGGAACATCCTAGTATATAGTAAATAGTTATATGAGTCTGGAGCTCAGAGGGAAGTTCTGGACTGAGAGTTCAAGTGTGGAAGACACAAGCCCAAAGAGTAGATTACAAGACCAAGGTGTTTGTCAAACATTATGGCCAAGGACATGAATAACCCTGATAAAGGTTATCCCCACATTTAAAGGATGGGTAAAGAGACAAGGACCTATGAAGGAGACACAAATTGCTCAGTCCTTCCCTTACCATCCTGTTTCCCACACACCACAACCTCTCAAGAACAAGAGCTGGCTCAGGAAGAACTGGCTCAGGAAGGATGTGGGGATATGGAGGTTGAGGCAGACAGTGGTTAAAAATCCTTCAGTGTTAAGTGCTTTATCGACCAACCATTGTCTTGAGGTAACCAGGGGTGAGCTGTGAGAAGCCAATCACACTCGAATGCGACAGTATTTCCAGCTTGTTTAATAAGTCTCTTTCATTTTTAATGAGTTTTAAGGGGCCACTCAGTAGCTGATGCTTGCTGTGCTTGGCAAAGAGCCATCAACTCTGGTACCACCTGGTTTTCTTTCTTGAGTTTAGAGAAATTTCGAGGAATGGCAGGGAGGCTGAAAGCAGGTTCAAGCACCTTGGATTTGACCTTGAACAGTCTCCTGTGCCTTTTTCTTTTACTCTTGTGGGATACCACAAGCTAAATTAATGCTGTAGGAATCACTCCACAAATCAAAGACTCTCTGTTTGATCTTGGGGAGTCACTTATATCCTTCCCAGAACTTAATTTTCCTATCTAGGGAAAGATTTTAGAAAATTAAAAAACAGCCTCATCCACAGTGGAAACAGACCATTTATTAAGTTCCAAAATGACTTGGAGGACATTGTTGTCAGTATTATACTACTGATGGAACCATTCTGTTCATTCTACAATGAATTGTTGACCATCTGTTATGTATAAGGCACTGGAAATACAGTGATAAATTGTATCAGACAGAGAAGGCCCTTGCTCTCACCAAGCTCACATTCTAGTGAGGAAGAGATTTTTTAAAAAGTGAACAATTAATGAAGTAGAATGATAATGTCTAAAGCAAAAATAAAATTTGATCATAAGAAAGGGTGTTGGGGGTGGGAATAAGGGCAACTTTAGTTTAGATGAAGTAGTTGGGAGAGGCTCCGAGCTGGTATTTGTCAAGACGTGAAAGATCAGAAGGAGCCAGGCATGCAAAGAGCCAAGGTAAAAATCTTCCCCAGAGGGAAAGTAGAGGCAGAGGACACAGAAAATTAAGAGGCTTTAAGTCATAAAAATGCTCGGAGTGTTTAAGGAATTGAAAGCAAGTTAAGGACAACTGGATGTCCATATGCAAAAGAGAGAAGTTGAACCCCTACTTCACGTCATACCATAAACAAAAATGAACCCAAAATGGATTAAATATCTAAATATAAGAGCAAAGAACATAAAATTTATAGAAGAATACTTAAACATAAACCTTCTTGACCTTGGATTATGCACTGTGTCTTAGATATGACACCAAAACCACAAGCAACGGGCTTCCCTGGTGGCGCAGTGGTTGAGAGTCCTCCTGCTGATGCAGGGGACGCGGGTTTGTGCCCTGGTCCGGAAGGATCCCACATGCCCTGGAGCGGCTGGGCCTGTGAGCCATGGTCGCTGAGCCTGCGCATCCGGAGGCTGTGCTCCACAACGGGAGAGGCCACAACAGTGAGAGGCCCGCGTACCGCAAAAAAAAAAAATAATAATAAAAAACACAAGCAACAAAGGAAAAAATAAACTGGAGTTCATCAGAATCAAAAACTTTTGTGCATCAAAGGATACTATCAAGTTAGTGAGAAGAGGGAATTCCCTGGCTGTCCAGTGGTTAGGACTCTGTGCCTCCACTGCAGGGGGCCTGGGTTCGATATCTGGTCAGGGAACTAAGATCCCACAAGCCATGCAGTGCTGCCAAAAAAAAAAAAAAAAAAAAAGAAAGAAAGAAAGAAAGAAAAAGAAAGTGAGAAGACAACCCATGGAATGGAGGGAAATGTTTACAAATCATTTATCTGGTAAGGGCCTAGTATCCAGAATATATAAAGAACACTTACAACTCAACAACAAAAAGACAAACAACCTAATTTTAAAATGGGCAAAGGACTTGAGTAAATATTTCTCCAAAGAAAATATGTAAATGGTCAATAAGCTGGTGTGAATGTAAAATCATGCAGCTGCCATGGAAAAAAGCTTAGCAATTCCTCAAAAAAGTTAAACACATAGTCACCATATAATCCAGCAATTCTACTCCTACCTATATGACTCCCCCCCAAAAATAAAAACAAGTATTAAAAAATTGTGCATGAATATTCACAGCAGCAATTTTCATAGTTGACCCAACTATCCATCAATTGATGAATAGATAAGCAAATTGTGGTATAGCCATCAATGGAATATTAATCACCTATAAAAGGAATGAAATTCTGACACATGGATATCATTATGCTAAATGAAATAAGCCAGACACAAAAGATCGTATATAATATGATTTCATTTATATGAAATGTCCAGAATAGGCAAATTTATAGAGACAGAAAGATTATTGTTTGCTAGGGGCTGGGGGGGAGGGGATGGAGGAGTGATTACTCAATATGCATTGTTTCTTTTAGGAATGATGAAATATTCCCAAACTAGATAATGGTGAAGGTGTCAGTGTCACAGCTCTGCGTTTATACTGAAAACCATTTTAAATGAGTGAATTGAATGGTATGTGAATTATATACCAAAAAGCTGTAATCACAAGAAAGCAGGCTGTTATAGGACAATAGTGAGGGAAAGTGATAGAAGGGGCAGAGATGTAAATTACCTGAGGATACCATCCTCCTAAGGTTTCATACAGATCTAAAGCTTATAATGATAAATGTAAGCTGAGCAGCTTCTTTGGCCCCTCTGTGCTAGACCCAAGGTCTCTAAAATCAAAGATCAGAGAACCCTCTAACTCGGGGAAAGAGAATGCTTTCCCCAATTGAAAGTAATGGAGAGAGGATACAGTATGCTTGTTCCAAGGACATGGAAGTTTAATGGTTCCAACTGCATAACATCAAAAGCTCTGCTGTCGGGCTTCCCTGGTGGCGCAGTGGTTGAGAGTCCGCCTGCCGATGCAGGGAACACGGGTGCGTGCCCCGGTCCGGGAGGATCCCACATGCCGCGGAGCGGCTGGGCCCGTGAGCCATGGCCACTGGGCCTGCGCGTCCGGAGTCTGTGCTTCGCAACGGGAGAGGCCACAGCAGTGAGAGGTCTGCATACAGCAAAAAAAAAAAAAAAAGCTCTGCTGTCCGGAACTGTGGCTCAAGGATCCCCTTGCTAACATTAACAGCTACATTTTATTAAATGCTTACTCTGTGCCAGGCATTATGTTAGATAAATTCATATAGGTTATCTCATTTGATCCACACAACAGTCCAGTGAGGATTTTACACATTTGTATCCCCAATTTGACAACTGAGGAAACTGAGACATAGCTGGGTGAAATCCTTGCCTAAGATTTCATAGATAAGAAAGAGTACCAAAGTTCTGTCAATCTAAACTTGCTCTTAAGTTCCACATCATACTACCCTGCCTCCTCTGACCCCCAGGAGTGCTCCTCTTTGTGGTGTTAGAAGATGGGGCATTGAGATCCTTCTAGAAGTTAGGGGCATGCTCCTAACACCTTTTATTCTTTCTCTGGTAAATTTAGTGGGCTAAATAGACAACATTTTGGTCAACCAGAGGTGTAGCTGGCTGCTTTAAAGGAGATAAGCAGAGTTATGAGAAATGACCTGTCTGTACATATTCATGGTGCTGCTTCTCTGACCCTTTAAGGTCTGTGAGAAAAGAGAAGAGTATGTTGGTCATCAGAGTTCAGGCATTGTTTCCCTCATCACATAAACAACTTTACTCTAGAACTGTAGCTTAAAGGTGTCCTTAGATAGCAATCATTGCTAAAAATACTAAGCACTTACTATCTAGTAAGCACTTTGGTAAGTGCTTTTACATAGTTTATTTCATTAGATCCTGACAGCAACCTTGTGTAGGAGATACTGTGTTATCCTCTTTTTTATAATTGGAAGTACTGAAACATAGCTAGAACAAACTTGTCCTAGATCTCTCAGCTCATGAAAATACTGAAGCCAATATCCACTTTCAGTCAGTCAGATCTCAGAGCCCTTGACTTTTTAAAGGTTTTTTAAAAGAATTATGGTAAAAACACATAAGTAACAATTTCCATCTTAACCATTTTCAAGTGTACAGTTTAACAGTGTTAAGTATTTTCACATTGCTGTGCAAAAGATCTCCAGAACTTTTTCAATTTGCAAAACTGAAGCTCTATACCAGTTAAACAAAAACTTCCCTTTCTCCTCCCCAAAGCCCCTATTAATCATCACTCTACTTTGTATTTCTATAAATTTGATTAGTTTAGATAGCTTATGTAAGTGTATTTCTACAATATGTCTGTTTTTGTTACTGGCTTATTTCACTGAGCATGCTGCTTTCAAGGTTCATTCATGTTGTATCATGTGACAAGATTTCCTTCCTTTTTAAGGCTGAATAATATTCCACTATATGTATGTCTTAGTCTGTTAAAGCTGCTATAACAAAATACAGTACCATAAACTGGGTGGCTTAAACAACAGATATTTATTTCTCACAGTTCTGGAGGCTAGGAAGTCCAAGATCAAGGTGCTAGCAGATTTAGTCTCTGGTGAGGGCCCACTTCCTGGTTCATAGATGGCCATCTTCTCGCTGTATCTTCACTTGAAAGAAAGGGCAATGAAGCTCTTTAGGGTCTCTTATATAAAGGCACTAATCCCATTCATAAGAGTTCCACCCATGACCTAATCACCCCCCAAAGCCTCCACCTCCAAATACCATCACATTGGGAGTTAGGATTTAGCGTAAGAATTTGGCGGGTGGGGACACAAACATTCAGTCTATAGCAATGTATATACCACATTTTGTTTATCCATTTATCTGTTGAAGGACATTTGGGCTGCTTGCACCTCCTGGCTATTGTGAATAGTGCTATGAACTCAGGTATGAAAATATCTCTTCAAGACCCTGCTTTCAATTCTTTTGGATATATTCCTAGAAGATTGTTAAATCATATAGTAATTCTATTTTTAATTTTTTGAGGAAGCGCCATAATGTTTTTTATAGTGGTTGTAACATTTTACAGTCCCACCAATGGTGCACAATGGTCCGGATTTCTTCACATCCTTACCAACACTTGTTACTTTCTGTTTGTTTTTTTTTAATAGTAGCCATCCTAATGAGTGTGAAGTAATATCTCATTATGGTTTTGATTTTCATTTCTCTGATAATTAGAAATGTTTAGCAACTTTTTATATGCTTGTTGGCCACCTGTATGTCATCATTGAAAGAATGTCTATTCAGGTACTTTGCTCATTTTTTAAATTGGGTTATTTGATATTTTTGAGTTTTAGGAGTTAATTATATATTATTGATATTAACCCCTTAGCAGACATATGATTTGCAAATATTTTCTCCCATTCTAAAGTTTGATTTTTCACTCTTTTTTGATTGTGTCCTTCAATGTACAAAAGTTGTTAAGTTTGATGTAGTCCCATTTGACTGTTTTGCTCTTAGTGTCATATATAATAAATCATCACCAAATCCAATGTCATGAAGATTTCCCCTATGTTTTATTCTAGCAGTTTTATAGTTTGGGGTCTTATGCTTAGGTCTTTAATCCGTTTTTAATTAATTTTTGTATATAGTGTAAGATAAGTGTATAACTTCATTCTTTTTCATGTGGATACTCAGTTTTCCAAATACAGCTGTTGAAGAGACTATCCTGTCCCCATTGAGTGGTGTTGGGACCCTTGTCAAAGATCATTTCACCATACACATGAGGTTTTATTTCTAGGCTCTATATTCTATTCCATCTGTCTATATGCCTGTCTTTATGTCAGTAACACACTGTTTTGATTGCTGTGGATTTGTATTATGTTTTAAAATCAGGAAGTGTGAGGCCTCCAACTTTGTACTTTTTCAAAATTGTTTTGCTATTTGGGATCCCTTGAAATTCCGTATGAATTTTAGGATAATTTTTTCTGCATTTTTGCAGAAAAGTAGAAAAAAAATTTGTCTATTTTTAGACAAATGGGACTACATCAAACTTAGCAACTTTTGTACATCAAAGGACACAAACAACAGGGTGAAAATGCTACCTATACAAGGGGAAAAATATTTGCACATCATACATCTGCTAAAAGGTTAATAACTACAATATATAATGAACTTCTTTGATTCCTTTTCTGCAAAATTGCTATGGGGATTTTGATAAAAATTGCATTGAATCTGTAGATTGCTGTGGGTAATGTGGACATCTTAACAATATTAAGTCTTACAATCCATGAACATGGCTGTCTTTCCATTTATTTTTGCCTTTAAAAATTTTTTTCACCACTGTTTTGTTGTTTTCAGTGTGTAAGTCTTTCAACTCCATGGTTAGGTTTATTCTTAAGTATTTTATTTTATTTTTATTTTTATTTTTATTTTTTTTGTGGTACGTGGGCCTCTCACTGTTGTGGCCTCTCCCGTTGCAGAGCACAGGCTCCCGATGTGCAGGCTCAGTGGTCATGGCTCACGGGCCCAGCTGCTCCACAGCATGTGGGATCTTCCCGGACCAGGGCACGAACCCACGTCCCCTGCATCAGCAGGCAGACTCTCAACCACTGCGCCACCAGGGAAGCCCTAGTATTTTATTATTTTTGATGCTATTGTAAATGGAATTGTTTTCTTAGTTGCATTTATGGATTGTTTGTGTATAAAAATGCAACATATTTTTGCATGTTGATTTTCTATCCAACAACTTTGCTGAAATAGTTTATTATTTCTAACAGTTTTTTTGTGTGGAATCTTTAGGGTTTTCTACATTTAAAATCATGTCATCTACAAACAGGGATTATTTTACTTCACCCTTCTGATTTGGATGCCTTTTACTTATTCTTATTGCTTAAATGCTCTGACTAGAACTTCCAGTACTATGTTGGATAGAAGTGGTGAGAGTGGGCATCCATGCCTTACTGCTGATCTTAGAGGAAAAGCTTTCAGTTTTCACCATTAAGTATGATGTTAGCTGTGAGCTTTTCATATATAGTCTTTATTATGTTGAGGTAGTTTACTTCTATTCCTGGTTTATTGAGTGCTTTTATCATAAGAGGATATTGGTTCTTGTCAAATGCTTTTTCTGCATTGAGATAATCATGTATGTGTTGTCACTCATAATGCTAATGTGTTGTATTACATTTATTGATTTGTGTATGTTGAACCATCTTTGCATTCAAGGAATAAATTCCACTTGATCATGATGTATAATCCTTTTAATGTGCTGTGGAATTTGGTTTGCTACTATTTTGTTGAGAATTCTTGCATCAATATTCATCAGAGATGTTGGTCTATATTTTTTTCTTGTAATGTCTTTGTCTGGCTTTGATATCAAGGTAATACTGACCTCATAGAATGACCTTAGAAGTGTTCCTTCTATTTCTGTTTTTCAGAAGAGTTTCAGGAAGATTGGTATTAATTCTTCTTTAAATATTTGGTAGAAATTTGCAGTGAAGCCATCTGGTCTTGGGCTTTTGTTGGTTAGGAAGTTTTTAATTACTGATTGTAATTTCTAACTTGTTATCAGTAAGTTCAGATTTGTTATTTCTTCATGGTTCAGTCTTGGTAGGTTGTGTGTTTCTAGGAATTTATCTTTTTTTTCTAGGTTATCCAATTTTTTGGTACATAATTGTTCAGAGTCTTATTTTATAAGCTTTTTTTCTCTGCCATCACTTGTAATCTCTCGTCTCTTATTTCTGATTTTAGTTAGTTAAATCTTCTTTGTTTCTAAGTTAAGCTAGCTAAAGGTTAGTCAATTTTGTTGATCTTTTGAAAAAGCAAACTCTTCATTTAATTGACTTGTTCTATTATTTTTCTGTTCTCTATTTTATTTGTCTCTGTGCTAATCTTTATTATTTTCTTCTGCTAGCTTTGGATTTATTTTGTTTTCCTTCTTATAATTTCTTTTTTTGCTTGTTTGTTTTTTCTCAGTTTATTTATTTTTTATATCCCTTTAGGGTCAACATGTTTTCATTTATTTATTTTTTTACAGTAGTTCGTTGTTGGTTATCTATTTTAAATATAGCAGTGTGTATATGTCAATCCCAAACTCCCAATCTATCCCAATTTCTTGATATGCAAAGTTAGATTGTTGGTTTGAGATCTTTTTTATGTACACATTTACAGCTATAAGCTTCTCTCTAATCATTGCTTTTGTTGCATCATATAAATTTTGGTATGTTGTGTTTTCATTTCATTTGTCTCAAGGTATTTTCTAATTTCTCCTGTGACTTCTTTTTTGACCTATTGGTTGTTTAAGAATGTATTGCTTAATTTCCACATATTTGTGGATTTTCCAGTTTTCCTTCTGCTCTTGATTTCTAGTTTCATTCCATTGTGATCAGAAAAGATACATTGTACAATTTCAATCTTTTTGATTAAGACTTGTTCTGTGGCCTAACTTATGTCTATCCTGGAGTATGTTCCACGTGTACCTGAGGGGAATGTATATTCTGCTATTGTTGGATGAAATGTTCTGCATATGTTTATTAGATCTAACTGGTCTATGGTGGTGTTCAAGTCCTCTGTTTCCTTATTCATCTTCTGATTTTTCTAACATTATTGAAAGTGGGTATTCAAATCTACTAATATTGTACTATTATCTATTTCTATCTTCAATTCTGTCAAAATTTACTTCATATATTTAGAAGCTCTGAAGTTGGTGCATAAATATTTATAATTACTATATTTTCTTGCTGAATTGACCCATTTATCATTATACAATATCCTTCTTTGTCTCTTGGAACAGCTTTTGACTTAAAAGCTATTTTGTCTGATATTATTATGGTCATCCTTGCTCTCTTTTGCCTACCATTTGCATCATAGCCCTTACTTTTAGCCACCCACATTGTACTATCTCCCTTCAGGCATCCTCCTCTGGAGTGAGAATGGGTGACTTGAGTTCCTTCTAGAAGTTAGGTGTGTGCTACTAAGACATTATTTTTTAAATTTTTTCCCATAAATTAGTGAACTGAAGAGCAAGTTCTATATAGTTGTCCAGGGGTCTGGTTAGCCCCCCTCAGAGAAGGAGGTCAGTAGATTATCAGAGTGTCTTGCCTGTACATTCATAAGGCCATTTCTCTAAAACCTCCCACTGCTCCTCTGTTCTGACCAATGAGATGGTGCTTCAACAACTCAAGTCCTTTTGTAAGGGTCTCTGATATTTCTTACCACTGAAATAGAATGGAGCACAAAGGACTCTCAACCCTTTGAACCTCCTTCATCTCATCTTTTGCCAAGAGTGCTCTGTGACCTTAAAATCCAGAGTTGGCTGTGGTCAAGGCTTGTGGAGGTCTTTAAAGTTTTTCCTGTGAGGAAGAATGAAAAGTATAAAATGAGAATTCTTGCTAGATCTGTAATCAACTTTTCTGAAACTCAAGTCCTCTGAACTGACATAAGACTCTGCTTTCAGAGTGAACCTCGTTACCCACATCTGAGTACTTAGCTTCCAAGGCTGCTTCCTGAGCCCTTCTATTGAGTGGGACCCTTCAAAGTAATCTCTGAGAGCACTGCCTATAGGGAAGACCACTTACAAGCCAGGGCAGTGGCAGGAAAACTAGCTGCTGAAGCTACCAGTCTACCAATTACATGCACTTCCAATTTTATCCCGCATACCACAGCCAACTTTGGTTCTCACTGACTTCCATCCTTTGCAGAACAACATCTTCCTATAAATGCAAATATTCAGGTTGACCATAGCTGGCTTTGTGCCTGTGGCTCTTTGATAGAAACAAGGCTAATAATAGAGTTTTGTGTGAAAATAAAGAGCTGAATGACATCAAATAATCATGAGGCATCCTGCTGATTAATGGGCCAATTGTCCTGAAGGTCATCTGGTCCAAGCTTGGCTAGAAATCATTAAAATGTGGGTTGTTACACAAAGCAACAGCTGCCTCTTCAGAGCTTCCATTTTAGCCCAGAATAAGAGATGACAATCAAATTTTTGACTCACAGATGGACTGTACCTTTAACTGAAGCTTGCATCAGCTTTTCTTCATGATTCCTAAGAAGGCAACTGATACATGATGCATGTGACCTGATCTTCCTTTTGTGAAATTCCCACATATCCAGTCTCCAGGTGCTCTTTTTCTTACTCTATGTAATTTCTATAAAAATTGAGCTTTCAATATATACATCAAAGTAAAAAAAGTGTAGAGTATATACAAATGATAGAGTTTATTGAACCACTGGTTTCCCCCTGTAGCTTTTCTTACTGTCATTTATTTTGTTTTCTTCCTTTAGGCGGGGGTAGGGAATGCTTTCCAATGTTTCCCTTTGGGAATAAAGGAAGCCCTCAATAAAAACATTGTATCACTGAAAACAAACTTTTGGTAGGCTTACCACAAGAGAAAAACAAACAAATAAACAAACCACATCATCAGGAAATAAAAACACCTTTGGTAGGTTTCAATGTGGAAGCCCCCAGTTTAGTGAGTTTTTCCTAGTGTGCAATGTTTGTGTGTGTGAGTATGTGTGTGTTGTTTTTTCTCAATCATTCTTTTTCATTTTCCTTTTTTAGTGAGAGGAAGCTCTTATTACCTTTTAATAAAAGATGACCACTTCAGCTTTGCTAAAGCAAACATTCAGGACAGATCAGAAAGGTTAAGACCCTGGGCCCTCTGTTCACCTTGTCCTTGGGTCTAGCCAATGGACCCTCTAATGGGGAGTTGGGCTTCCCAGGAGGCCTTCTGTGTCTTGAAGTTTGCCGACTTCTTGGCTAATTTTTATTTCATCAACCCCCTTCCTTCCCATATATGCACAGGAATCAATACTACTCAGGCCTCATCATGTGAGACATTCAAGCCATAAAGTTTTCTCTTAGAAATCCTGGCATTACACAAAGGAGTGGCGACCTTCTTGTTTGTTCCCTGAAATCAATACTTTTTGTTGCTATTTTTTAGTTTTGAAAATGTTTATTTTCTTTTATTTAAAAAATATCTCCTTTGTTTCATCAGCCAAGGTGAACCCCTGTGGGACCTAAAAACTTAAAAGACTTTCTCACCAGTATCTACCTATTCTTTAATCTTTAAGTAATAGCACACTGTACCCCCTGGGTCAGGCCAAGGGGCTCCCCTTAGAGAAGACTTGGCACTTGGGCTTTGCAAATTTAAATTATGAACAACTGGGGGGCTCAATGTGGTAGACTCCCTGTCTTCATTCTTTCTCTTTTTGGCAAAGGGGTGGATTTTCTTATCTTTAAAACAGAGAATAGTACCATGTAGTTGGCTACAGCAAGTGTGTGGTATGCTTTGGAGATATTTTCTCATGAAGACCTAGAGATTTCCTCATATGATTATACACTCTGGAGTCCCAAATGTTTTAATCTGAGCATTATGCTCCCTCTTGGACTCTAACTTCAGGTCTAGCCAATGGTGCCAGTAAACAAGGAGTTTGCCTTTCCAGCAGGCTCTTTTCATTTTAGTTATTTTATTGACTGGAAGCCAGAATTTTGGTAAACCTCTTCTTTGTACCCCCACAAAATTCAGTATCCTCATTCCATTATCCACTTAAGCCATAAAGTCTTATTCTAAGTGTCCTGGAACCTCACAAAGGAATGATGACCTTCAGGTATTAGCCCATAAAGGGATACTAATAGTTACTACATTTTTCGAATGTTATACTTTTTAAAATTTCTGTTTCAACATCAGAACCTCAGTCATGTGGTTTGTCAAGGTGAAATCATTTGTCCTAAAATGCTCTCCCTCGTCAATGTCTACTTATTTTCTTACCTTTATTTTTTTTTAATTTTTAAAATTGAGATATAGTTGATGTACAATATTATGTAAGTTAGAGAGTACAACACAGTGATTCACAATTTTTAAAAGTTATACTCCATTTATAGTTATAAAATAGTGGCTATATTCCCTGTGCTGTACAATATATCCTTGTAGCTTATTTATTTTATGCATAGTAGTTTGTACCTCTTAATCCCCTACCCCTATCTTGCCTCTCCCCGCTGGTAACCACTAGTTTGTTCGTTCTTGCACTCCACCACCACCTCAGAAATCAGTGGTCCCTGATGGCTCCTTAAAAGTGTGGTGGTTCTCAATAATTATCCATGAAAGGGTTACTTCTTAGTTGTCTTCACTTTGGGAAATTTGTGTTTGTTTTTTCCTATTCAGAAAAGAGCCACTAAGTCTTTAGTCAGCCAAGGTAAAAGCTTGGTAGGTCATCACATAAGCTTGGAGACTCCCTGTCCAATGTCTCAAAGTTCTATAATTGATTAACAATGATTTGCTATTCCCAGAGTGTCCCCAGAGTGACCCTCTAGCCAACAGCCTTTTGTCATTCTTCCTGCCTCTTTCTCTTGCTGTCGGCTTGGATCCTACTCCCAGCCTTGTCCCCAAAGAAACACATGTGCATGTGTGCGTGCGCACACACACACACACACACACACACACACACACACACTTAAGAAATTTGTAAGTCTCTCACAGGCATGTAGGTATACAAGACTGAAAGTGGTGTATATGAGAGCTCTTTGGGGTGTTTTTTTCCTGTGTGTAGGATATGTGTGTGTTGTGTGTGGGAGAGTTCATTGCTTTTTTCATTGTAAGTTCATTTTTTTCCTTATTGCCTCTTTAGAAATGTCCCCATGAGTGTCTCCATTTTCTGTCATCTTAAAACAGCAGCACATGCTGTCCTCTTTGGTCTGACAAAGCTGACCTTCCTCTGCATTGAGACCATCTTATTCTTTCTCTTCTCAATACCAGGCTTTTATTTCAAGTCCTTCCCCAAAACATTTAAAAAATAAAAACTTGTCTCCACAAAACACAAATTCATTAAGATGCAGGTATAAATGACTAGAAAGTTTGAATGTCATAATTCCCCACCATCCCCCCATTTTTATGTTTTGTTTGTTTTCTTTTTAAATAAAAGATTTTTTTCCCTCTAGCATGTCTCTTTAGAGATTTCTCCAACAGAAAGTTATGTTAGCCCTCTGGGTCAAGCAGAGGTGACCTTCCCTTAGGAGGTATAAGTGACTGGGATGGTGCCCTATGGCAGCCACTTGCTTTTTTTTTTTCTTATTTTCTTCCTTTAATGGTAAAAGGAAGAAATCCTATCTTGTAAAAAAAAGAAAATAGCTTTACTGTTAACTAGAGAAAATGAAGCATCCATTTTTCCAGTGGCTTCAAATTTTGCAGCCTTAAATGTTTTAATCTGAGAACACTGCTTCCCAAACCATGACTCAAACCAATGGAGCCTCTAAACTGAAAGCTTGCCTTTGCAAAAAGCTGTTGGCATGTCAGCTTTCTATTCATGATAAGTGAGTTTTCTGCCTTACCCCCTTTTTGCCACCCCAACCCACCAGTAGCTTTGTGAAGCCACTTGAACTGTAAATCTTTTGTTGTATAACCTAGAACCACACATACGACTAATAGCCTTCCTGAGTTATTTATTATCCATCTAAGAGACACTTTTCCTTGTTCTTTCTTTTCACCTTTCTAAACATATTTCCCATTTTCTTAAGTCTTTGGAATTTACTTTTGTTTCCTTCTTTTATGTAAACAATAGCCCCTAGGTTTTGTAATCAACCAAGGTTAACCCATGTGAGTCTTGAAAGTTAGAGGTGCCATCACTGACATCTACCTGTTATGTAGTATCCAAATAACTGCTTTCTTTAAATTTAGAATTTCAATGTATTTTTGTTTTCTTCTTCTATTTCATCAATAGCCCATTAAATCATGCAGTCTGTCAATTGATGTGCTCTGGGTTCTGAAAGCTTGAGGGTGCACTGGCCAACGTCTGCCTCTTTTGTCCTCTTTAAATAACACTGCACCTTAGTGCTAGGTCAGGCCACATGACCCTCCTCTGGGTAGCCTTTACACCCCTAGGCTTCCTATTTATGAGGCACTGACCATAGTGGAAATAAAAACATTTCCTTAGCAAACTTTCAAAGAAGTCAATTGCATGGAGGTATAAACGGCTGAAAGGATTCAATGTGGTAGTCTGTGTTTCCATTTATTTTCCTGTTTATTTCAGTGAGAGGAGGGAATTGGTTTCTTTTAACAAAGCATAGTATGTCATAGTTAGGTAGTGCAAGCACAGCATGCATACATGAGTCTTCAAGATTTCCTCACTGATTGCTACATATTATTCAGCCATAAATGTTTTAGTCCTAGTAATCTTGACTTCCCAAATTTGATTCTAACCAATAAACCAATGAATAACAATCTTGCATTCGCAGGCTCTTTTCATTTTTTATCATTAGAAATCAGCATTGTTTCCAGTCTCTCCTTTTCTTGCACCCACCCACCACCACAGCAATCAATATTCCCTACTCACCCCACAGGCCTCCTTCCAGGAACCACTTGAAACATAAGGTCCAGTGTTAACTATCCAGGTACCAAAGAAAACTGTGGTGGGTTTCATGTACTATCCTTCTAATGAAGTACTCTCCTATAAAAATACAATGAGAATAAAAAAATGTAAGCCACAGATGTAAGTTTAAAATTTCCAGCACCCCACATTTAAAAGAAGAACTTATTTTTAACAGTGTATTTTATTTACAGCCATACATACAAATATTATTTCAATATGTAATCAAATATTGAAATTTATTAATGAGATAGTTTACCTAATTTAAAATTTGGTATGAATTCTGCACTTACAGCATATCACAATTCAGGCCAGCCATATTTCAAGTGGTAATTAGTTACATGTCACTAGTGGCTTCTGTATTGGATACCTCAGCTCTATGTGATACCTTTTGTTGCTGTCTAAATTTTTTTGAGATATAGTTTACATACTGTCAAGTTCATCCTTTTAAAATGTATAATTCAACACGTTTTAGTATAGTCACAAGGCTGTACAAAAATCACCACTATTTAACTTCAGAGCATTTTCATCTATGCAAAAAGAAACCTTTTACCATTAGCATGCATCCCCCCCTGTCCTGTCCAAGCCCTGGCTACCACTAATCTACTTTCTCTCTCTGTGGATTTGTATTCTGGACACTTCATGTAAATGAAATGTAATATGTGGACTTTTGTGTCTGGCTTCCGTCATTTAGCATAATGTTTTCTAGGTTTATACATATTGTAGCTTGTCTCAGAAACTCATTCCTTTTTCTGGCTGAATAATATTCCATTGTTTGGATATACCACATTTGGTTGTATCCATATACTGGTTGATAGACATTTGGGTTGGGTCCACTCTTTGGCTATTATGAGTAATGCTGCCATGAACATTCATGCACAAGTTTTTGTACGGACATATGTTTTCACTTGTCTTGGCTATATACCTAGGAGTGAAATCACTGGGTCATATGGTAACTCTACGTTTAACATTTTGAGGAACTGCCAAAATATTTTCCACAGCAGCTAATCCATTTTACATTCCAACAGCAATGTATATTCTAGTTCCTCTACATCCTTACTAATACTTGTAACTTTCCATATTTTTTTTATCATAGCCATCCTAGTGGGTGTAAAGTGGTATAACATGGTGGTTTTGCTTTGCATTTCCCTAATAGCTAGTGATGGTGAGTATTTTTTATACACTTATTGGCCATTTCTAGATCTTTTGCGGATAAATGTATATTCGTGTATTTTGTCTGTTTTTTAGTTGGGTTATTTGCCTTTTTGTTAATGAGCTGTGTGTTCTTTATATTCTGGATACTATACCCTTAAATACATGATTTGCAAATATTTTCCCCTATCCTGTACATTGTCTTTTCATTTTCTTGATGACATCTTTTGAAGCAAACTGTTTTCAATTTTGATGAAGTACCACTCATCTGTTTTGTTTTTTTTTTCTTTTGCCACTTGTACTTTTGGTGTCATATCCAAGAAACCATTGTCTAATTCAAGGTCTTGATGATTGACATCTAATTTTCTTGTAAGAGTTTTCTTCATTTTTAAAAATCGAAGTATAGTTGATTTAAAATATTTTGTTAGTTTCAAGGGTAGGTACAGCATAGTGATTCAGTATTTTTGCAGATTATATTATATTATAGGTTATTACAAGATACTGGGTATAATTCTCCATGCTATATAGTAAATCCTTTTTGCTTATCTATTTTGTGTATAGTAGCTTGTATCCATTAAGCCAATACCCCTAATGTCCCTCCTCCCTTCCCTAGGGTAACCATAGGTTTGTTTTCTATGTCTGTGCATCTGTTTTTGTAGTTTTACCTATGACACTTAGGTCTTTGATCCATTTTGAGTTAATTTTTCTAGTTAATTTTTTTAACATCTTTATTGGAGTATAATTGCTTTACAATGGTGTGTTAGTTTCTGCTTTATAACAAAGTGAATCAGTTATACATATACATATGTTCCCATATCTCTTGCCTCTTGCGTCTCCCTCCCTCCCACCCTCCCTATCCCACCCCTCCAGGCGGTCACAAAGCACCAAGCCGATATCCCTGCGCCATGCGGCTGCTTCCCACTGGCTATCTACCTTACGTTTGTTAGTATATATATGTCCATGTCTCTCTCTCACCCTATCACAGCTCACCCTTCCCCCTCCCCATATCCTCAAGTCCATTCTCCAGTACGTCTGTGTCTTTATTCCTGTCTTACCCCTAGGTTCTTCATAACATTTTTTTCTTAAATTCCATATATATGTGTTAGCATACGGTATTTGTCTTTCTCTTTCTGACTTACTTCACTCTGTATATGGTGTGAGGTGAGGCAGGGGTCCAAATTCTTTATTTTAGTTTTTTAAACAGAAAAAAACTTATCTTTTAAATAGAAAAAAAATTATAAACAAAAATACATTTAATTATATGTTATATTTACCTATACAGTTATCTTACTCAGTACTTAGGGCTTTCTCAAATTTTTGATGAGCTGCACACAGCCTGGGCATGTGTGTGGTCATCTAAACTCCCTGGAATACATAAGAGCTTTTAAAAGTTCATTTGGACATCTCATTCTCCAGCTTTTCATTTTAAGTTTTTGGTTAGCCTGGTTTTTTTTTTGCTCCAACTATTATCCACTATTTAAGGCAATCCTGAGGTTAAACAATGCTTGTAAATATTTTTGACAAATACCCCCAAGAAAAGGGGTTTTAGGACTATGTGAGCTCTGAGTACATTCTTGCAAGTAGGGACATTCCAGGATCGGTCAAATAATAACAGTTCTCTGGGAGTGAGGCTTTGAAGGAACTCCAGAATTGTCCTACTCCCTCCAGTGCTCCCATTATGTTGGTTTTTATTGTGATTATGACTACCACAGAGCTGGAAAGAATGCAGTGTAAATAAGAGATGTAAAAACACCACAGCTCACTATTCTAATCAAGATACAGCTGTTTTTCTTGAATAAACATTTCCAAAATTGTCATAAGCTTTTTGTTAATTTCCAGAGCTCTGAAAACATTGATTCTGATACATTTTATCTGTTTTCTCATTGCTTTTATGGAGGAGAGAATTTTGAAATGTCCTTTGTCATTTTTGCCAACATTAGCCTGTTATTTAGCTTTCACAGTTATTTTTTGCTTGTTTGTTTCTTCAATTTGGACAGCAGCACATGTCATGGGATCAGCCAAGGTGATCCATCCCCTGTGGATCCTGAAAAGTCAGAAAATTATTTTCCATTATCTGTCCTATTACGCCCTTGGTCAAGACAACTGACTCTTCTCCTGGCAGCCTTCACACTCTTGGACTGCCTAATTAAGAAGATCTCACCTTAAATGGAAAAAACACCCCATGGGGCTTCCCTGGTGGCACAGTGGCTGAGAATCCGCCTGCCAAGGCAGGGGACACAGGTTCGGGCCCTGGTCCGGGAAGATCCCACATGCCGTGGAGCGGCTAAGCCCATGTGCCACAACTACTGAAGCCCACGGACCTGGAGCCCGAGCTCCGCAACAAGTGAAGCCACCGCAGGGAGAGGCCCGTGCACCACAATTAAGAGTAGCCCCCACTCGCCGCAACTAGAGAAAGCCCGTGCACAGCAATGAAGACCCAATGCAGCCAAAAATAAATACATAAATAAATTAATTTAAAAAAATCTTTAAAAAAACCCCCAAAAAAACCCATGGATCCTCAGGGGACTATCTTAACTAGTCATTGACAAGGCACCATATGCAGCTGGGAGTGATTCATGTGGAAGCTTTTTTTTATTTTCCTCTTTTTTGTGATAAGTGGAAAGAATTCCTATTGTTTAACAGAGGATAATGTCTTTTAGTTAATTAGACCAAACAACCATCATGCATCATTAGAAGGTTTAGATACATGTATATGTATGGCTGAATCGCTTTGCTGTGCACCTGAAACTATCACAACATTGCTAATCGGCTATACTCCAATATAAAATAAAGTTAAAAAAAAAAAGAAGAAGAACGTTTAAATGTTTCCTCACTGATGGATGCATACTCTGCATCCTTATTCCAGTGTCTTGGCTTTTACTCCTTTCACTGAACCCTTGCCCCACTTGTCCTTCTGGTTAAATGTGTGCTTATCCTTGTGCTGAGTGCTGTGACCATTATCACAAATGTGACACCTGGAGGCTGTCCTGGTGTGGGGTTTCCCAGTTGAATTGTACCCAAAGGGTTCCCTTGAAACCCTGGGGTTTGCTTCCTCTGGCATCGCTCCAAAAACTGTGGAGACTGTCCAAAAGAGAGTCAGTCAACTGAGCCCAAGGGCTGCAGGGCACTGTCATTAAAAGATTGCAGCACAGGTAGACGTTGGTCAGGGAGTCGCCACCGTGCGTTACCACACAACGCGAGGCGATGCTAGAGAAGAGGAAAGTCTACCAATCGATCAATCAATCAGCTGATCAATAAGATAGTCACCTTACATTTGACACTATCTTCTCTCTGAGTGGTTTTTCAGACATCCCTGTCTTCTTGCAAAATTTCAAAAATTTGCAGTATTGCCATATACACATGTACACTCCAGTCATTGGAGCTTACTCATAAGGTCTGTTGCAAGGTCTGTTGCACATTTCAAATCTTTTAATTCCCATGTTTTCTATGAACTTTGTGCTTCATAGCATCCCAAAGTTGAACTGAGCATGGTCTCTATCTAGTAACATAGTCCCTTAAGAAGAAAGTTAGCCTACTGCAGTAACCTGCTATTTACAAAGCACTCTATTGCCTGTATTCTCCACAGTGCCAATCTCCTGCCTTTCTTTACCTATCCCTAGCGAGACATCAAGGTGTTCTTATCCCTGGGCCATAGGAGCTTGCTATCTCTCCTGGAACTCTGTGTTAACAATTGACTTATTTACACTAATTAGTGACTACATCAATGAGAGAAATTTAATCACATAGCCTTGGTTTGTCCTACTATACAATGACTAAAATGCTTCCTTATTTTATTTTTCTCATTATCTCTGACCAGCACTCTCCTTGGGGTAGTCTCACAGTGCCATCCATCCCACATCACATTATGCGTTGCCTGTATTTCAGGATGCTAGAGGGACCTCTCCAGCCTTGGAAGAGGACTGTTCTTAAGAGAACAGGTAAGAGTTAGGGAAGTACGTGCACTTTTGCTATACCTAGGGGGAAGATTGACATTTACTGGTGAAGATTTACAGACTTACAAGTGGGACTTTTTTTGTCACAATTTCAGTTAAAAATCCCAAAGCTGAAGATAGTAAGAGTGAACTACCTCTCCACATATACAAATTCCAAAAAAAGCAACAAGCAGCTGCTAGAAACCCACTCCAAGGCTTTCTAACAGCTATTTCAAATGTTCCTGTAAACCTTACCCTACCCCCACCCCAGCTGAGCTAGATGGGAGAAGTATGTTGAATTAAATTAATTCGTAAGTGTTGTGAATGATGGGGCAATGAGGCTTTCCCCCCACAGTTTGGATAGTTCCCTGAGCTAAGAGACAGGGAAAATGGAAAGCAAGAAGTATGTGGATATCAAAAACAAAGGCCTGTGTCCTGATTCTTGGCAGTGTGAATAGTGAGGTCTCATGACTCCAGAAAGGAAATGGCTATGGGATGTGTGTCTAAGATAGGACCATAAGAAATCTCATAAAATATACCAGTGTCCCAACAGAAGGATTGCCATGTCCCAAGCAGGCACTGAACAGCAGCTTCCTGCCGGGCCCCATGAGTCATCAGAACAGGGAGAGTAGCAACAGGGCTGTGGCAACTTGCGTGAATAGACAAGACCAGATGGCTCCACTTTTCTTTCTTCTCAGTGCCTTAGTATTGTGTAAGCTCTCACTGAAAGAAGTGTCAATTACTCAGGCTGATTATTGAGTGGGGTTAGACTCTTAATAAAGACAGCACACATTTTACTGGGGTTAATGGGAAAGTGAAGAATGTACCAGGGGCTCCAGGTACAATTTGGGCATTGTCAGGATAATTGGTGAGGCTGGAAAGAATATTACTGTAGGACCTAAGGTTTCTTCTGGGAAAGAGTTATATGGGCAAATGAGCAAATTTGATTCAATGGAAATAAATTAGTATCTGAGGATGAGGGGAGGTAGACTTTAATTATAACATGGTGTATATCAGATTGTATTTTAGGTCAGGCCTGAGACTTAAGTCCAAATCCTTTAGCAAGGAGGCTGCAGTAAGCAGAGTAAATCTCCATAGGATATTGAAAACCAAAGAATCAGCAGCATGGGTGCCAACAGCTTTGGCAGCAATGTGAGGCATGACCTCTGATACAGTGTCAGTAGTCTAAGTACAGGTATGTGCAGCATTGTCACAATGAGGGATTCAGCATCTGCAATGTTACCTTGGTCCAACAAAGAGTATAGACATTGGTGTTCCTGGTGAAAGCATCATTATCCTGGAGCCATCTGTGGAGAGTAGCAGCAAAATACATCTTAAAAATAGATAGGGAAAG
>NW_006793272.1:2520204-2524600 GCF_000442215.2 Lipotes vexillifer
GGGAAAGAAATGGGTTGATATCCTTTAGAAGGAGATTGTTGCAAGCTGGGCAAATTAGGTCAAGAAGCCACTTTACGATCCTACTTGGCTCACCACAGAGCATCCCAAATCCATTTCACCATCCTTGTCAAGGTAAGCAAGAAATGGCTACTGCCTGGACAATTGCAAGGGAGAGGCTCAAGAAAGAATGGACTTTGTAGTAACAGAAATCAGAAGAGCGGGTGGCTGTAAGTAATAAAACTTCATGTGAGATTCTAAAGTTGACTGCAGAATTCCTTTGAATATATGGATGAGATTTGATGTATATCTAGCTTCCTCCTCCCTCCTCTGACATTCAGAGCAAGACCATGTGGACATAAACATTTTTATCTGAGGTGACATCAGCATCTTAACGCCTTACATTGCTCTTATTTAACAGGCGCCTAGTGGAAAGTGACAAATAAAGCCAATCAATCAATAGGCATCAATGGTGTCAGATGTGACAAGAGGAACACTGGGAATCTTAAAGGAGAGAAAAAAGGTATTTGACCAAGGGGCCCTTTTACCACTTCTATGAGGAAAAGAGAGGCCAAAAACCAATACACTTTTCTAACATTACAACTTTGTCTAGTATTACCTCAAGCTGAGTGTAAGTGTAGAAAATACCCAGAAACTGAAGGATCCCCACTTCAGAAATGTAGTCTATGAACAAAGATCAACTTTGCTCATTTTCTAAGTGAGTGATACTTTCAGTGCCACAGACCTAAAATTTAATAGAAATAATGTTTTTGAGACATCTGCCAATGTGACTGAGAAGAAGGAATTTCCAACTAAAAAGTCCTCACTTCCAGGCACTGTTTTCATTGACATTATTACTGTGATACAAAAATCCATGTGTGATTATTTTTGTGGCCTGGCTGATAACATACAGATATGGACTATTTTTTTTCAAACCAGAAATCAAGACAGATGGTTTATCAAGATTTCTTTTTCTGATTTGCTAATGCATTATGAACATTCTTACAAGTAAGTAAGAATTAACCCGCACTTAGTTATACATTTACTTTCCCTTTATTTAAAATAAAATAGTAACAAATTGAAACTATTCTGGAAATACCTGCATTTTTTTTTTACTTATTTGTGCAATGAATTTGTTGATAACTATTTCAGCTATACTTTAAGTAGCATCCTAGAATCCCTCAGTCCCTTACCCTTCCATGCTAACTGCCTTGTCACCATACCCAAACATCTGTTTCGTTCGTATCTGCTGAGTTCTGCAATACAAAGTTGGCTCCACTACAAATGAATGCCATTTAATCTCAGTTCAGCCCTAAATACTGATTGGCATTTCTTATTCTGCTCATCCCTGTGTTGATGCCCCTCAAACAGCTGTTCAAAATTGTTTCACTTTTCACAGGCTCTCAGTCCTCAAAGAAGAAAATCAAAGGAAGGAAACAGAACAATTTCAAAAAAGTATAATTCATGAAAATGTATCTGAAATAGGATTTGGAACTGCATAGTAAAAAAGGAAATTGACCCAGTCAAAGCAATGAGACATATTCAAGTAAAATTACTAGACTCTAAGGAGAAAAAAGTCAGTAAGAGGACAAAATTGCTCATAAAGGAGAGAAAGCCAGATTGTTGTCAAACTTTGACAACAAACCATTATGCCAGCAGGAAATGGAATAGCATAGTTAATATACTCAAGAAAAGAAAAGATGAGCCAAAGATTTTATACCCAGTCTAATTTTCAAATAGAAAGGCTACAAACAAATGTTTCCACATGTGAGAATTCAGGGAATATTGTCCCCACAATTCTCTCCTTATTTTAGAGGATGAGCTTCTGACAACCAAAACATCTAGAAATATCATCAACCTAAAGCCTGATGGCATTGATCATTAGTGGCAGCTAAAATGACAGGAAACAGAGGAAACCAACATTGTGTACCTTCAAACAGAACACACCACCACCTAAGAAGTCAAAAGAAAAAAATAAATAAACCCAAATCTGATCCATCCTGTAGAACCAACCACTAATCTACAGGAAATTCAGGACTGAGAAACATATTAAACTACAACAGAGAATGTCATCAAGTGAAATCAAGACTGTGGGAAACTCTGGAGAAAAAGAACACCATTTCTCCAACAAACAAATTACAAAGAAAAAAGAGGACAGTCTCTAGATTAAAAGAGACTTATGGGAGAGTGGGAAACAGAACTAAACTAGTGCTTAGGAATGAACATTTGTCTGATAAACTTATAAAGAAAATAAAGAAATGATTACTATAAAGGTCAGGACTGTGATTACCTTTGAGAAGAGGAAAGGGGTTGTGGGTAGGGTAGGTAGATGGCAAAATTCTATTTTTGGACCTAGTGGTGGTGGTTATAATGTTGTTTGCCTCATAAAAACTGGTTGACTTATACATTTATTTTATGGAGTTTCTTATATCTGTTAGATTTTATACTAAAAACCTATTTTAAAAAATATACTATATATTGCTTCATATAGATTTTATGTTACAGCATTAAAGCATTAACAGCCAGTCCAAATACAGAGAATTTTACACAGCAGGGCAGGTCTAGAATGGTCTAGTTGCTTAGGAGATAAAGAAAAACTTAGGGTTTATGCAGACTCTTGCAGCAAAAAAAAAAAAAAAAAAGGAGAAAGAGGAAGAGGAAGAGGAGGAGGAGGAGGGAAAGGGAGGGAGGAAAGGAGAGAAGAAGGGAAAAGGAAAGGAGAGTGGGAGGGATAGGGAAAAGGAGAACACCATAAAACACATTCTCCTGCTCTTGTCTATAAGAAGTCTCATCACTTCCATTATTTCTGTTGTAAGTGGAGTTCCCCCGTGTTTGCAACAAATGAGCAACAGAGAACTGTTTAAGAAAACAGTGTGCACAAGGACTCAGCCAAATACTGCCAATTAACACAATTGCTTGCAGAAGACCAAAGCTAACAAAATCAACAACTGTGTCTGGAAGTTTTATAATATCTTACGAAATTTTAAGTTTGCAGTGTTATAGCTGTACTTTATTTATTTATTTTTTTTTTTAGAAAGAGAATATAGATTACTTTATTTTTTTTTTTTAGTTTTTTAATTTTAATTTATTTTACAATGTATTAAACTGTAGTTGATTTACAATATTGGGTTAGTTTCAGGTGTACACCTTCAGATTCTTTTCCATTATAGGTTATTACAAGATATTGAATACAGTTGCATGTGCCATACAGTAGATCCTTATATATCTATACTATATACAGTAGTGTGTATCTATTAATCCCATACTCCTAATTTATCCCTGCCCCTCCTTTCCCCTTTGGTAACCATAAGTTTGTTTTCTACGTCTGTGAGTCTATTTCTATCTTTTATACAGATTCATTTGTATTATTTTTTAGATTCCGCATATAAGTGACATCATAGGATATTTGTCTTTCTCTGCCTGACTTACTTCACTTAGAACGATACTGTCTAGATACATCCACGTTGCTGCACATGGCAATATTTTGGGACCACTGCATTTCAGAGCTGGGAAGCTGGGGCAGGAGGATGATGGAGACAGAGTGGAGAGGGCACCTCTGTTGGCTCGGAGGTATTTCCATTCATCCAGGGATCTTTGAGCTCTAAAAAGCCACCCCCGATCTTCCTGTGGGTTTGCAAAGGTCCGCTTGGTTTATTCAGAATGTGGCATCTTGCATGAACTGACGCTGAATGCCAGCTCCACCATGGGGCAGAGGCCCCGCTCCCCGACATCGCAGCTGCACGCTTCCTTGCGTGGCAATCTCCTCCACACGCTTGCTTTCTGGGCTCAGCTCCGGAGGCAGAGGCTGTCCTGGCAGGGTTTGACACACCAGTGATTTACGTCTCCATTGCCAGGAGAGGCCAAGAAGCGGTCGGCCTTTTACGTGCTCAAACAAGCAGTTTGCTACCGTGTCTGTTCTCTGGTTTCGTGGCACTGCTGAATGCTTCAGAGATGCAGCCACCAAGCCACCTCTCCCAAGGCCAGGACTGAGGACTTTCCAGCCATCTGTCCTCCTACTTCCAACCTTTCACCTTCCACCAGGCTGAATTCATGGCAACAAATAACTTAGTCACTGTTGTGTCCCTGTCCCCAGCACAGCACTGAAGAGTTCAGTTGAAATGAACTCAATTTGTTGGCATTTCATAGCGGTTTAAATACGCAACATTTCCCATGAGACTCCAAAGCAGCCCCGGGAACTGGGCGTCTGTGTTTGCACATGAGTCCTCCATAGTCGTGGCCAGGCTCCTACGGAGGGTGCTGGCTTTGCGGCAGGCAGCTCGGTTCTCCTCGTGTGCATTTTTAAGGTCTGCAAAGACATCTCCGCTCTATACAGATGTCCCCGACTAAAATTGCAGTTTGAGTTTGACAGTGGGTTTGGAGGAATTCAGAACAGGAAAGA
>NW_006793272.1:2528755-2532223 GCF_000442215.2 Lipotes vexillifer
GGGGACTAGTGCCTGTGTTGTGGTGTATGAATGAGCCTAGATCTTGTCTCTCTAGTGGGCAGGTCCACGTCTGGTGGTGTGTTTTGGGGTGTCTGTGGACTTATTATGATTTTAGGCAGCCTCTCTGCTAGTGGGTGGGGTTGTGTTCCTGTTTTGCTATATGGTTGGCATAGGTTGTCCAGCACTGTAGCTTGCTGGTCGTTGAGCGAAGCTGGGTGCTGGTGTTGAGATGGAGATCTCTGGGAGATTTTCGCCGTTTGATATTATGTGGGGCTGGGAGGTCTCTTCTTGACGAGTGTTCTGAAGTTGGCTCTCCCACCTCAGAGGCAGAGTCCTGACTCCTGGCTGGAGCAGCAAGAGCCTTTCATCCACTCGGCTCAGAATAAAAGGGAGAGAAAGTAGAGAGAATTAGTATAAGTAGGAGGAAATAGGAAAGAAAGAAAGAAAGAAAGAAAGAGAGGAGGGAAGGAAGGAAGGAGGGAAGGAAGAAAGAAAGAAAGAAGAAAAGAAAGGAAGAAGGCAAGAAGGAAAGAAAGGAGGGAGGGAGGGAGGAGGGAAGGAAGGAAGGAATGAGGGAAGGAAGGAAAAAATACAGAAAGAAAGAAGATACAGTAAAATAAAATAAAGTATAATAAAGTTATTGAATTAAAAAAATAATTATTTAGAGGAAAAAAAAAAGGGAAGGATAGAACCTTAGGACAAATGGTGGAAGCAAAGTTATAGAGACAAAATCTTACATAGAAGCATACACATATACCCTCACAAAAAGAGGTAAAGTGGAAAAAATCATAAAACTTGCTCTCCAAGTCCACCTCCTCAATTTGGGACGATTCGTTGTCTCAAAAAGGGAAGGAAGGAAGGAAAGATAGAAAGAAGGTAAAGTATAATAGAGTTCTTTAAATTAAAATTAATTATTAAGAAAAAAATTTTAAAAAAAAATGGTCGGATAGAACGCTGGGACAAATGGTGGAAGCAAACCTATACAGACAAGATCTCACACAGAAGCATACACATACACATTCACAAAAAGAGGAAAAGGGGAAAAAATCATAGATCTTGCTCTAGAAGTCCGCCTCCTCAATTTGGGATGATTCGCTGTCTATTCATGTATTCCACAGAGGCAGGGTACATCCAATTGATTGTGTAGCTTTAATCCGCTGTTTCTGAGGCTGCTGGGAGAGATTTCCCTTTTTCTTCTTTGTTCTCACAGCTCACAGGGGCTCAGCTTTCGACTTGGCCCTGCCTCTGCGTGTAGGTCGCTGGAGGGCGTCTGTTTTTTGCTCAGACAGGACGGGGTTAAAGGAGCCGCTGACTCGGGGGCTCTGGCGCTCTCAGGCCGGGGGCAGGGAGGGGCACGGAGTGCGGGGCGGGCCTGCGGCGGCAGAAGTCGGCGTGACGTTGCAGCAGCCTGAGGCCCGCCGTGTGTTCTCCCTGAGAAATTGTCCTTGGGTCCCGGGAACCTGGCAGTGGCGGGCTGCACAGGCTCCCCGGAAGAGGGGTGGGGGGAGTGACCTGTGCTCGCACACAGGCCCCTTGGGGGCGGCAGCAGCAGCCTTAGCGTCTCCCGCCCGGCTCTGGTTTCCGAGCTTTTAGCCGCAGCCCGCGGCCGTCTCTGGAGCTCCTTTAGGCAGCGCTCTTAAAACCCCTCTCCTCGCGCACCAGGAAACACAGAGGCAAGAAAAGGTCTCTTGCCTCTTGGGTAGGTCCAGACTTTTCCCCGGACTCCCTGCCGGCTAGCCGTGGCGCACTAACCCCTTCGGGCTATGTTCAAGCCGCCAACCCCAGTCCTCTCCCTGAGCTCCGACCGAAACCTATAGCTGTACTTTAAAGTTCAACCATATGGATAAAGGAAGGAGTATTTACCTGGAAGCAAGATTTGGGGTAGCCCCAGCTACACGTTAAATTACATCACTTAAAACTTTGAGCCTGTCTCTTCAGAAGATGAGTGATACCAAAATTTTCTTGAAGCTCTATATCTCTAAGTTTTTAATAAATTGATTTTGAGTAGTATTATCTTTCTATGGAGTTAGATGATAAAGCTTAAAATCTCTTCACAACGAGTTAACTGTAGTTGAAAAATGCTTTAAGAGAAATAAGAAATAATATGTTAGCACCGGACTTCCGCGGTGGCGCAGTGGTTGAGAGTCCGCCTGCCGATGCAGGGGACGCGGGTTCGTGCTCTGGTCCGGGAGGATCCCACGTGCGGCAGAGCGGCCGGGCCCGTGAGCCATGGCCGCTGAGCCTGCGCGTCCCGAGCCTGATGCTCCGCAGCAGGAGAGGCCACAGCAGTGAGAGGCCCGCGTACTGGAAAAAAAAAAAAAAAATATATATATATATATATATAAGCACTTTAAGAAACACTTTCAATACAAGTTTTAGCTAAATATACAATTACAGGTGTTCCAAGGAGTTGCTATTTCTAAGATTGTTTTTCTAGCACAGTTCTGGAGATATATTGTTCTCTAAAGAGTTGGAAAAGCGTTGATTTGCTATATACTGAAATACTCATCTAAGAAGTAGGAGTGGGGAGGGAAGAACATGTTAAACCAGAATTCTGTTTCAGATAAATTTCAGGGCCAGATTTTTACCCTCATCTTAACCTCCAGTAATAATAATGTTTACATTCAAATTACACTTAGCGTTGTCATTTCTAGAAAAGTATGGGATGTAAAACTGCTCCTAATAAGAAAAAATCTCTAGATTGAAAATGCTTATTAACCACTAATTGGCATTAATAGCATTCCAAACCTATCCACCTACCACCATGAGAGAAGTCCAGAGCGTGGCATGATGGGCCACACTCTGAATACCCTCCTTCAGTGAATGGCAACTGCCATATCATGGGAGTATATCACTCAAAACAAAAAAACACAATTCCTAATTCCCTCCAAATGCTCACTAAAATTAGTATAATAAATTCAACTTCCTTTTTGATGTCTTACCCATCTGAAGAAAGCCTTCAGATTGCAATTCAGATTCTGATCCTTCTGTTGCTGCTCTTAACTGGGAATGGAGGTGGAGGGTTCTGCCACTCACTGGCACTTCTCTCAAAAGTCCAGTGGTCCAGTCCTCAAGATCTCTCCCTCTATGTTGCTGACCTTGTGGATTGTGGTTGGCTGGCCACTCTCTGCACACATTTCTACTCACTTGAAGACCTACTCATTTGAAGATCAAGGATTCCAGACTACCTGGAATTCTTTGCCCTCCACTAGTTGCCCACATTCCTTTCCACAATAAGATTTCTGGCTGCTCAGCCGTAATCAGGATGCCCTGGGTATGCAGTTGCACACTTTCCTTTCCACTAAGAAACCAGATTTGATTGCTATTATAGTTGGAATTTCCTATCCACTGACAGATTTCTTGTCTTCTACCACTGTAGCTGGAGTTTCTGGCCCACTATAGCTGTCCATTTTCTTTTCCATCATGACCCAGGATAACCTATTGTCAGGATTCTAGAGTTTCCTGCTG
>NW_006793272.1:2532233-2534157 GCF_000442215.2 Lipotes vexillifer
ACTCTGAGGCAAGACTTCCACTACTTCTATTATAGTTTGCTTCTACCACACTCCAGTATTTTCCTCATACTAGGAGACTCTCTCATGTCCTTAATTATTTTTCTTCACCAAATTTGCACTTGGGGACAAAATCCAATGCCAGTCACATCCACAAAGTTTTTCTTGATAAGCTAGTTGTATATAATACAACTACAAGGGGGGGCCATGTATTCCCCCCCTTTCTTCAGATAAGCATTTACTCATATGGATCAGACAACATTAATAACTAGTCTAGAAACAAATGCCACTGCAATTCATTTGGGATGATACTTTTTCCTCTCTTCCTTCAAATCAGCACTTACTTACAATTGATCAAGCCCCATAACTAACTTGCCCAGGATCCTATATCACCAGAATTAATTTTGGTATTAGAATTTGTTCCCCTCCTCTCTCAGATTAGAATTTACTTATAAGGATTAAACAACACAAATACTAGCCTAGAAACAAACATAACCTCATATAATTTGAGAAGTGACTTTTTTCTTCTCCTTCTTCAGAGAAGGGCTTACTTATATGAATTGGACCCCATGAATACAGGCATATCTTGGAGATATTATGGGTTTGGTTCCAGACTACCACAACAAAGCAAATATTGCAATAAAGTGACCCACACAAATTTTTTGGTTTCCCAGTGCATATAAAAGCTATGTTTACACTATACTGCAGTTTATTAAGTATGTAATAGCATTATGTCTAAAAAATATGCATAACTTAATTAAAAATACTTTACTGATAAGGAATACTAACCATCATCTGAGACTTCAGTGAGTCAAAATCTTTTTGCTGATGGAAGGTCTTGCCTGGGTGTCTTGTTTGTTTTGTTTTGTTTTTTGCGGTACGCAGGCCTCTCACTGTTGAGGCCTCTCCCATTGCGGAGCACAGGCTCCGGGCGCGCAGGCTCAGCGGCCATGGTTCACAAGCGTAGCCACTCCGTGGCATGTGGGATCTTCCTGGACCAGGGCACGAACCCGTGTCCCCTGTATCGGCAGGCGGACTCTCAACCACTGCGCCACCAGGGAAGGCCTTGCCTGGATGTTGCTGGCTGCTGACTAATAAGGGTGGTGGCTGCTAAAGTTTGGGGTGGCTGTGGCTATTTCTTAAAATAAAACAACACTGGGGCTTCCCTGGTGGCAGGGTCCGGAGCCTGTGCTCCTCAAGAGGCCACAACAGTGAGAGGTCCGCATACTGCAAAAGAAATAAAAAATAAAAAAATAAAACAACACTAAAATCACATCAAAAAGAATAAAATACCTAGGAATAAACTTACCCAAAGAGGTGAATGACCTATATTCTGAAAACTATAGAAGATTAATGAAGCAATTAGAAAATGATACAAAGAAATGGAAAGATATTCCATGTTCTTGGGTTAGAAGAATTGATATTGTTAAAATGGCCATACTACCCAAAGCAATCTACAAATTTAAAGCAGTCCCTATTGACAGATGAATGGACAAAGATGTGGTACACGCACACACACACACACACACACACACACACACAATGCAATACTACTCAGCCATAAAAAAGAATGAAATAATGCCATTTGCAGCAACAGGGATGGACCTAGAGATTATCATACTAAGTGAAGTAAGTCAGAAAGAGAAAGACAACTACCATATGATATCACTTATATGTGTAATCTAAAATATGACACAAATAAACTTATTTACAAAACAGAAATAGATTCACAGACATAGAGAAAAGACTTGTAGTTGCCAAGGGGGAGGTGGGTGGGGAAGGGATGGATTGGGAGTTTGGGACTGGCAGATGCAAACTATTATATATAGAATGGATAAACAACTGTATAGCACAGGGAACTATATTCAATATCCTGTAACAAACCATAATGGAAAAGAATATGAAAAAGAATATATATATATATATA
>NW_006793272.1:2534167-2548660 GCF_000442215.2 Lipotes vexillifer
ATATATATATATATATATATATATAAAGGAATCACTTTTCTGTATAACAGAAACTAACACATTTTAAATCAACTATACTTCAATAAAAAATAAATTAAAAAAATAAATAAAGCAGCCCCTATCAAAATACCCATTACATTTTTCACAGAACTAGAATAAATAATCCTAAAATTTATATGGAACTTCAAAAAACCCCAAGTAGCCAAAGTAATCTTGAGAAAAAAGAACAAAACTGGAGGTTATCATGCTTCTGACTTCAGACTATATTACAAAGTTATAGTAATCAAAACAGTGTGGTACTAGCACAAAAACAGACACATAGATCAATGGAAAAGAATAGAGAGCCCAGAAATAAACCCCCACAGCTATGGTCAATTAATCTATGACAAAGAGGCAAGAATATACAATGGAGAGAAGACAGTGTCTTCAGTAAGTGATGCTGGGAAAAACTCAACAGCTACATGTAAAAGAATGTGATTAGAACATTTCCTCACATCATATACAAAAATAAACTCAAAGTGGATTAAAGACCTAAATATAAAACCTGAAACAAAGGCAGAACACTTTTTAACATAAATTGTAGCAATGTTTTTCATCTGCCTCCTAAGGCAAAAGAAATAAAAACAAAAATAAACAAATGAGACCTAATCAAACTTGAAACCTTTTGCACAGCAAAGGAAACCATCAACAAAATGAAAAGACAACCTACAGAATGGGAAAAATATTTGCAAACAATATGACCAAAAAAGGGTTGATACCAAAATACATAAAAAACTCATACAGCTCGATATCAAAAAAAACTAAACAAACTAATTAAAAAATGGGCAGAAGACCTAAGTGACATTTTTCCAAAGAAGACATACAGATAGATGGCTGTCACATGAAAAGATGTTCAACATCACTAATCATTAGAGAAATTTAAACCACAACCACAATGAGATATCACCGCATACCTGTAAGAATGATGGTCATCAAAAAGTCTACAGTTAACAAATGTTGGTGAGGATGTGGTGAAAAGGGAACCCTAGTACACTACTGGTGGGAATGTAAATTGATGCAGCCATTATGGAAAACGGTATGGAAGTTCCACAAAAAATTAAAAATAGAACTACCATATGATCCAGCAATTCCAGTCCTATGTATATATCTAGAAAAAAAAACAACAAAAACATTAATTCAGAAAGATACATACACCCCAATCTTCACAGCAGTATTATTTACAATAGACAAATGGAAGCAACCTAAGTGTCCATCAACAGATGAATGAATAAAAATAATGTGGTATACATATACAGTGGAATATTACTCAGCCATAAAAAGCATGAAATTCTGTCATTTCCAACAACATGGATAGACCTAGAAAGTATTCTGCTTAACAAAATGTCAGACAGAGAAAGACAAATACTGTATGATATCACTTATATGTGGAATCTAAAAAATGAAACAAATGGATGTATATAACAAAACAGAAACAGACTCACAGATATAGAGGACAAGCTAGTGGTTACCAGTGGTTAATCCCAACTCAGGGGAATGGGATTAAGAAATACAAACTACTATATATATATAAAATAGATAAGCAACAAAGATATGTTGTATAGCACAGGTAATTATAGCCATTATCTTATAATAAATTTTAATGGAGTATAATATGTAAAAATAACGAATAACTATGTTATAGACCTGAAACTAATATAATAAATCAACTATACTTCAATAAAAAATAAATAAAATTCTGATAAAAGTGAATAAAGCATTTTAATCTATAGGAAGGAAGGAGGGAAGGAAGGAAGACAACAATGAAGTTTGCCGCATCGACTGATTCTTCCTTTCATGAATGATTTCTCTGTAGCATGCAACGCTGTTTTATGGTATTTACCCAGAGTAGAACTTCTTTCAAATTTAGAGTCAATCCTCTCTAACCCTGCTGCTAAGTTTATGTAATATTGTAAATCCTTTGTTATCATTTCAAAATCTTCAGAGCATCTTCACCAGGAGTAGATTTCATCTCAAGGAACCACTTGCATTGCTCATCCATAAGAAGCAACTCCTCATCCATTGAAGTTTTATCATGAGATTGCAGCAATTCAGTCACATCTTAAGGCTATAACCTTAATTCTAGTTCTCTTGCTATTTCCACGACATCTGTGGTTACTTCCTCTACTAAGTCTTGAACCCCTCTAAGTCATCCATGAGTGTCAGAATCAACTTCTTCCAAACTCCTGTTTATTTTTATATTTTGACCTCTTACCTTGAATCATGAATGTTCTTCATGGCATCTAGACTGGTGAACACTTTCCAGATTTTCAATTTACTTTGCCCAGATCCATCAGAGAAATCACTGTCTATGGCAGCTATAGCCTTACAAAATATATTTTTTAAACAATAAAACTTGAAAGTTGAAATGACTCCTTGATCTATAGGTTGAAAAATCATGTGTTAGTAGGCATGGAAACAACACTGATCTCATTGTACATCTCTATCAGAGCTCTTGGGTGACCAGGTGTATTGTCAATAAGCAGTAATATTTTGAAAGGCATCTTCTTTTCTGAGCAATAGGCCTCAATAATGGGCTTAAGATATTCAGTAAACCATGCTCTAAACAGACGTGCTGTCATCAGGGCTTTATTGTTCCATTTATAGAGCACAGGCAGAGTCAATTTAGCCTAATTCTGAAGGGCCCTAGGATTTTCAGAATGGTAAATGAGCATTGGCTTCAACTAGAAGTCCCCAGTTGCATTAGTCCCTAATAAGAGTCAGCCTGTCCTTTGAAGCTTTGAAGCCAGGCGTTGACTTCTCTCTAGCTCTGAAAAGTCCTAGATGGCATCTTCTTTCAATAGAAGGCTGTTTCATCTACATTGAAAATCTGTTGTTTAGTATAGCCACCTTCATGAATTATCTTAGCTAGGTCTTCTGGATAACTTGCTGCAGCTTCTACACCAGCACTTGCTTATTTACCTTGCACTTTTATATTATGGAGACAGCTTCTTTCCTTAAATCTCATGAACCAACCTTTCCCTAAACTTCATGAACCAACCTCTGCTACCTTCAAACTTTTCTTCTACAGTTTCCCCACGTCTCTCAGCCTTCATAGAATCGAAGAGAGTTAGGGCCTTGCTCTGGATTAAGCTTTGGCTTAAGGGAATGTTGTGGCTGGTTTGATCTTCTATCTATACCACTAAAGCTTTCTCCATATCAACAATAAGGCTGTTTCACTTTCTTATCGTTTGTGTGTTCACTGGAGCAGCACTTTTAATTTCCTTCAAGAACTTTTTCTTTACATTCACAACTTGGCTGACTGTTTGGCACAAGAGGCCTAGATTTTGGCCTAGTTGGCTTTTGACGTGCCTTGTTCACTAAGCTTAATCAAAATTTCTAGCTTTTGATTTAAAGTGAGAGACAGGCGACTGTTCCTTTCACTTGAACACTTAGGAGCCATTGTAGGGTCATTAATTGGCCTAATTTCAATATTGTTGTGTCTCAGACACACCTAGAGTCTCAGGTAATAGGGAGGCCCAAGGAGAGGGAGAGAGATGGGGCAATGACCGGTTAATGGGGCAGTCAGAACACACACAACACATATTAAGTTTGCTGTTTTATATGAGCACAATTTGCGGTGCTCCAAGGCAATGACAATAGTGAAATGAAAGATTACTGATCACAGATCAGCATAACAAGTATAATAATAATGAAAAAGTTTGAGATAAAATGTGAACATTACCAAAATATGATACAGAGACACAAAATGAGCAATTGCTATTGGAAAAATGGTGCCTATAGACTTGTTTGATGCAGGGTTGCCACAGATCTTCAATTTGTGAAAAGCGCAATATCTGCAAAGTACAATAAAATGAAGCCTGTCATTCATACAGAATCCAATATCATTTGGATTAATTTTGGTGATGATGGATTTCCCCCTCCTCCCTCAAATAAGCATTTACTTCGATGAATCAGACAACCCAGACAACTAGTGGGGAAACTAACATTGCTGGATGTAACTTTGGCAATAACTTCTTAATCCTCTCTTCCTTTAGATAAGCATTTAAGTATATTAGCCAGACCCCACAGCTACCTCATCCATCCTCAATATCACTGGAATTCATTTCCACGTTCACCTAGAGCCTAAGCTTTCCCCTGGGTTTTGGGGTTTTACCTGTTTCTTTGCCCAGTCACAACCTCAAGCCTTGCCCTTTTCTTGTACCATTCTTGTTCTTTCCACTCTAGTTAGCACTCTATTTCACCTCTCCACCTCATAAAAATACAAGATTCTTCAACTTGGCATCTATAAATTACTTGACTATCCGGTTTAAAGATTGTCTGAGGCTGACACACTCTAGCCTTGGGATTGGATATAAAGAGTCCATATTGTAAAATATAAAGAGAGAGAAAGGACAAGCGGAAGGAGAGCAAGATACTACAAAGAAGCCGGTCACATAATGTGGCTTATAATCAGAAATAGCTGAAGAATGCCAGCTTTGATGTAGGAAAGAAAACCCACATAAAAGAGGAGTTGGTCCACTGTCTATTTAGAACCTTGAGAGTCATGCTCATAATTGATAATCAGTCTCCCTATCCAGAAATAGCCTCTGATAAGCTCTGCCTTTTATCACATAGCTCTTTTCCAGAAAGTTCTGTCCTCATTCCTCCACTTTCAGAGAAACACTCAGGGGAGGGGGTTTAGTTCAGCTATTCTTCAACCAAACATATCTGACCTTTCACCCCACTGTTTGATTCTTCCTGAATGTTCTGTTTTCATGCCCCTGCCCTTGCAGAATTTCCCAGAGAGGGGAATTCTACTCAATTTTCCTTCCATCAGTCACATTCTGAGCCTGCCCCTGATATTTTCCTCAACTAGTTTTCACAAGCTCTCCTGATTAGGGTTCTTCTGCTTCCAGAGGCTAAGTTGTCTGGCCTCTCCAGAGCCTTGGGCCCAGACAAGGCCCCGAGGGAAACCTGCTCAGGAACTGTGGCAATGGCAATAGAGAGCTGGGTTTGGAGCGAGGGGCCTCATGGATACTGTCTGTGCTGTGTGCAACGGGTGGCCCTACCCTCAGGACACAAACATGGCTAGACATGCAGGTCCTGGAGAGTGGGCCACGGACACAGCTCCTCAGGGGGAACTTCTGAAAAGAGGCCTGCCTGAGGCCTGAGATTGAGCGACTTTTTCTGGTTTCCCTCACGTCTCAGTCCAGTTCAAGAGCTTTGCCTCACTCATCCAGACCATACAGCAGCTCCCCCTAATAATACCCTAATGAAATGTATAAATAATGATGAATTGTCTTCTCTTCTTCCAGCAAAACAGTCCCACTCTCAGTGTATGCATTGATGGTATTTTCATGAACCAAAAAGTAGGGCACATTTTCTGTTGTAAGGATTTAGAGCCAGAGATTTTGGAATTGAGTCTACCTTGGGGGATCCAGACCTTTTGGTTTCCAGGGAGTTGTCTAGACTAGTTTGGGGGAGGAATCTGAAGTCCAGTTCACTAATATGAACATAATTCATTCAGCTGGATTTTATGAGGTACTTCTGCGGTCAGCACTGTGCACTGTCAAATCAGAACTTTCATCATCCTTGTCCTCAAGAGAATGACAGAGATTGTTCCATCTCCAAAATGTTATAAAGAACACAAATTTCTCCTTAAATGTGAGTACGTATAACAGTTGGATATGCAGGGACTCTGATGACTGAATAGTCTGAACACTAAGTAAACACCCTCAGAGTGATTATTTATACAATGTAGGTTTTGTTCATATACCACTGGCTATCAATACATATTGCAAACATTTACAAATCATTCCTTGTACAAGTACAGTGATGGATGACAAGAGTTATGAACTGGCCATCAAGAAACCCAGGCATTACCATTCACTTGCTATGTCACCTTAACCAATATAAGTTGCTTAAAGCAGGTTATCTAAAAATCTTTGCCAGTTCCACAATGGATCAGAGCCTCCACCTTGGCAGTTTTCAGGATTCAACAGAAAGGAAAATAGTAACAGTTTGGAGCAGTAAATTGTTTCTTGGCTCTCTAGGCTCTCTTCAAGTCTAGGTATATCTGGAAATATAGCTAAGGCATCTCAAAGGAAGAATAATTCCTCTCTTTCTCCAGACTAAGAAAGATGCTGTGGTCTACACTGCTATCTTTGTTCAAATACAAATGACCACTCTACTCAATGGAACCCAAAACAAGGTTGAGGCATTTCTCTCTTTCTTCCAGAACCAGACATGTGTTGCTAAATTTTAACAACTGGCTCTCCAGCAGGGAAAGTGGTCTCTATTTGTAGCATCTACATATTCCAATAGTATAAAAATCTCTTTCTGTGGGCTATTTCAAGCCATCAAAGTGATATCACTGAATGGGGGGTCAGGAAGAGGTGCACAGAATTAGCTCTCGCGAGATGATGTGAGCCAGTTCCGGCTCTGTGACCAGAAATGTAAGTCATTCAGAAGAGAAGAGAAAGTTAAAAGGATAAAGAGAAGTAGCTTCCAGTTGTGAAGGGCTATCATAAAAAATGACGATTATTCATTTATTTCAATGGTGCAAAAAAAAATATGTGAAACTGTATATTGCAGGAAGATGAGCAATTGGTATAGAATATAGAAATTACAGCCAATTTGGATTCAAGTCCTGGTTATGTCATTAACAACTTTGGTCACTTAATCTTATGGAGCTCTAGAATCCTCATCTAGCATAACTTAAGATGGTAGTACATGCAGAGTTCTAAGAACAACATACAGCACAGTCACTAAAATATTAGCTCTTATCATCGTCATCACTATTATCTGCAGAATTGGTATAACAACCAGCCTATTTTCCTCACAGGGGTTTCACAAACTGAAATGCTGCATGTGAAAGTAATTTGTAATCTACAAATGCTAGTCCAGTCAGGTATTTCCATAATCATTTATTAACCTAGAGAAGTAAGAAAACTAAAGGCGTTCCCGAGGGAAATATATCCTTTCTCTAGGAAGCTCTAAAAATAAGAGTGTCACTGTCTATGAAGGATTGTGTCATAGTCACAATCTTGGGGAGTTTGTTAGGTTTTAGAGATCATCTGATCCACACCCTCTTGTATGGATGTGAAAATAGTTGCTGAAAGTTCAGGTAACTTAACTAAGAAGTTATTAGCAAAGCAAGGATTAGCATCCAGTCCATTTGACTTACAGTATTCTTGCCATCAAGGGCACATCAATATTGGACCCTACACTCTTCAGTCACTTGCAGATCCTGATGACTAGGTAGCTAAAGTGGGATAATAAATGAAAATGAAATTCTTAACCAACATCCTAAGATCAGAAACTAGTGGGAGTTTTGATACATGTTACATGCTTAATTCAGTACCAGGGTTTTGGATTCTCTCTCATGATATTTTGTTACAAGGTAGAGAAACTGAAGGATCTGATTTAATCTAAGTTCTACTGCTGCACTTGTATTCTGAGGTCATTTTTTGCCTATCCTTTTCAGGGACGAGAAGAAAGGCCCCCTGGCCCATTGGGATCCAAAATATAATCTCATCTAAAAAGTCCCATCACCTCCTTGAGCTTCAGTTTCTTCATCTGTAAAGACAGATGGTTTGATTAGCTATTTTAATTTTCAGTTTGGAAAACATTTATTGAGTACCTAGTATGTGGCAAATGTGCTAGACTCTGGTGATACCAGGAGAAAGCAGACAAGCCCCTATCCCTATTAAGAATCTAATGGAGGAAACAGACACATTGGTCATGCTACAAATGTAACTGTACTACAACTTGTGCAATAATAGCAATATGTACACGATGCCACAGAGGAGAAAATGGCCCCTGGTAATGAGGAAGGCTTCAAACAGTGGGTGACATTTAAGCTAGGTCTCGAAAGATAAATAAGAGTTTAATAGGTGAAGAACTTACTTAAGACAGAGCATTCCAGGCAGGAGAAACAGCATTCACAAAGGCAGAGAAGCATCAAAGTTCCTGGCTGGTTTTGGTGACATCAAGGAATTTGGAATGACTAGAATTGAGTGTCTAGTAATAGTAGCAGCTAACATTTATTGAGCACTTCATATGAGCCAGGAGTTGTTGTAAAATCAATATAAAAAAAGATTAATGACATACTTTCTTTTAAATCTGATATGTATTTTACATATACTCTACATCTCAATTCAAACCAGCCACATTTCCAGTGCTTAATAGCCACCTGTGACTAACGACTACTACATTGGACAACTCAGCCTCTAAGTGATACTTTTTGTACCACTGCAAAAAGAAGATGGGAAACATCATCCTTTCTGTTGTTTACCATCCTTTTTTTTGTGATGTAGTATTTAGAGGGATTCTGTTGTTGTTGTTGTTGTTGTTTTTTCTGTTTCAAAAATATCAGGTGATGCCCTGTGGACCCTGAAAACTCAGAGACTCCCTAACCAAGTTGTTCTGTAGTCTTGGGTCAGGCCAACTGATCTTCCTCTGGCACCTTTTGTGCTCTTGGGCTTGTACAGTAGGTAAGCGAATATGCATATCTGGACTTCAGCATAGACTTAATAGCGGGAGATATGCATGGTGACTTATTCATCAGCACATGTGGGGAATTGAAACCACAGGGATGGATGAGGTCAGTCAAGGAAAGTGTGCGTGTATATGTTGCAGAATGAGAAGACAGGAGGGCTGGGGGGATCAGGAAAGCTTCCACACCAAAGGGGAGAGCAAAGAGAGAGAAATGCTCAAAAACATATGAGCAGAGCCAGGGACAGAGTTGTGTCTAAGGAGCCAAGGAAGGAGAACCTTTAAAGAAAGGAATAGACAACCATATCAACTGCTGAAGACCGGTCACAGTGGTTCAGGAGCCTGTCAGCTCTATCATTATACAAATCCATGATCAGTTAACCAATGTGTTTTCAAAGATCACAAATTTAAATTTTTTAGTGAAAAGAAAATAAAGACAGTAGAGCCTGAATTAAACTGCCTTTATTTTCATTTTAGCTACAAGCTCCCTCTTGTGTCTAGAAAGGGGATTTCTTTGACAGTTGGCAAAAGGTTTTGTGGTTTTTGTTTCTTCTTTTTTCTTTCTAATGGAAGTATAGTTGATTTACAATATTGTGTTAGTTTCAGGTGTACAGAAAAGTGATTCAGTTATACATACATATATATCTACTTTAAGAACATCTGTTGATTTATATTTTTCCTAATATTCTTCCATAATACTCACTTTGGCCAAGAAATGTTTATGAATGTTATAATCAAACAGAAACATTATAATAAGAAAAACAAAACAAGACAGTGCTTTCCCTTCAGATTTAGGGCTGCACTGGAAGGAAAGTCATCATGTAAACACACAAAAAATTCCGTTAAGTGGTATACTTTTCTCAAAGGGGTACAGAGAGTTCACTGAGATTCAGTAACAGCTAGGAAAGACTGACGTGTTTAACAATCATCTCAGGTGTTTCAGATCAGTTTAGAGTTTGAAAACTATCTCTCTAGACCCCCAAACTCTATCTATCGTGTCTCCACTACAAGGAGAAAATAAAAAACAAAAAACCTCTCTTTCAGGGACCCAAGACATCTGTAAGGCTCACAGTCCAGACACAGGGAATAGAGTAGCAGTGGAAGGTGCTAGAAGCAGAGGTCCTAGCCTGGTTTGTTCGACTGATGGAGGTGCTGGGGAATTAAGAGCACTGTCCTGGGAAGCTGGAGGCCTAGGGGCTAGCATTCCAGCTCTGCACACGTGTGTGTGTGTGTGTGTGTGTGTGTGTGTGTGTGTGTGTGTGTGCGCGCGCGCCTGTGTGTGTGTGTATGTGTGACCTTGGACAAAGTCCTTCCTTTTCTGGACCTCAGATTTTCCTTTGATTGGACAATTCCATTCCATGATCTGAGTCACACCCCAAAGGAGGCAAGACTATAAAGCAGGTGATCTTTCCCATCCTCTCATCTTACCTGTTTTCAAGGCTGTTATCCCCTGAGAGCTCAAGGCCTGATGCCACCAACCCTAAATTACCAAGGACCCTCTACCTCAGCACCCTGTGCAAACCAAGAGCAACTTGGACCAACCTCCTCTCCACAGTAAATCTTACCTGTGACATAAGGAATGCTTAACAGTGGTTCCACAGTTACATTTGGAGGAGGAACTGAGGGTTTTTGTAGAATAGGGAGTAGTATATCTTTTGTTAGGTTTGGGTTGTTTACCCCATTGTATGTGTACAAGTGTGTGTCCATATGTGTGTGTGAAGCAATACTTTGTCTGTCAGTTGGAATCTGTTTCCCTTATAGCCAAACACCTTTGAGAAAAGTAGATTCCCAGTGAGATGTTACTGGCACCACATAACGATAGAGAAATATACAGCCCAGGAATGTTGGCATTGCTACAGGGTACTCAAATACAAGAAAGGGAGTTGATTTGGCACTGTGGGCCAGACACTGTGCTAGGTCCTGGAATGAGAACCCAGGGTGATCCCGTTCTACTTCCTGTCCTCTCTCCATCATATCATATACTCTCCTGACCCCAGAGTAGAGAATGGAAAGGCTGTGGCTCAAAAAAACCCATCATTTGTTTAATGAATTTCTGAGGCGAGAAGCAGGGAAAGCCACATGAGCTAGGCGTGGAGCCTGGGGACAATTGTTACAGAGGTTTTCTTTTTTGTTTCCTTTCTCTCCTTTTCTCTTTTCCTGTTCTTTTTTTCCTTTATCTTACCTTTCTTTTTTTTCTTTTCTTTTTGTGCCAAAGGCTGAAAAAAAAATTCCCTTACCTTCATCTCCTGGAGACAGAGGTTAAGAAAGTGGCAACAGCCGCGGAGAACTGGTGGTGATGAAGACTGATGTTTGTGTGGTTAGCTATAGCCTGGCCAGGGGACAACAACCCTCAGCTGATTGATGAAGGCTCCACCTTGGATGAGAGCACAGCTTACCTGTGGAGCAGCAAAGGGCAGCAGTTTTGCAGGGGGCTGTAAGGAGGAGTGGGTTATTGTAACATGGGCTAGAGTTTTTGTTTTTTGATTTCTATTTTTAAACTCAACACTGTACTTCAAAAAAAACAGGTATGTAGGAAACAAAAGACTCTATCTTCCCCTCATGAACAAATCAGGGGTCACGTTTGGATTAGATTGTTACCACTAGTCATTGGGAAGAAAATATCTTCGTGGGATTTAGGGCACATGTGGGTATTAACCATTAAAAGTACAAGGCACACACAGGAAAGTAGTGCATGGCAATGGCAATGCATCCTCTATTCCCTTCCTCTTGCTCTCTCCTCCTCCCTCCTCTCTTTCCTCTTTTTCTGTTTCTTCTCTCCCTCTGTATCTCTCCACTCTTCACTCTTCTCTCTCTCTCTCTCTGTCTCTCTCTCTGAGGTAATCCAAACAGAGAGTCTTTGCAGAGATTTATTACAATTACGTTGAGAGAAAGCAGAGTCGCTTGGTTCTCCCTTGTAAAACCCTATGCACAGATGGCAGCTCAGTACTCACCAGGGAGATCTCTAACTTCCCTTCTCCCTTAGGAGGGAGAGGATGTAAGCAGCTAGTCAGGCCCGCCCGCTGAATGGAGGCCAAGTGAGGGGGGGGTAATGACTGAGTGCTACTCCTGTGCTGGAGTTTGCCTTGAGAGCCAAACCCACTAAAATGGGGTCTGGAAGCTATCAGAGAAGAAATCTGATGCATGTATGTTTTTACCCACAATCGTCCATCACCAAGGATTTTTGCATTTGAGGCATGTTGCAGAGACTCAAGCAAGCTGCTGTATATCAACTGTGATCAGTTTTTAACATGCTGTAATAATCTAAAGGGAAACAGCCCCTGGAATCTACATACTGACATTTTTTTTCTTTTTCTAATTTGCCTTTCATTATGAAAAAATTAAAAGAAAAACCTGAAGGGCAAGACTGAAGGTGAACCATCACTATTTTAGAAAGATCTAACTTACTTTCATGGTGTGTGTGTGTGTGTGTGTGTGTGTGTGTGTGTGTGTGTGTGTAGTTACAGGGTAGTGTGTGCATATTTAGGTAAAAACAATGAATTCAGGTAATGCCACTTGAATTGTTTTGGCCACCTGCTATGTTGCTAAGTGCTGTGCTTGGTGCTTGGTGCTTTACCTAGGTTAAAACTAAGAGGAAGCAACTCTTTCTGAGTCAAAGGGATGTGGTACTTCAAAGCATTTAGGTAAATGAGACAAAGAAAATAAATAGAAGTTTTCTGTTTACAGAGGTTTTTAGTTAAGGAACTCGGAAAACTTTGTAATGAACATTTTTGCAAAGCAATTTGCAACAATATTCAGAAGTTACTACATTAGAAGTTGAAAAATATGCAGTCCTAAAATTTGTTAAGATCCTTAATCATATAGGCCACAAAAAAGGTTTTAGAAAGTTCCAAGAAGGAAAGATTGGGGCTACCGTGTTGGGGTTTCTCATTCAACCCCACGGTTCCTAAAACATATAGTCTGGGGTAAGCACCAAACTTTCCTGAACCCTCTGCTCTGTCTGCCCATTGAATACTGATAGTCCAAAAAGTTTTTATCTTTGGCCCTCCTCTATTTTCATTATACATCCTCTCTCTGGTGATCTCATCCCCTCTGATGACTTTTACCATCATCCATATTTTGATGCTTTCCAAACCTAAATCTCCTGCCTTGACATCTCCCTGGAGCTCTAGACTCATATATCAAAAAATTTCCAGTGGACATTTCCACTTGGATACTCCACAACCATCTGGAACTCAAGATGTCCAAACTTAATCTCATCATTTTTCTTCCAGATTCTGCTCTCCACTTTTGGTTGGTGAAACCAAAATTCACTCATCATTAAGGCCACAAACCTGAGAATCCTGCTTAACTCCTTTTCCATCAACCACCGTATCAAATCAGCCACCAAGTCCTGCCACTTTTAATTCCCCCATCACTCCCCTCTTCTCTATCACACCTGCCTCACTTTGGTTGAGTCAGTCATCATCTCTAGTGTGAATTGTTACAATAATTTCCTACCAGGTTTTTCTGCTTCTGGTCTTGCCTCTTCTAATCTCACCCCCTCCAGTCCCAGCCTCCACACTACCACTAGTTTAATAGGTGCATCAGTACCTCTGGTAGGCCCTTAATTAAGTTACTGCAATGAAAGGGAACCCTCCTACACTGTTGGTGGGACTGTAAATTGGTACAGCCACTGTGGAAAACAGTATGGATGTTCCTTAAAAAACTAAAAGTAGGACTACCATATGATCCAGCAATCCCACTCCTGGGTATATATCTGGAGAAAACTATAATTCGAAAAGATACATGCACCCCGATGTTCATAGCAGCACTATTTACAATAGCCAAGATGTGGAAGTGACCTAAGTGTCCATCGACAGATGAATGGATAAAGAAGATGTGGTACATATATACAATGGAATAGTACTCAGCCATAAAAAAGAATGAAATAATGCCACTTGCAGCAACATGGATGGACCTAGAAATTATCATACTAAGTGAAATAAATCAGAAAGAGAAAGATAAATACCATCTGATACCACTTATATGTGGAATCTAAAATATGACACAAATGAACTTATCTATGAAACAGAAACAGATTCACAGACATATAGAACAGACTTGTGGTTGCCAAGGGGTGGGGGTAGGGAGAGGGATGGAGTGGGAGTTTAGGGTTAGCAGATGCAGACTATTATAGAATGGATAAACAACAAGGTCCTACTGTATAGCACAGGGAAGTATATTCAATATCCTGTAATAAACTATAATGGAAAAGAATATGAAAAAGAATATATATATATATATATATGTATAACTGAGTCACTTTGGTATACAGCAGAACTTAACACAACATTGTAAATCAACTATACTTTAATAAAATAAATTTTAAAAGAAATAAAATAAATTACTTCAATGACTCCCCTTCACCTACTAGATTGAGTTCAAACTCCTTGGCATGGTACATAAAGTTTCCTCAACTTGGCCTCCGCATTTTTCCCTAACCCAATACCCTACCCTTGATGCACTTTCTGCTCCATCTATACTGAAATACTGGTCGGTCCTCCCACATTCCATGCTGTTGCCTATCTCTGCGCCCTTGCTGTGTTACTCCTACAACTGGAATGACGACACTACTCCTATCTTTTCTTTGCTTGGATAATTCTTTCCACCCTTCAAGACTTAGTTCCAGAAGTTCCTTTTATGAGTAGCCTTTTCTGACCTCCCCTCACCCCTGAACAATGTTCTTTCTCTGTACTTCTCCAGAGCCCTGTGTGTGTGGCTCTCCCACTGAGCATACCACATTGTATTGGAACAGTTGGTTTGCCTTTGATTTGGGAACTGTCTTCTGCACTATATTGTGAGGCCCTTGAGGTAAGAGTAGAGGCTACATTGCAATTGAACTTATCTCTGTATTCACACTGCTACTATGTTAGTACAGACCCTCATTATCACTAGCTTAAATTCCCTCCCTGTATGCAGCCTTTCCACGTCTTTGATGATTCTCTCGAGTGTAAAGTCCAAACTCCTCAGTGTGGCAGACACAAAGGGTCTCAGTCAACCTTCAGGCCTATTTCCTGC
>NW_006793272.1:2548790-2556513 GCF_000442215.2 Lipotes vexillifer
CCCTGCTGATACCCACCTTGCCCACATCTGCACTCCAGCTATGCTCCACTACCATGCATTCACCTTTGCATACTGTCTGCTCCTCTTGGTGAATCCTTGTTTATCCTTCAAAGCCAACCCTATATGAGCTCTCTTCTGTGATGCCTTCCCCAGGTTTCCCCAGGAGGGGTTAGACACGTCCATCTTTGTATTCCTGTTGCACCTGTCTATTATAGCACCTTCTACACTCAGTTATAATCATCCTCTTAACTGCTCTTAGCTTCAGTTTCCTCATCTGGGAAATGGAGGATAATAATAGTTTCTGCATTATGGGATAGTTGTAAGAAGTAAAGGACACAATGCATGGAAACCATGTAGCACAGAGCGTGGCAATTAGTAAGCACTGAATAAACAGTAGCTGACATCAGTTGAGCACTCACTATGTGCCAGGTACTTTACAGGTATAAGCTTGTTTCACTGTCCTCATGAGGTAGATACAACTATTGCCTCCCTATTCTAAATGAGGATACAATGAGTCAGAGGAGGAAACGACTGGCCCAAGGTCACCTGGCTGGTTAGTGGAAGATCTGGTTGAATTCATGTGGTCTGGCACCAGGGCCATGTTCTTAACCATTATACATCTGTGTACACTTTTCTCATCCCTAAACATAAATTCCTTTAAGACAGGAACTAAAAATTAGACTCACAATCTCTAACTTTCTCAGTTCTGCTCCCAAGAAGAGAGAGGGACACAGGTTTCAGGCCCTCAGCTCTGCTCAGACAAGTAGCACTTTATCCCTCCTCCCTCAGTGGCCCCCAGCTATTCAGCCATGTTGCCCTAAAACAACTTGCTTTACATTTCTAAGCCTGTCTGCCGCTGCCCTTTTGCCCCTTCACACTGCCTCAGTGCCTTTAATGCATTCCAGATCCACCTGAGGAGGCCCAGAGCACTTCAGGTGAATAGAATGGGGTTCTACACTGTATAAGGATTTCAATCAATGCTTGTTAACTGTTTTATGGAGTACAGTTTTATGATGATTACAAACAGAACTGCAAGGGCACCACAGAGGTTGTTATCCTGATTGATATGTCCAGGCCACAATCTGGGACCTATATACCAGGTAAATTCTACAAACATCACAGTCCATTCCAAAGATGTTAAATGTTGGTATGATTTTGCAGTCTTGAGAAAGAGAGTAGCATCTAAAGTGGATGGACAGTGGTAGCTCCAGAATTTCTATATGGGGAAGCTGCCCCCTCGTCCCTATATATATATAGTTTTTTTTTTTTTTACTGTTTTTGTTCACATTCTCTATTTATGTGAAGGGGCTTGATGGGGTTGGTAAAGATTAAGGGATTTGTCTTGAAGGTGTATTTGTAGAGCAAGCAAGCACACTTTTTGTAAGCTGATTTGGAGTAACTTGAGGGTGGCTAATATCCCCTTCCACAGGCCAAATGGCATTGTCACTGAGAACGGCTCATGGTCACATAGTGAGCCTTGAGTAAAAGATAAATTAGAAGTCTCCATTTCTTAGCTCCAATTGCTGGGTTACAGAAAACTTAGTTCCTCCATCCTTTCCAGACACTTACTAATTTTGCAGAAGATGGAAACCCTTTGCTGGTGAGAAATCCCAATTAGAAAGATAAGAGAATCAAGCCAGGAAAGGAGGGAGTAGGGGAAGAATGGGACAGGAGCCAGGAAGAAGGAAATCACACCCACACCACAGTCCAGGCAAGGTTTGTAGTTCCCACTAAGAAACCAGAAAGCTCAAAACAGGAAGAAAGAGGTGAGGTGCAATCCAAAAAGCAATCAGCTCGCTGACATTTTATTTATTTTTACCTGGGGGAAAGGGGTGTGGGGAGGGGCTGGAGCTCCCAGGCTGACCCAACAGCTGCAGCTGCTATAAAGGAAGTGGGTGTTTGGGGGAGGGGAAGATGGGACCGGGGCAGGGGGGCGGCCAGTTCCCTGCCCCCAAAGGAGGCTCAGAGAATCTGAAGGAAGGAACCTGAGACTGTGTGAAGCCCAAGAGACTGAGATATTTCCAAGCCTCACAGAAAAGGAAGCCGCTCTCCAAGGACACGGAATCTACCCCAGTCCGGACCTGGAAACCCAGAGGAGACCTCCCAGCTCCCCCTGCCTTTAGAAGGCACTGTTTGCAGATGAAGGCAATGGAGGTGCAAAGGGGATGAAGAGAAAGACATAAACTGTGCCAATAAGATATACAAAATTAACTGAAAACAAGACTTTCCTGGGATTTTTCCCCTGGTCTTCTAGCATCTGGTTTCATTTCTCCTCCCTGAAGGAAAAAAAAAGAAAAGAAAAGAAAAAGGGGGTGGGGCTGGTGAACACAGCACGTATGTTTTCAATGGAGTCCTTTAAAACATACACAGGCAGCTGGGAGCCCGAGCCCTGCCAGGAGAGTATATGCTGAAAGGTATAACACTAGCCCTAACATTTTCTAGAAGCTTTCCTGTGCTTTACCTGCATTTTCTCATTTAATTCCTGCAAAACTTGAAGTGATTATTATTATTATTGTTCCATTTTATAGATGAGAAAAACAGATAATAAAGAAGTTGACTTGCCAAGGTCAAACAACCAATAATTGGAGGGACTTGAATTCAGTTGTACGGACTCCGGAGCTTTTAAATCCTAGATTATATAAGGTAAGATTGTTGGTATTATTACTAAATTGTACACTTCGTGGTTTCCACAGTTTGTCTGGAGGAAATGTTAAATCTGAGTACAATTTTCTTATCTGATTTTGAGAGATGAAGACTGGGGTACTTCTGCCTGTAAAGTGGGAATTGAGAGAGAGGAATATTTGATGCCATGACACAAATTCCCAAGTTATAACTGGAGCAAATGACACCTCCCACCAGGCATTCTGGACTCAGGAATGTCAGCCTGAGCTGGTCAAGGAGTACTTTCCCTAAGTACCGCTGTCCTCAACCTCTCTGTAATCCAGTTTTCTCGTCTATAAAATGGAACAATAATACTACTTATTACATCTGGTTTTGTGGGAATTAAATGAAAAAATGCATGTAAAGCACAGGAAACTTCCAGCCAATGTTAGTGCTTTTATTATTTGTCTACTGTCACTCAAGAGTACCATCCACAGGCTGCTTCCAACTGCACCCTCCTAAAATCCAGAGCACATGGGGGAAGGAACATGCCCACTGGGTATGGAACAGTGGAAAGATCTCTGGAGTTAAGGATGAGATCCCTTGAGTGCTATCTTTCCCTTTCTCTAGCAGTATGACTGTGGGCAAGTCACTTGCCTGTAGGTTTATGGGGTTAATCATACTTGCCTAGTCAGCTCACAGAGTCATAGCCCAAAAGAGAGAGAGTAGTACAACAGAAAGTTCTAGAGTTGGTTCCACAGGCCGCATTCTTGACTCTGCCTTATAATATTAAAGACTGAAAAAACATTCTGAGAAATTGAAAGTAATATTTTAACATAGTGACACCCTTATTTTTTTTTCATGGGTTTAGAATGCAAGTTTTATTTTTGAATCCCCATTGAAATAAATATGTTAATTTTTGAAAAATATTTGGTTATATGCACTAAAATTATCCCTAGAGCCCCCAGTGATAGTCATGCCCCATTCTGGAAAACACTACCATAGGGAATTACTGGAGGTACCCTGGGGAGGTAGGATGAGGCCACTGTTTGTTGGTGACACCCTTATTTTTAACTGGCACGTCACACCATTTGTCAATGAAGAGACTAATTTTCACCTTTGTTCCTACTGAACAGAAACGGCCCCCCCTTCACTTCCTAAATTTTAAACATATGTCTGGGTGGCTGTTGAGAGAATATGATGATCAGAGGCTTAGAAGAGGAAAATGTGACCAGCCAGGAAATCACCCTGGAGAGTAAAAATACAACTCTCTTTTCTGGCCATGGCTTAGCAAGTAAATATGAAAAGGGAGTGAGAGAAGTGGGAGATGGAAACAGATAAAGGAACAGAGAGGCAGAAGGCAGAGCGGAGGCAAAGGGAGGAAGGCAGGGTGAAGGACAAGGAGTTGAAGAAATCCAGATGGAGTCTTGGGCTTTAACACATCCAGCAGAGGCTTGACCTGGAGCAGACATGGAAGGGTGTACAGATTTTTAATTTCCTCTGTGAAAAATACAAAATAAGCATTCGGTTCACATGAAGATAGCTTGTGATTTCTTTTGTCAATCAGTGTTTGCCTGAGTGTAGACACCAAAGGATGTTTCTCTGCTGTGAACTGACTCGACTTTTGCTCCAGGTCTTTCCCATTCCCTGCACTTTGGCGCTCTCGAAAGGTATTGGAAATGTTGGGGATGGGAGCAGAGGAGGGGAGAGAGATTCAGAACTGAGGTGACTTGGATGAGAAGGGACTTCCTGGCCTCTACAATGGTCCCCTGACTGGCCAATGATGCCAGTGTAGTATGGTCGTGACGAGTATGGGCACCGAAGTTGCCCCGACACGGGCTTGAATTTTGCTTCTGCCACTTATCAGATATGTGTCCTTGAACTCGTTGCTTCCTGTCTCTGTGCCTCAGTTTTCTCCCACGTCGTGTAAACATAATAATCACTTCTGTCTCCTAACGTTATTGTGAGGATTAAATGGGTAAGTACACGTCAAAGGCCTGGCGCAGGGCCTAGCACATAGTTGTAGGCGCTTAATAAATGTTCAGCATGACTCTCATAATTCAGAACAAGAAAGAGCTGCCGGGCTTCCCTGGTGGCGCAGTGGTTGAGAGTCCGCCTACCGATGCAGGGGACACGGGTTCGTGCCCCGGTCCGGGAGGATCCCACATGCCGCAGAGTAGCTGGGCCCGTGAGCCATGGCTGCTGAGCCTGCGCGTCCAGAAGCCTGTGCTCCGCAACGGGAGAGGCCACAACAGTGAGAGGCCCGCGTACCGCAAAAAAAAAAAAAAAAAAAAAAAAAGAGCTGCCACCTGAGCCATATATTTCGCAAAAGTGTCTTATCTCATGCAGAGTGATCGCCAGAACCAGACTAGCCTGTACCCTCCACACTTTTTCAAATGCTTTCTCAAAATAGTGAAAAGGTTTTTCTTTTATCCATCTCTTTCTCCTGCCCTAGTACCCTCTTTGGCTCTCTCACGCTCTCTTGTGCTCTCCCCACCCCGCCTCCCCTGCTACCACCAAAGAAGCCCCCAGCTCTCCAAAGAGATATAAAGATGTGACAGTACACAGGCCCGGCTTCATTTGAAGCTGGGTAGACTTGTCCAAAACGGATGACAATATTGCCTTTGTTTCTCAGATCCTAAAATCTCCCACAAATCCTTAAGTGGACATTCCAGCGCCTCTTCAGCCCACTCCTAGCTACTTCAGCCTGGGCTCTCAGGAATCCAACAGTGCCACCTTTAAGGCCTCACTCACAATTCTGCCACCTGCATCCTGGCTCCTATAGAAACTCTTTCTCTCTTCTCAATGTATGTGATGTTGAGAAAACTACAGGATGAATGGGGAAGGCATAATCATAATGTTAATGGGACTTTAGACATGCAAATGTATGTTCAAAGCAGGGATGAGCTGAACAAAGTCAGTGTGAGGGGCAGGAATGGACAATTGCCATCAGAGCCCCAGATGTGTGATGTTGGGAGGAGGGGACTGAGAAACGATGAAAGGAAACATAGGGGCTATTTAGAAAAATGGGACATTTGAAGGACTCAGTGAGAGGTGTGTCAATGGACAGACAGCATGAGAAAGTTGGGGAAAGAAGTCTGAGTGCCTGCAGGGAGCACAGTTCAGAGAACTCTTGAAAGCAAGAGAGCAGGAGAGGAGCCCGGGTGGGAAACTGCTGGAAGCTGGGGGCTTTGTGCTCAAAGAACTCCAGGACAGGAAGCCATGGGAACCTGTCCGCTCAGGCTGCCAGGTAGATTCTGAACAGTTTCAACCTGGGACCAAAGCACTCACCTAGGAATCAGGCTGAAAGGATCTGGCTCTCCACTGATGAGTTAAGATGGACTGTGAACCTAGGCTTTTGCTATGTGTAATCTTTGAACCTTGCATTTCTTCCCACTGTAATAATGCATTTCAAAGAGCTAGCTAAAAATACTGGCAAAGAGGACCGAGGAGACTGAAAGGACACAGGAACATCCCTGGTTTTGAGTCTAACCTGCATCAGTGTCTAAGCCCCCAATAAATTGCTCTTCTCTTAACAGTGTCTTTCAAATTATGGACAAAACCAGAGTATTCTGCCACTGAAGATGAAACGACATGATAATCTTTTCCCCAAATTTTTCAAGAAAGAGCAGTAAGTTAATGGATAGAATGTGTTCTGGTCCCGTAAATTTTGCTGACATCCTTGGTGCCTATACTACAATATAAAAATAGCACTTGAGTTAGCATGGAATTATATTGGTAGATATTTTATGATTTAGATATGAATATTTTATGATATTCCACAACGAGCTCTGATTTTCAGTGCTATGTCACTTAAACAGGTTTAGAGGCTCTAGAATTAGGGATTGAGATCATTATCTTTATTCTGCATGATGATTTTCTCCCTTTCATGCTTGTCCCCTTCCAATTCATTCTCCACGATGTAGTGAGAATGATCTTTCTAATATGTCAACAAGATCATGTCATTTCTCAGCTTTAACTTTTTTAATGGCTTCTCATTGCGCTTAGACTAAAATAAAGCCTCCTGACCATGGTCCCACAGGCCGTGTATGCTGGCCCCTGCCTGCCTGTCCATCCTCATCTTGCCCCACTGTCCTCTTTGCTCACAATATTCCAGCTACACATGTTTCTTAGTTCCTCAAATACGCCAAGCTGGAGTCCATCTCATTGCACTTGTGCATGCTGTTCTCTTGGCCTGGAATACCCTTTCTATCTGTGGGGGCCCTGATAAGACCTTTGCAAGGGGAAAAAGAAAAAAATACACATATGCACATGCACATGCAACTTTGCATACAACTTCAGGGAATTCAGAGATGTCATAAACCTCAGGTTAATTTATATGCTACCTGCATCAAAGGGTAGTCACATTTTAATAGAGGTTAGCTGGCTTTGATCAGATGAGCTTCAGATGCCCTTCTAGGTTTCAGATGGGTATTCCTGAAGCTAGGGAAAAGCCTTTATGACTCAAAGACATTACATACCAACAGTAAGGTGACAGGTATGGTGGTGGCTAGGATTTTAGGGATGAGGCTCTAACATCCTCTATGACTAAAAACCATGTGTCCCACTGGTAAGACCTATAGGTCTGTAGCAGTTTCTCTGGTGGAACCTAATATTCCAAGTATTTGTGAAGTCACCAGAGATTTGAGAATAGCCTGAAGCAAAGTGAGTAAGAAAGCTCACCACAGAGCTGTGAGTTTTGAGGGAGGCCAGGATTCCTAACCACCCAGCTCCTGTGGTTCAAGGTCTGGGAGCTGTGACAGTTTCCCTTTCTCCAAAAGCCCCCCCCCCCCCAGCCCTGGCTCTGAGGAGATTTCCAGTCCCCCTCTGAGGACTGTTTCATCAAAACCAAGTATTTGTGTTCCCTCTCAGCTTTGTGTAACACTTGAAATTCCTTCCAGATAAACAACAGGATTGTGCCCAAGAAGGAGCCCAGAAAGAAGTGAGAGATAAGACCGTGAGGTTTGATTGATGAAGTCGAGTTTCTGAAAACTGCTCGTATCCCTCAGTGGCCGGCAGCAGCTGGCAGACTTCTCTTTTCCAGCTTCGCTGCCACCGTCCTAGGGTTTGCCAGGGCTCTTCTGGTGCCCACAACCTTGGAATGCCACTCTCCCTTTCCCTA
>NW_006793272.1:2556523-2574431 GCF_000442215.2 Lipotes vexillifer
TTTCCCTACGTCTCATCTCCTTCCTCACAATGAGTCATGATGACCCCAGACTCTCAGGCTGGGCTTCCCAAGGGCAACTGAAACTACTCTGGGGCAGGCAGCAAGGAGAGCATCAGTACACGCAGTTCACATGCAAAGCTTGCTCATTCTCCACAGAGGGGGGCCACCCCAAAACCTGTGTTCTCTTAAGAGTCTGGACGTTTTCCAGCTAAATCCCCTTCACTTTTCTAAATGGCCTGCTTGCTCCCCATAGCCTTCCCTAGGGTTTCAGCTTCCAATTTGCGAGGGGAGAGCATAGTGGTTAAGAATTCAGGCTCTGGAGCCATGCTGTCTAGATTCATATCCAGTTCTGCTACTGTTTGCTAGCTGAACGGTGTGGCCTGCTGCCAGTTACCCAACATCTCTGGGCCCCTTTCCTCCTCAGTAGAAAGTATAGTATAGTTACTATGAAGATAGTAACTATAGCCCTGAACTCTTGGTGTTATGAGGATTCAACGAGTTAATATAAGTAAAGCACTTAGAACATTGCCTGGCTCATAGTTAGCACTCATCGAAATGTTAACTATTACTCTTTACCTATTCTGGGAGGCAAAAAATCCTCTTGTATATCCATAGCACAACTAGATACCTTACCTGCTGCTTTCAAGGCCATTGCTATGTATCATATAGAGCAATGTGTGATGGCCTCAACTTGGAGCTATGCATTGCCCTGCCACATTAATAATAACAGACATGACTTATTGAGCACTTACTAAGTTTCAGGCCCTGCCCTAAACACTTCAAATACATTATTTCTTTTAATGCTCACTAGAAACCTAAGAGGTGGATGCTGTTGTTTTCCTCACCTACCCCATCAAGGCACAGAGAGATTAAATAACTAGGTAATGTAAAATATAAGTGAGCTTTGTGCAAGGGGTAATTGTCATGGGTTGGGGCAATAAAGGAATACTCTATGGAGGAGACAGAACGCTGATTTTGGATCACATAGATCCATAGATCATTCAGATAAGCAAAGGGGAAGAGGAGGGAGAAATCCAAGTAGAGGAAATCAAGGAAATGGAAGGTGGAAATGAGCCTGGCGTGTGTAAAGGGAAAAGACTGTCCTGATCGGTCCAGAGGCCAATGATGGAGAAAGATAGGAACTCAGGCTGATAGCATTATCCTTCCCAACTCACAGATTGAGCAATTGAGACTTGGTCCTGGAACAGCCACCAAAATCCAAAAGCAGCAATTTTTTTGCTTTTCTGCCCTAGTCTATCCACTTTAGATGATCTTGCTTTCTAAATCATCCCTCCGGGCTCCCCCCGCCATGGGCTCCATGGCCACATGATAGACCCTCAGTTTCCAAGGCCAAAATCTCACCCCCACCGAGATTTAGCAAGGTGTATAGGCTAGGTCAGGAGAGTAAGCCTTGTGAAGTCTGAGCCAAAGTGGATCTATTCCCTACCTTAAAGTAGGGCTATCCCCTACCTTAGAATCCAAAAACAATTCAAATCCATGCCAGAACCTTACCACACCCCCATTCCTGCCCTCATTTGAATTTCTTCTCTGCCGACCATGACTCTTGGGTTTTGCCCCAGGTGGGGAGAGCCCTTAAGAAAATTAATATTTATTTTTGCCACAAAAGCTTGTGAATCTCTCAGCCATGTCAGACTGTTGGTGGAATCAGGAGAAAGGAGTAAGGAGGGTTGGATTTCTAAGGAAGCAGGTACAGCCAGAACAGGTTTTTTCCAGGCCAGGAAGGTTTAATGCAGCACAGTATTTTATATTGCAAGCAAAATACCAATGAAAAGAAAAGCTTCTCCTCTCCCTCCCTCCCTCCCTCCCTGCCTCCCTCCCTCCCTTTCTTCCTTCTTTTCTTCCTTCCTTCCTTCCTTCCCTTCCTTCACCTTCAAAAATGAGGACATTGCAAACAGGAAGAAAAGAGAGTGTCCACCTTCTTATCACCCCACCCTGCCCTCCCCCACCCCTAACACTTGACAGTTGGAGGCCCATTCTCTTGGAGTGTCGAATCCCATCTTGACAAGAATGAGAGGCCAGGCAGTATGTGAGAATTCTATCTTCTCCCTTGAGCCTGAAATGAATGCCCAGATGTTGCTATGGTAACTCGCTAGTACTCAGACTCCCATCTACACAAGCATAATGCTTCTCTAGTGACCACCGGTTCCCTAGCTTTTATGTTTGTTTCATTTTTTCTGGACATACATAACATGCTGGAGCCTTAGCAGATCACAGGCTAGTCTGAGCAACAATTGTACCACCAATAAACACAGAAATGTCAGTGGTAACTGTTTATAGAGCATCAGCTGGCATCCTGAGAATTTTTTAAAGAGGCTATTTAATGAGAGGCCTGTGAAAGGAGTGGGAGAAAGGAAGTAAATGGTGGGTTGGAAATGGCTGAGAGTAGGAGACAGATTGTAACTTTCTACCTCCCAGTTTGGTGGAAGAACACTCATAGAGTCAAATACAAGTGGGAAATGGAGTCACCCTTTCACTCCTCTGTCCTTTGTACCTTCTGGGTAGGTGGTGTCCCTCACTTTACTCAATCTCCCAAATTTCTAGATTACAGAAACTCAGTCTCACTTTCTTGTCTTTATGTGGTCCGCTTTCCCCATCTGCACTCCATATAATCTCTGCCAACCAAATCCTACCTATATGCAAAGTTTAACTTAAGCTCCAACACCTCCATGAAAGCTCTCCATAGGTCTCTTAGGCTATAGAGATCACTCACGCTTCGGAATGTGTATGGCTCTTGGGATGTCACTTCCTAAATCTTATCATAGACTGCTCTCTCATTTTAGCTACCCTTATTTTTATAGTTTTAAATATGCTTCCTTTTTAAAATTTCATTACTTTCATATTGATTTTAAGTATGGAGAGATGCAAAGAAGAAAACAAGAATGAACCATAATCTTCCCCTTTCTAACACTGTTGACGTTTTTTTGTAAAAGTAATACCCATGTAAAGGTTAGAAAATTCAAACTATGGAAAGGTACCAAATGAAAAGCAAAATTCTTTCCCAACCATCCCTAGTCTCTTTCCCCAAGTTAACTATAAAATATTACATATGGTATTGTCCATAAAAAAAAAGAAAGCAACATATACCAGCATATATATGTATATCTATATTACAGAGCATAATCCTTTATCCTAAACCCTTGAGGCCAGAAGTATGCTGGAATTCAAAATTTTTAAGATTTTAACATGGTGAGATAGTGCTTGTGACATTTAGCATGTCACTCCCACAGTGGGGTTTGGGAGAGCAAAGACAGATTAGACATGTTCAATATTAATCAAACACATTAAAATTTGTCACACTATTTTGAGATAAATGAAGGTTACAAATAGCCACATGTCAGTTAATATCAGGTTTTTCCCCAAACGAATTTGTGCCAAGTTTGTGGGAAAAAAAAGTGTTCTGTTTTCAGAGGTTTTAGGCTTAAGGAAGAGCAGATAAGGGATTGTCTTTGTATTCATATTCTCTCTCTCTCTCTCTCTCTCTCTCTCTCTCTCTCTCTCTCACACACACACACACACACACACACACACACACAGGGTACTATATACATACTGTTCTGCTCTTGCTTCCCTTTCTCCTGAATAACTTATATTAGGGAATTTTTAACGTCAGCCGATACAGATCTAACTTTTCTTTTCGCTATCCCCCAATATTCCAATGTATGGTTGCATTTATATTTACTTATCAAGTCCCCTACTGGTTGACATTTTGGTAATATCCAGGTTTTGGGTTTTGGTTTTGATTAGTTTTGTGTGGGTATTTCGGGTTTATTTATTTTAATTTTTTTTGCTATTACAAAGTTGCAGGGAAAATCCTTCTTTATACTTTTTGGTGAACTTTTGCATTCTATCTGCTGTAGGGGATATCCTTACCAATAGAATTTGGTAAACTCTTATGTGTTTGGATCTTGTCTTTTTAGATAAGTTGCAAGCTCCAAAGAACAGAGTTTGTCTCTTTAAGTTCTTTGTTATCCACTTCACAGCTTTGACATATAGTGCTAGTAAATGTTTGTTAAATGAGTAAAAATAATAAAGATAATGAAAAAAATAAGATAATGAAAACCCTTATGAAGGTCCTCATATAGATCTTAAAAATCAGACAAAAATACGTAGCAAGAGCTTAAAAATAGCATAACCATTCGACCCTGTAGTGCACCTCCTGGTTATATTTTTCCTAAGGAAAGAATTTTAAATGTATATATTTATGAATAAAAATATCAGTTGGAATAGTATTCATGATAGCAAAACCTTTGAGAATGTCTAAATGCTCAACCCTGCTGGTTTGCAAAATGCTTGTTTGCAAAATGATATAGAGAAAATTTTAAGATCAAGTGGGGAAAAAAAGCAAGGTAGAAATTATATATATAATTCTCAATTATCTAGAGGTGTTTTAAAGGCACTGTAATAAAACTGGACTAAAGCATGAACAGTGGCTGCATCTAGGCGGAGGAATAATCAGGAATGTTTCTCATCTGTTTTATAACACTTTTCTGTACCATGCTTGTTATATTTCTACAGTGAGCTTGTATTGTTTTGATAATTAGAACCAAGATTTTTTTTTTAAGTTAGCTAGAAGGAAAGTATCTTAGTGTATTTGGGCTGCTATAACAAAATACCATAGACTGGGTAGCTTTTAAACAACAGAAATGTATTTCTCACAGTTCTGGGGGCTGGGTAGTACAAGATTAAGGGGCTGGCAGATTCAGTGTCTGGTGAGGGTCTACTTTCAAGTTCAATAGACAGTGCCTTCTCTCTGTGTCTTCCTCTACATGGTGGAAGGGATGAGGCCACTTTTATAAGGCACTAATCCTATTCATGAATGCTCCACCCTCATGACCTTATCACTTCCCAAGGGCTTCACTTCCTAATACCATCACATTGGGGGGTTAGGATTTCAACATATGAATTTTGGGGACACACACACATTCACTCTAAATCAGGAAGGATTCTCATTTTCATCTCCACACGGAAGTGAGGGGACATCTTTTGGTACTTGCTCATATTTTCCTCCACCTGGTACCCTAGTGAATTCTCACAGGGTCGCTAGGATGCATTGCTAGCCATAAGGTATGTTCTGTCATGTACCCATTTTATAAACTCCAGCCCAGGTTGAATCATGCCTTCCTCAGAAAGTCTTCTTCTCCCCATCCCTGGCTCCACACATACATACCCTTTTTGGGCTCATTCTTGTTCAAATTAGTTAGGTTGACTACTTAATCATTTTAACAGCTTTTCATTCTTGGTATGTTTTTCATAAGAGTTGGCTGGTCTCTCTCTCTTTCTCTCTCTCTCACTCTCACTCTCTCGGATGTTGGCTCACTTGAAGTTCCCTAAGATCTGGGGAAGAGTCATGCCATTTATCAGAAGGAGGAAAGCATAAGAAGTCAACAAGAGAGTCTGCTTGATTTGGGTCGTTGTCTGGCACCACCTTTCTTCTGCCTGATTGGTTTCAGATGGATATCTTTTTCTGGGTTCTTTATTCTTGCCTTACCTTTGGGACTTCATAGAGAGCGGAGGCTGTTTATAAGGCCAGGTCTGAGTAGTATCCCACCTCTATCCATCCAAAATTATGTTCCCAAGCCATACTTGCCTTTCTTATAGCCATGACCATATTTTCCCAGCTGATATGCATGATTACATGTTCTAACTGGGGAAAGGAGGCCTCTTATCTACATGCCACCTACCATGTGAAACACATTGATTCTTGGGACTTCCCTGGTGGTCCAGTGGTTGACTCTGCGCTTCCACTCCAGGGGGCACCGGTTTGATCCCTGGTCGGGAAACTAATATCCCACGTGCCACCCCATGGCCAAAAAAAAAAAAAAAGATATCTGCCACAGATGCTGCAGGGTTTGGGGGTGAGGACTGGAAATGAAAATGAGGAGAGAAGTCTAGAATGTCCCTCTGCTGCCTTATCTATGTGACTTCTCTTGTGGCCTTACACACTGGTGACCACTCTATTCTTGGAGCTCTCCACACTTTCTCCTCCACCTCTGGCCTGTTTTACTATTTCTTTCTGTGGCTCCTCTTGTGCTCTCATCCATTAGCTCTCTCCCAGTAACCCGGGGTTCTCTCTCCTGTTGCCACTCTTTCAGGCACCTGGGTAGATAAAGGGGTCACTGAATTTACTCTTGGCTCTGTTGTTCTCACAGCATCCTTCAGATTCTACCCAGAGAGGGATAGGTTCTAGAAGGATTTGGAAGGCCTACTTAAGCCTCTGACCTAAGCTATGTACTCCAACCCAACTTTCCTAGAGAACCATGTATTGAATTTTCAGTTTTTCTATTAAAGTGATGTTTTGTCCTCCGTTTGGCTACTGTTCTTTGCAAATCTTTCCCTTGGGAATCTCATGAGGGGAAAGGGCTGATTGGCAGCAAAGAATTTCAACATTTCCATGTACTACAGACAAATATGCAAGCAAAATTTCACCCCAATTCCCAACAGAAAGCTTTTCTCTTGGTTCTCTTTTTTCCTCTCAGTCTGTTCTATCCCAGGCTCCATTACTAACCCTTCTTCTTGTGTCAACCCTTTACATGCTGCTGTGACCCCTGATTCTTTCTTTGTTCCTTTTCTCTTCACACTGTACACACTCTTCTTGGTGAATCAAAAAATCTTTATCTCTAGTCTAGATTTCTCTCCTGAGCTTCAGACCCATATATTCATCTGCCTGCTTACCATCTTAGCTTGGCTAGCCCAAAGGCACCTCAAATCAACAGGTCCCAAAATAAATCAATTATCCCTACTCCCTCCCTTCAAACCTTCTCTCCCTATGTACTCTTACTGCATGGCGCCTCTATTCCCCAAGACACCCAGGTCAGAAACCTGGGAGTCATCTTAGATTCCTCCCACTATACCTCCCTCACCACATTCAATCACTCACTCTGTCCTATGAATGTCACTTCCTAATTATCTCTGAAATCCACCCCTCCTCTCCATTCTTATTTCTACTATTTGCCCTGGTTTAGGCACTCATTATTACTCATCAGAAAAGAAAAAAAGCAACTATGGGAACAATCTGCTTCAAGTCTACCCCTTTCAATCCATCCACCAGACTGCCAGAGTGATTTTTCTAAATTGCAGAGCAGGTTGTGTCCCTTTCCTGCTTTAAAACCTATAACTCTGCAGAAAGTCAAGTCTAAATCCCTGTGTGTGGCATGTAAGACTCCATATGATGTGACTTCTGCTTTGCACACTCTTCTTCAAATACATCCTGCCCTAGATGTCTTGAGCACCTTGCATTGCTCAACTCCAAACACATCAAGCTATTTCTGACCTTCGTGCCTTTGCCTAGAATGCCCTTCCCCATACTACCCTCCCCACAACAAATCTTGTAGCACAGCTTGTCAGAGCTTTGCTAGGTGACAAGCTAGCTAACATCTGATAGACATTCATACTGAGATGGCTGGTGGCTACTTCTTGTCAAAAAATAATACTAGTAATAGACAGTACTTATATAGTGCTTACCATGTGACAGGCATTCTTCTAAGTGTTTTCTTATGTTAACACAGGTAATCTTCATGACGGCTCTATGAGATAGGTACTACAATAATCCTCATGTTCTAGATGAAAATACTATGGGTCTAAATCACAGTCACAACAGCTCGTGGTTGGTAGAGATTCAAACTCAGTCATTCTGGCTCCAGAGTGTGTTTATAAGGCCAGGTCTGAGTAGTATCCCACCTCTATCTCTTGGTGTCACATTTCCATAATTCTGTCACTACTTTGGGGAAGGCAGTATGGGCTCTTCAGCCAGAACTTGTTTCAAATCGAAGCTCTGCCACTTACTAGCCATTTGACCTTGAACAAGTGAATTAATCTCTCTGATTCTCAGCTTCCTCTCTGTAAAATAAAGATAGCTATTGTAAACGTTAAATGAGATAAGCAATATTTGCGAATGTGTAGAACAGAACTTGATACATATTAAGTCTTTAATAAATACTACCATTGTTGATTGTTATAGTGAATAAAAACAATGACTCTAATGGTGATTTCAGATATCAAAGGGAAGGGAATATAGAAAACTGGTTAAGAAAAGGACTGACTTCTAGCTCTGCCTCTTGATAACTGAGTGATCTTAGGCAAATTATGTAATCTTTCTGTGTCTCAGTTTCTTCATCTATTAAATGGGATAATAATAGTATCTATTTCTTAAAATTATTTTGAGGATGAAATGAGTCAATAGATGTAAAACTTTTAGAACAGTGCCTACATAACTGTTGGGGTATGATAACAAATATATTCCCTTGAGGCCCTTGCCTCTTCTGCCCATGTGTACTGACCGCCCTATATGCATCTTTGCTTTGGTAACATTTGTGCCAGATGGCTACTGGTTTTTTAAAAATCACTAGTGTCCTTCATAGAGAATGGACTTGAGGACACGGGGAGGGGGAAGGGTAAGCTGGGACGAAGTGAGAGAGTGGCATGGACCTATATACACTACCAAATATAAAATAGATAGCTAGTGGGAAGCAGCCGCATAGCACAGGGAGACCAGCTCGGTGCTTTGTGACCACCTAGAGGGGTGGGAGGGGAGTGGGAGGGAGATGCAAGAGGGAGGGGATATGGGGATATATGTATACATATAGCTGATTCACTTTGTTATACAGCAGCAACTAACACAGCAATGTAAAGCAATTATAAAGATGTTAAAACATCCAATGAAGATGTTAAAAAATCATTAGTGTCCTTAAAGGCAGAGAATTGACTTTTTCAGTATATCCCCAAAGCCAGCATAGTCTCTGGAGCATGGTCTGATGAGTCAATGAATAAATGAATGAATGGGTCTGAAGAAAAACATGAATAAATAAACAAACAGAAGAATGAGAAATTGGGTTGAAGTTCTGGGGCTGATATAATATCAGCAGGTTGGACCAATCTTTCTGACCAAACAGTAGAATGGAAAATTCCTTCCTGCCCACTCTGGGGACTTAATAAATATTTAATAAATGGCACTTAAATAGCAATATGCAAATGGCATATTCCATTTCATTTAGCTCAATGTGCTGCCTCATAGTCCTTCATCTGAAAGAAAACATGACAGATCATTCATTTTGCCTTACATATAAAGCATCAGAACGAAAAAGCTTCCTTTTTTCTAATCATGGCAGCCTGAGGGTCTGCAACTGATCTAGCTAAGGAAAGCTGAGGTTGGCTTTTGTGGGTATGTCCACCTGTTAATTTTGGAGGCCCTCTAAGGCAAGGGTTTTCAATCCTGACTGTGCATCAGAGTAACTTGGGAGTTTATTAAATATGCAGATACCCAGGTCCTCTAACAGAACTACTCAATCATATCCTCTGGGAACACAGGTCCAGGGACTTGCATTTTTAAAAATCTGCCCTTACTCTAAAGCAGGGCCTTAAGGGTAGTCAAGATTGACCAGTAGCTGTCACTGAATCCTTCGTAGGCTCTATCACCTACCTGTCCTGTTGTCTTAACCTTTACATACTTACTTGGAATACTGTCTACAGCAAGTAGCTCTGACCATATCCCAGAGGCATCCATAGCTCAGGTCACATGGACCATGAGAGAGAACAAGGGCCCTGTCATACATAGCATCTGGAAACCAAATGTTTTCCTGGGCAGCTTGGTAGAGCAAGCTTGGTGAAGCCTGTGCAGGAAGCAGTCCCCAAGCCTGTGGTTTTTTATTCCATCTTGATGCATTGACTGCTAAAGTGATATAGTCTGAAGGAGCCACTGTTCCTTTGGGTGCCTGGAAATAAATAGATCTGTTAAATGGAGCACAGAATCAGAAGCAGCAATTTTGTTTTCTTTAAAAAATGAAAGAAAAAGAAAAAGTTTAATTTGTAAATCGACTTCAATTTTTAATATTTCTAGTTCTAAAGAAACAAGGCGGCGGGGGGGGGGGGGGGAGCACAGCAAAAGGAGGTGCAGAAATAATCCCATCTGCTACAGAAGGCCTCCACAGAACTTGACCACTAAAAAAAGAAACAGACTGTTCCTTGCTTCAACAACTCAGCCTCTCATAGTTCAATCGAGACAATTGTACCACAAAAGGATTCAAGGATTTGCTCAGAAATGTGGCTTTAGTTTAAAACACAAACGACCCCCCGCTGGAAAACAGTTGTGATGCTCCTTGTCTGGGAAGGCAGGCACCACTCATTCACACACCACACACCACTGCTTCCCATGTTTAGGGGCCTCAGATCAGGGTGGAGTTTCCTCTTGATTTGTAGCCCTTTCCTCCATGGCCGCTGTGTGCACGTCTGCATGTGCCTGAAGTGTGCTGGCAAGTATCTTAGTCAGCACGGACTACCAAATACCATAACAAATACCATAGACTGGGTGGCTTCAACAGCAGACATTTATTTCCTCACAGTTCTGGAGCTTGGGGAGTCCAAGAGCGAGGTTCAGCAAGGTTTAGTTTCTGGTGAGAGCTCTCTTCCTAGCTTGCGGACAGCCTCCTTCTCACTGTGTGCTCACATGGCCTCTCCTCAGTGTTCGCCCATGGGAAGAGACATTTCTCTCTCTTCCTCTTTTTGTAAAGCCACAAATTTTATCAGATTAGAATCCCATTCTTATGACCTCATTCAACTTGAATTGCTTCCTAAAAGTCCTATCGTCAAATATCGGGGGTTAGGGTTTTTGTTTTTGTTTTTTTTTTTTCCAGTACGCGGGCCTCTCACTGTTGTGGCCTCTCACGTTGCGGAGCACAGGCTCCAGATGCACAGGCTCAGCGGCCATGGCTCACGGGCCCAGCCGCTCCGCGGCATGTGGGATCTTCCCAGACCAGGGCACGAACCCATGTCCCCTGCATCGGCAGGCGGACTCAACCACTGCGCCACCAGGGAAGCCCGGGGTTAGGGTTTTAACATATGAATTTGCGGATGGCGGGGGACACAATTCAGTCCATAGCAAGAAGGCAGTGTAGGAAAACTGCAAAGAGACACCTAGACTGGCCTGCAGTCACCTTCTGGAAAGGCTCATCCGGGAAAGAAAAGCACATATCAGATGAGGGAAGGAGCCCAAACTCAACTGACACCGAGCCAGTCAGTCTGCACTCCCCAGCTCCCACACTCCCCCGCCCACACCTGTCGCCATCCCCGACGGCCAGATGTGTACACACTGCCAAGGCAAGGCGTATGGCTTTAACCCCCATTTCAACAGGGACCCCGGCCAGAGCATTTATACTCTCTAAGGCTCAATTATTCTCCCTCTAAGGAGAAGGGGAAGCTGGATATATTGGGTACCAATTACCAGCACGATAAGTGAGAAAAATGAATACTAACTAGGTTTCACAAGAGCAGAGACATGAAAGCCTTGCATAATGATAATCATAATTGCATTTGTAGAGTGTGGTTTACTTCGACTAAGTACATTCTGGTACATTACCTATTTGATCAAAGTAAGTCAGGAGTTATTAGTCCCATTTGACAGATGAGGAAACAAGTACAAATGACCTATGACAGTGCCCAAGTTCATAGACCAAGTTAGTGTTGAAACCAATACTGCACTCTTAAAGAATGTAAGCAGTCGTTGATAAATTAACAGGGCCACACTGACCCCCTGGGCACCAGAAGTGCTGTTATGAGGACAGCACCACACAATTTAGCACTGAATTTCTTTCCTATTCTTTCATATACATTTATTTGGTCTCCTTGAATTGTGAGTTTCTCAAAATCAGAGACCTAGGTTTGTATATTATCGAATTGCCCATGAGGCTTAGCATAGGGCTGGGCCAAGAGAATGAAATCATTGAAAATACTTAACTGTTGGTATAGCACTTTACAGTTTGCAAAGCGCTCTCATATATACTATTTTATTTCGTCTTTATGACAACCTCCAGAATATCACTTTAGGAAAAGTCATTTTGTCTTCTCATTCTCATGATGCTTATTTTAATGCATTCATTTTATGAAACATTCACTGAGAACTTACCGTTATTTTTATCATGAATAACTAACACTGATTGAGCACTTACTGTGTAACAGGCGTTGAACCAGGCACTGGGCCTAATGCTGAGAATACAAAAATAAATCATGTGTCCCCACCCTGAAGGAGTCTCCTGAATAAATAAGTAATGCCGTTTGATGAATGCCTGGTAGTGATCATTTGGCTTCTGAACTGTACTGCTCTAGTGATGAGGATCTAATTTTCTTCTAAGTAGCTTATTTTATTTTCCAGATAGTTCTGGTACAAAGCTCTTCCTTACCTTGTATCTCCTTTGCTTCCACCCTTTTGCTCTTAGACCTAGTCCTGTGGCCACACAATATAAATTTTCCTTTTCACTTGACAAACTTCCAAATATTTGAAGGCAACTGGTATCATCAGCCACCCCATCCTAAGCTTCCCTGTCTCTGGCTCTGCCTGCCCTGGCTCTCCGACAGCTGGGCCCACTGATTTACCCCCAAGGACTCAGCCCTTCCTCAGTTTCCAGAGCGACAGACACTTGAGGTCAGAAGCACTCAAGTGGCCAGCCTGAGCTTCCTCCATTCCAAATTCCAATCACTGAGGCTCTGCACTAGGGCACTCTCCTTGTTCTTTTAGTTTCTGAATCCCAGCTTCTTCCCCACCTGTGCCCTAGTTTGTAAAGCAAGAGATGAACCTGCAGCTTGAGCGCTTTAATTAAAGGGGAGGAGGAACTGATAAGGGAAAGCAGAGGGGATTCCGTGGGTGGACCAAAGTGCTTGAGGAGATAAGGATGAAGTCCAGAGCAAAGGTGGAGATGATGGGATTGATCTTGATCGGGAAGAAGGACGCCTTATCCACAGAGACTGAAGGAAAATGGTGAGCTGAGCAGAGCTGTCGATAAGTTTGCTGTTGGAGAGGGCTGGGAGTTGAAATTGTTCCTGAGGCTGATTTTGACCTGGTTAACACCAACATGGTGACATCACCTGTTAAAGCTGAAGTGCTTTCTGAGTGAGCAGGGATAGTCCTTTACCTTTTCTTCCAGATTCAGTGAGATATAATTGACATACAGCACTGTGTAAGTTTAAGGCATACAACGTAATGATTTCACTTACATACATCATGAAACGATTACCGCAATAGGTTTAGTGAACATCCATCTTTTCATATAGATACAACATTAAAGAAATAGAAAAAATTGTTTTCCTTGTGATGAGAACTCTTTGGATTTCCTCTCCTAACAACCTTCATCTATAGCACACAGCAGTGTTCATTATCTTTATCATGTTGCACAATACATCCCTATACCTATTGTTATATATTTTTAATAATAACCTTGGGTTCCCAAATGAAAACTCTGCTTTCACACTGAAGTGGGAGTTGAGGCTGTCTGTGAGGGAGGGAGGCAGGCGTGTAATTGCAGGCTTCAGGGAGAAGAGTGCTATGTGTGGAATACTTCCTGAGGGGAACAGGAAACTGGCCGAGGGCAAAATCAGAAGTTCTCAGCTGGAATTCGAGCCTCTGGCTGTGTAGTGGCACCAATTTCATTATCCTTCCTCAGCAACCACAACAGCTCAGATACAGGAATGGAGAATGCAGTTTAATTCATTCATTCATTTATCAAAAAATAATTTAGTGAGCACCTACTTTATATCAGGCAGTATTCTAGGCTCTGAGGATATAATAATGAACAAAAATAGGGTCATTTACAGTATCAATATGTCTGCATAGGTCAGCATTTTCCCTTTCACTTCCTGAAAATTATGCAAGAACAACAAGGAGAATGGAAAAAAACTCTCCAAGCTCCACTTATCTACCAAGACAGATATAATCTCCAGACTCCAAACTGCAGCTGCCGAGAAAGTATTTGAGATAGGGGAGGAATGGGAAGAAGGCATGGGAAGTAAGAAGCACTGAGAGTGTAGAGAGAACACCGAAGATCTTAGGAAGCTTCAACAAAAGTATACTTCCTGAAGGTGACCGGTACATCCTGAGGTATGAAAGCTAATTCCCTAGTTGCCAACAACAGGTCCAAGGACTAGGATGAGTACAGCAGGGGCAGATATCCTCCTAGACTAGGTTTAACTCAGAGAAGCTGACAAATGAGACTAGAGAAAGAACCTCACAGAGGAGCCATATTTGCTGTAAGAGATCTTTGCCTGCAGGAGATAGAGCTTTGGGGTAGTGAAACATGGAAGGCTACTCTGGCCCATTTTCCATCCCTGGAATGTCCTGCAAATAGCTGAGACAGGATAATCCAAGTCATTCAAGGATGGATAATAAAAAGGGAACTGACATAGTATTGATAAAAGTATATTATCTGGGCTTCCCTGGTGGCACAGTGGTTAAGAATCCGCCTGCCAATGCAGGGGACATGGGTTCAAGCCCTGGTCTGGGAAGATCCCACATGCCGCGGAGCAACTAAGCCTGTGCGTCACAACTACTGAGCCCGCGTGACACAACTACTGAAACCTGCATGCCTAGAGACCATGCTCCACAACAAGAGAAGCCACCACATTGAGAAGGCCACGCACCGCAATGAAGAGTATCCCCCACTTGACTCAACTGAAGCCTGCGTGCAGCAATGAAGACCCAATGCAGTCAAAAATAAATAAATAAATAAATTTATTTTTTTTTAAAGTATATTATCTTTTAAAAGGTGGAAATGTGCAACAAAAACAAAACACCATAAACAATTTTGCCACTGAGTAGATGAAAATTGTTTCCAAAAATTCCTCCATATATTTAAAAAACAATGAGGTAACCAACTCTCTGAATGAAGAACACAAAACAGATGAACAAATTCTGGAAGAGATAGTGATATAACAGAAGGTGAAACTATCAGAACTCAAGGGAAGTGATCAGATTCTGGGTATATTTTGAAGATGGAACTGATGGGATTTACTGATGGCTTGGATGTGGGATATGAATTCCAATGCCCTAAGAGAGTTCCTAGCAATGGGTTCACATGGTAGTGTGTTTCTATAATATTTACAAACATAGGAGAGCTTAACCTTTTGGTTAAAATTGGTTAAGACTGCTCTGATTGTCAATTTTATGTGCCAACTTGGCTGTGGTGGCCAGTTGTTTGGTCAAACACCAGTCTAGATGTTGCTATGAAGATATTTTTTAAGATGTTATTAACACTGAAATCAGTAGACTGTGTAAAGCAGATTACCCTTCATTATATGGGTAGTTCCCACCAATCAGTTGAAGGTCTTAAGAGCAAAGACTGAAGTTTCCCAGAGTAAAAGCAGCTCTGCCTCAATATTTCAAGCCTGATAACTTCTCAGTCTTTCTCTTTCTCTTTCTCTCTCTCTCTGTCTCCCTCCCTCCCTCTCTCCCCTCCCTTATATTTTGCTTTTTTGGAGAACCCTGACTCGTATAACTGCTATCTCATTCCACTCTCATTTCCCTCCCTTACACTTTCTCTCATGTTTGAGATTCAGCAAAGGGGAAGTTCAGTGGAAGATATATTTAGTTTGTGTTCAGTGACATATTTATGTGGTTTGCAGTCAGTCCTGTGTATAGATAAATCATTGCTAAACCATCCTGGTAAAGGAATGACTTCCAGAAATACCTCCACCGCTCACTCTGCTGACTTATCCAGCACGGTAATACAAAGGTGCAAAGCCAGAGGTCTTACCACTGTATGAATGCATCTTACGGTCCTTGGCACAGAAAGTGTGTGGGTACTGAAATAAGGTTTGAAATGTATTCAGAAGCTAATCTGAGGAAAATTTCTTCAATCCCCTGGTGTGCAAAATGGTATGCAGAGTATTCAGTTCTCACTAATTCCTGAAAACAGAGGAAGTTTTCTTCTGTCAGAAATGTACTCAATAATACCATGTATACAACTATGCACAGTACTTTTATTTATTCTGCGATGGGAGTTGCATAAAATATAATTTATCAGAATTCTTCTGTGTATAGAGCACAAACCTGAATCAGTTCTACAAGTATCAGTTCTACTTCAAGTGTGTGAAGTTGCATGCTTCAGCTTTCCAACTATCAATAATAACAATACATTTTGATCAACTATGCTAGTGGAAAGAGTAAATTATCTTCCTATTCTCTAGATAGGAAACGATATTACAAAACCACTGTTATATGAAGAAGCCAACAAAAATATAAAGCCAAGAGTGTAGGAAAAAAGTATTATAGAGGTGTGTTGGGCAGTTAATTCATAAAAAAAAAAATACCGCGTTGGTTTTCCTTTTTATTGTTATGTATATGGTATTTGTCAGCTTTTAAAGTTTTGTAGTTAGTTGTGATTTCTCATTCTAAATAAGTACTTTAATATCTGGTTGTGTATTTATAATTAAAAAAAATTCTCTTTCATAAAGAGGGCCTCCAAGCTGTCTAAGTTTCACAATTCACAAGATGTGGATTAGCCCCTGGGTGTGAGAGAAAGAAAAGAGTTTTAAAAGATACATTTGTTTTTGCTTTTTGGATCTTTTAACTTTGCTTGTTGGGAAGAATACATATGTTACATTTTTTGTCACAGAACTAGTTTTTAACACGTAGCAGTTTACAAAAATTTTATTTCCCTTTCCCCTTTTCCTAGCTCTAGTTAGTTCCATGGGTATCATGGTGGCTCAGCAAATGCCATCCTTCTCTTGGCCATCTACTGCAACATGACACACACCTTGATTACTTCCCCTTTTACCCTCTTCTGTTTGTGTGACTCAGCCCCCTACAACTGGATAAATGTGAATTACCATAGACTCATGGCTTGAAAGAAATGTAAACTATCCTTCCTTCCCTCTGTTTTGATCTTCTCAGATTTTTCTGGGAAATTTATTTTTGTGGATGTGTCTTCTTTGGAAAATGACATGTATAGTAGGAGAATGAAGTAGGTATAGCCAAGATGGGGGAATAAAATGTCAAGTGTGGGCAGAACCAGTGGGAAAAAAAATTGAAGTTTGATTAATAGATTTTAGGCCTGTAGAATATTTTCAATATATTTAGAATTTAAAGTCTTTTATCTGTGCCACATAGCCAATTTTGGATACATGTGAAAGAATTTATAACCTGGGAGGTAGTATTTAGTCTTACGGAATCAAGGAACAGAAGAAGCAAAAGGAACATTAGAGATCGTAATCCAGTGACTTCATATTATAGAACAGTCATTGGAGCTAAATGAGCTAACCAAGATCATAAATATGTTGGTGGTTGTCTCAAGGACTATAAACCATGTAAACCAATAACAAAAGCAACCAACAAGTCTTGTTTGATCAGAGCAGTGAATCCAACCACTTAAGAGTTATATCTGGGGAGAATAGGCAGCTATTTCACCATAGATACTAAGGGTGAATGAAGAAAATAAAATGGCTGCCTACTGAAGTAAGGGTGTGTGTGATAGCTAATGTTCAAACTGGACTTTGAGGAACTGAAGAGGGGAAGGGAAGTAAGATAAATGCCAGGAAATCTCCAGCCAATGTTTCTCAAAGTTCTGTAGTCTCAGGACAAACTACATCAAAGTCTCCTGGGAAGCTTGTTAAATTGCAAATTCCTGGGTCTTATGCTAGAACTACAGGGTAAGTTCTCTGGGGGAAAAGCCAGGGAGTGTGCATTGAATAAATGCCTGCCTGAGGTGATTCTGATACAGATTGTTTGGAGAGGACTTCAAGAAGTACTCTTCTAGATTAGTGTCAGAGAAAATAAGGATGCCATAGCAGTAGTGTCCTATAAGCATAAGAAAAAGAAGGCACTCAGAATAAAGCACGATAATCATTCTACTGGAATAAGAGTCCAAGATATCTGCGTTTTAGTTTCACAACCATCAACTGTAAAATTTGGGGTTAGTTGTTTAACTCTTACGGTCTCATTTTATTCACTTTGCAATGGAAGCTTTTGAAAGATTTTAAGCAGGGGAGTGATATGAATTATATTTGTTGCTGAAAAACTATAAATATTTGTGCTAAACAGATAAGAGAGTAGAACAAGAGCAGGCATGGCAGATCAGTTAATGTGCTATTGAAATAGTCTAGGGAAAGATAATGATAGCTTAAAAAATGTTGC
>NW_006793272.1:2574481-2594275 GCF_000442215.2 Lipotes vexillifer
GAAAGATAATGATAGCTTAAAATATGTTGCTGACAGTAGAGTTGGAGAGTAGTGAATGGGTTTTGTTATTTATTTTGTTAGGATCAGTGATGGATCGTATGTCAGCTATGAAGGAGAGGGAGGTGTCAAGGATGACTCATGAGTTCCTGGCTTGTGATGAATGATTGACATTTTAAGGGGTACGAATGATTTGAGGGTTCAGGTGATTGAGCATGAGGTTCAGATCAGGTAGTTCACGGCTAAAAGCCTACGAGGAAATGGGGACGTCAGAGGACTTTGAAGTCTCTCAGAAGTCAAAGGGCAGATAGAGTAGAAGTAGGAGAACTGGGGAGGATGGGAGACTGTGGCCAGAGAGTGGGGTCCTGGTGTATGTGATTTCTACGGTGGAGCGGTTCTGCGTGATGCCAAGGTCTGTGTTCGCCATGGGCACAGAGGACTCAAGTGGAAAGGATGTGGGGGTCTGTGGAGCTGGAGAGGGCAACGAGCTAACGGGCCAGGATGCTAACTGGGCCTTTGAGCCTGGAGAGGACAACTGTGATTGGGGGCCAAAATCATCATCGCACTTAGGATAGTGACCAAATTGTTAGATGAGAGTAAACAAAGACTAGCTGGATGACAGGGACTTTAAAGGAGCCGGAGCTTTTTATACGAGTGGCAGAGAAATAACAGCTTAGAACCTGCACTGGGGAGCCTTTAAAGAAAATATCTTCCCCTTTGATATGTGAACTGTGGGAAAATGAACTCCTCCATTTTTGAGACTTGAAGTTGCAGTTTAAGGCAGGAGTTGTGGTATCAAACAAACAAGTTTTGCAAGCAAAACGAAGCCCAAATGTGATATCATTCTGTTTGGTTGGTGAGTTCTACGTTTTGGTTCCAGGTGTAGCACTTTAAATTTTTCACTATTAAAACTTTCATCTTTACGCATACAAAAATATTTTTGGAGGAAATGCTATGATGTTTGCGTTGTGCTTCAACATAATATAGGATGGATGGGTGGGAGCTGAAAATGAAGCAAGATTTGGCATGTGTTGAGAACTGCTGAAGCCCAGTAATGGTGACATGGAAGTGCCTTGCACTGTTCTGTTTTGTGCAAGTTTGAATTTTTCTTTGATAAAAGTTAAATAAACCACTTCATCTTTATAGATCCAGCCTATCATTTTGACTCGCATTTTTTATATTCTCACTTTGTGAAGCTCTCTTATCCCCTCTCTATGAGGTTCACAGGGATAACTATTTATCCCCATTTTACTGATAAACTTCTCAGATCCTGTTAAGGGATTTGTCCAAAGGTAAACATCCGCCAAGCAGCAGATTTAGGACCAGAACTCCATGTTCTTTTGACTTCTGGACCAGTATGTTCTACCACCTACTTGAGTGAGTTTTTAAGTTTCCATTAAGAGGTCGTTAAAATTTAGAGTAGTTATCTAGGGACTTTGATCTTGGAAACAGTCTTCATTTGGTTGCAGGTCTGACAAAGTGAGATTGCCTTTGCACATGCTACTTCTTTTGCATGGAATGTTTGTTCCCACCCCCTAGTTCACCAGGTTAACACCTGTGCATCTTTCAAAGCTCAGTTTCGTTTTTCCCACACACATACACTCTCTGTTTCATTCCAACAATCATTCCCTCCTTTGCCTCGTACATAATGGCAACATCTAATATGGAGTTATTCAACAACTCCCACCAACTAAAACCATTGATACAGGCAATAGGCTAATGAAAAAACATGGGAGACAAAATAAATACCCTGGACTTGGCCAGTTTGTGTATCTGAGGAGTGAGTACTTGGATGTGGTATGAAATTTTGGTGCTGTGGAGAACATTTCTTTTGTTTGTTTGTTTGTTTTTGGTACGCGGGCCTCTCACTGCTGTGGCCTCTCCCATTGCGGAGCACAGGCTCCGGACGCGCAGGCTCAGCGGCCACGGCTCACGGGCCCAGCCGCTCCGCGGCATGTGGGATCTTCCCGGACCGGGGCACGAACCCGTGTCCCCTGCATCGGCAGGCGGACTGTCAACCACTGCGCCACCAGGGAAGCCCCATTTCTCTTTTTGGAAACTAAGTCCTGTCATTCAGGTGTCTTCACTCAAATATCACAGTGATTGCCAATCAATGTGGAAACTATTCTAAGGCCAAATGACTCACACTGAGCAGATCGCTTATCATGGCAGGGGAGGCCCACAGGATGGGAGGTGCAGTACCACAGAGATAAGAAGATTGGTTATAACACTGGATAATATATAGAAATGTTCCTACAATGTGATCTTTGTCACTTTTGAAGGAATACTTGCTTTTTCTCTCTACAAGTGACTGCTCATTAAGAACTAGGTACAATATATTTCTGAAAGAAATGCTTCACAAAGCTTTCTAAGAAGGTGTGGTTAACTTAATGCTGTCTTCTTTGTCCTGAAAAACAGGAGTGGGCTTTCACACGTACAGTTTTCAAAGCACTCATCATAAATATGGAGGGAATTTAGCCCAATTTAGTAAAAAAAAATCAAATTTAGAACGGAATGAATTCTATACCCTCTCCCTATCCATTCTGCAACACCCATCAAGCCCAATTTCACTGTGAAATGTGTCATTTCAAAGCCTGTGGGGATCTTATCCTCCCGGGTCAGGCTGGGACTCAGTGGTAAACAGGAGGCACAGAGAGGGCAGTGTAAAGGCAGCTTTAACATTTTCAGTGAAAAGAGCCAACTTGTTTGTGGTTTTGATTTGCTTTTAATAACAAGCTCCCTCAACCCAAACTGATGAATTGGCATAAGAACAAGGGTACAAAAGGAACATCAAGGGGCCTTCCAAAATGCTAACCAAAGGATGAATTCTCTGCTTTGGGTGGCCATCATTTTATCCCTTGGAACCAGGAGATAAAAAGATGCAAAGCTTTTAATATATGCTTCGCGAGTATATAAAGGAACTGATTAGACCATGTGGCCCGTGGTGGTGTTGTCTTAATACTTTATAATCACATTCCATACTTTAAGCAAATGCAAATTCTGCCACATGCTGCCCTTGAAAGGCCATTTCACTGTATACTGAATTGAAAGTAATCACTGACACAGCGTAAATAAAGCCTCTGTTGGGTAAACACCAAAGCATTTTCCACACAGTATTGCATTTTACAATAGCTAAGTTTATTGTCAGTGAAAAGATAGGCACAAAGTGGATTCAAACCTGCTTAACTTTATTGGAACTAGCTCAGTCAATTACAGAATGGGGTCTCAATCATTATGGGGCCACATACATTTTAAACCAAAGGTGATCCCTGTCTAGCCATCTGCCAGCCCCAGCTATCCAGTTTACAAACACATGCCATCAATCACAAGGGAGGCCAGAAGGAGGTTTGATGGCTCCATTGTTGCTACCAGGAAAAAATAAACAAACTCCCAACACTTGTCCAACTGATGATGGATGGTACTTGGAAGCTATATTTCCAAGGATCATGGTGGGCTAAAATTGGTGGCAATTAGCCCATAGCTGATGCCTTCCTTTGAAAACATGTTCAGTAAGAATGCACACATTTTAGGTAACACATTCCATATGTGAATGAGCAATTGAGATAACAGGAGATGGTATGGCTAACAGACATGAGAATATCATTTATAAAGGTTAGTGCATATGTATACACTTGAAGCTGCCACATTATGTTTAGGCTCTTCATAAAAAGTAGTCTGGGGCTTCCCTGGTGGCGCAGTGGTTGACAGTCCGCCTGCGAATGCAGGGGACGCGGGTTCGTGCCCCGGTCCGGGAAGATCCCACATGCCGCGGAGCGGCTGGGCCCATGAGCCATGGCCGCTGAGCCTGCGCGTCCGGAGCCTGTGCTCCGCAACGGGAGACGCCGCAACAGTGAGAGGCCCGCGTACCGCAAAAAAAAAAAAAAAGTAGTCTGCACAATCAGTTTGTTCCATTTTCCAATTGGTGTCCCCAACCCAACTGTGTGACAAGAAAAAGAATGCACGACGGGGCTCTCGGTGTGTTTCCTATGGCAGATGACGGCAGATATTTCAGGTTCCTGCTATCCTGTCATCCTGAAGCTCAAAAGCAGCATTGAGAATAAATCCTTCATTAAAACAGCAATCAAGATACATGATCTTAAAAGACAGCTCAAGCTAGTTTTATTTAATAAAAAAAAATTGTTAATAGGAATTTTATATCAAGTAAAGTTTGTTCTAATGAAGTTTTTCTGTACATGGGACATTGGTGTACAACTGACTTAGAAGGTCCCCAGAGACCACCAGGCAGTACAAGTTAAGACAACAAGGTCACCCTCCTGTCCTGAGGTGCCAGTAAAATGCATAGATAGATGGGAGTCCAGAAAGATCCCCCAAATGTTATTACATCCGCACAATCATGAAAAGGTGGCTAACTTGAGATTTCTCCCATAAATCTGAAGTTTTTAAATGACACCTATTAGAGATTTTCTGAAAAGGCTGGATCTATCTTTTCCTCGTAAACATAATACACTGACGTGGACTTCTTCCACCTCTTAGATGTTCCATATTATTTTAGCAAATTACCTGTGATAAAAAAATTGAGCCAAAAGGAACTGCCTCTGGTGTGAGGGGGCAGAGAAGTTGTGGAAAGTTCAAAATAGTAGTTGGCCAAGAACTTCCTCCTTTCCCCAAAATATATGAGTCTAAAGAGATGGCTGCCCCACAGTGTGGAATGTATGACATTTGTCACCTTACAGAATGTGATTAAAACGGTGGCTCCCAGAGCTAGCAAAAATTCTGGCAATGTGTCATGACCATGAAAGGAGTAGATGAAAGGTTTCTTTTTATTTATTTTTTATTTATTTGAATAGAAAGCAGCAGTCCTGAAGTTTGCTACTTGTTGCTTCTACTATTTGAAGGATTTTTTTCCCCTGTGACTATAGGGTAGTATGAGTATTAACACAACTGCACTTTTAATTTCTATTTGGGATTCACTTGATGACTGAGGACTCGCTCGTGTAGGATGATCACTTCATCTTTGAAAATGTCAAGACTGGCTGAAAAATCACATCACCTTCCCTCCTGTCTCTCCCTCACCACATACAAAATAATTCCTTTTAGGAATGACCAGAAAAACATTGTTAAATATACCATCCCTATACTCGCAGAGGAACCCTGTAAGATGATCCGAGATAGCCAATCCCATAGCAAGAAAAGTGAGGTTGACTTCTTAGGGAGATGTTTCATGTGGCTCAGTGTTGAAATAAGGATCAGGAAAGGGAAAACCTTGCAAAAGGCACTGCAGGAGAGGCAAGATAGGAATTCAAAACCTTGGACAAATTACTCAAACCAGGGACATTTTCCAAAATGCATGTGCCCTGGACCGTGTCAATGTCTTTTCTTAAAGTGGGGCTTTTTGTATATAAGCGTTTCCCAAATTAAGCATGGTCATTGGCAGAGTGGAAAGCTGTGTTGTCTGATCTTGAAAAAGTCACTTAACCTCTCCAGGTCTCAGATTCCTCATTACTAAAATGAGGGGGTATGGCTATATTGCTAAAGTTCCTTCCAGCCACTATGCCTCCCAATGTAATATATCAGGCCTACTCTTCTATGAATTTGGTTTCTAACTAACACATCCCCAAACCTCTACCCCCCCAACCCTTACCTAATACCCCCACTCCCCTCACCCCCCCTAATACCCCTGAAAACTGATCTTAATGACATCGTCTATGGATTTATCACCTTAATGAAGGGCAGAGAGGCGACACAGGGCAGAGACCTGTGGCAACAGGCAGCCCTTCTGTGTCCCTGGAGGCAGACCTAAGGCAAAGCTTGGAGCCATGGCCTCCTTGGTCCCTGCCCACATGTGCGTTTCCTGCTGCCCTCCAAAGGTATTCCAAGATGGAGTCACTGGCAGTGAGAAGAGGTAGCTGAGGATACTGCTGCAGCCTCCCTCTCCCCTGACTGCAGCATAGTACTTTGGGCTTCTGGTGCTATTCCCTTGGAGGTGATAGTCATATATGCCTTTTAAGACGTATGCTAAGAATTTGGGAAAACAACACGAGTTATTTCAAAGTAGTCAACAGAAATTCAAAGCATTCAACCTGTCAACGAAAACGCTTCCTCATTTTGCAAATGATTGGCAATTTGAGACTGGTGACACAGCCAGTGAATTTGTGCTGGAGAAGAAATAAACACTAAGCAGGTTGGTCTCGGGAAAGGCAAGCGAGCTATGTTCCTGGCTACATACAGACCACACAAGTCTGCATACAGCACCTCATGCAACTCTTCATCAAGGCCTCGGATGGTCTAACTCCCTAAGAGAGAAGAAGTTGTACATCACTCAGCTAATTTACTCTCCTAGCATCTGAAAGCAATATATTAATTATCCAAATGCATAAATTACTCCACAGTATATATATGAATGTATGAACCTCCACGAGGGAACCAAAAGCATCCACTTCCAAAGCACCACTGAAATAAAGATAAACACAATCTCCTGGCCCAGGGTAGCTGGGAAATTGGGAGGGAAAATTAGCTCCAGCACCCGTCCACACCCCAATACTCCCTACCTTTTCTCCAGTTTACATAGCTCTTAAAACTATTCCCTTTCATGTGCCCGAGGCGAGAGCTCTCTCCGGATGCTGCCTAGATGGAAACTATACAAAACAGCACACACCCAAATCCTCTCTGGCTTCGACTTCTGAACTACATGTTACACACTGTCTTCCAAACATACTGTGCTCTTTGATAAAAGAATGATCCAGAATATGGAAATGCTAACCAAATTTCAGCACATTGAAAACACTGATGTATATCCAGCTATTAACAGTCCCAGAATTTGTATAAATCCAAACAATAAACTTTAGAGTACATTCTGATTGATCTGGCTTTAGAGGTACTCTCTAAGTGTACCAGAACAGACTGGAGTTCATATGGTATTACCTAAGTACTATGTTGTTTCAATAAAAAGTCCCTTTAAAAAACATCCCCCCACCCAACCCTTGTCCTCACCCTCAAAATAAGAACAAACAAAAGGGAAAAATGATTAAAAGCATTCTTGCTGATAAACTGCAGCTCTTGATTAGGCCATTTAGATGAGATATTCCACCATCTCTGCATCAGGCTCTTGTCCCAGGATCTGAATGGGAGCTTTTCTTTCCAGAGCATTGGAGTGGAAAACAGGGCCATCTAAATGGAAATAAGGGGTTAGAAAACACTTAGGGACAAGGTGAAAACTCAAATTTTAGAAGTGGCTTTAGAGCCCCCATTAAACCTACGGCAAAGTGACACTGGCCCACTACACTCCCCCTGTTGTTCACCTGAGCGTTTACTTTTACTGGGAAAATGACCTTGACTCATCCCCGTTCTATCCTGGAGAAGTCATTTACAGACTCTCTGCCCCATCTCCTCTGATTAATCCGCTTTAGAACTTGGAAAGCCCTGCCCATATGACCGGCTGTGCCTAAACAGCAGGCCAACCACCCAATCTGTCACTGAGGGCAGAACCCAGGGCTACCTGATCCAGAGAATTACTACCTGTCTTACCTGGATTGCAGCTCAAACTTGGTGTAGACAAACGACGTGGTCCAGAACCGGCAGCTGGACTTGCAGGAGCCTCAGCCTGAGCCAAAGCTGGAGCTGGAGCTGGAGCTGGAGGAGCAGCTGCAGCCGGAGCTGGAGTTGGTGCCTGAGTCTGAGCTGGAGCAGAAGCCTGAGCCGCTGCTGAAGCCGGAACTGGAGTTGGAGCCGGAGCTGGAACCGGAGCCGGAGCAGCTGGAGCAAGCTGAACAGCAGCAGCAGCAGCAGGAGCAACAACAGCAGCAGCAACAGCAGAGGCAGCAGCTGGAATCTGAGCAGCAGCAGCAGCTGGAGAAACAGCAGCAGCAAGAGCAGCAGCAGCAGTTGCTGGAGACGGGGCGGCGGCGGTGGCGGCGGCTGGAGCGGCAGCAGCGACAGCCACTGGAGCAGCAGCTACCATGGTGGTGGTGGTGGTGGTGGCAGCGGTGGCAGTGATGGCGGCAGCAGTGGCGGCAGCAGCAACTGGAGCAGGAACAGAGATGGGAGCGACAGCTGCGGTTTTGTTGGGTTCCGTTCCCCGTTCTGTTTGCGTGCTGCAGTCCCGGCTGCCTGTCTTGGAGTGAGCTGACAGTAGGGGAGTCGAGGGCGGCACAGGCGAGGGGGTGGAAGGGACAGACTCGGCACGGTAGTCTCCACCCAGGAGGATACCTACAAAGGAAAGAGGGAAGGAGCTTAGAAAACTACAGGCTATTCCGATATAGACATCTGATTACCTCTTCTTCCTTGCAGGAGGCTCAGGAGGAATAGGAATGGTCCCAAATTCTCTACTTTTGCCTCCAGTGAACCCAGGAATCAGTTTGTCAGGCACCTCCCACCGTGGCTAAAAGCTTCTTTCAGACTTGGCAGATCCCTTCCGATTCTCATTCTTTAATCCCCCAGCGAAACGTATTAAACCTTTAAGTGTCCTGGGTATCTGTTCTGGTTTATTTTTCCAATGGTGATTGATTTCCAACGAGCTGTCAGAATGCTTCTACTTGGTTCCACTTATAACCAACACCAGCCATTACCAAACAGCTGGAAAGGATCAGGGAAAGAAGTCTGTGGTCTCAGAGGAGTGTGATAGTAATTGTGTGATCTAAGGTTCTAACCATGACCACGGTCCCCCAAATACCTACTCTAAGCAAAGGACACTGCAAGTGTCAGAGGACCAAGAAAGGTATTAGAAGCAACAAAGAGAGCTAAAATTAAAATATACATAGCTTGTTTCCTCAGGCTCCAAAAATGTGCCTCGTGGTATCCACAATACTTCTGGGGTTTTGATTAGAGGGGAAGGAATGGACAGGAATGGAATGAAAAAGTACATTCTGTTCTCATCTCAGAATATTCTGGTAACAAAAACCTGCCACCCAGCTCCATTTAGCTTAACTAGAACTCTGCGTCCTCCTATTATATGGGAGGAAGGAACACAGGAAAAGCTGGAATTTTGAAATTTTCAATGACACGAAAGCCACATGGGCTTTGGACAAAGACAAAAGGTTCCGCATGGCCAAGGCCAAAGCTGAGAAGTTTTAAGAGGAAACTGAAGTTATCTTCTTTCCCACCCAAACAGAACTCAGGATTCTTATCGTCTAGGGCTGTGGCTTCAAACAGTGTTCTCTCAGTGAGACTTCATGGTGTCTCCTAAATATGCGGTCAGCCTCTCAGGAGGACAAAACCCAACCAGGTATATCTTCCTCTCTAGAAGCGGCACCATTACTCCTTCTCCTTGTCACGTGGGCACATATCCAAGTCAGGGCTCTCTTTAAAACGTGTCACTTTAATCTTCCTTATTTACTGTCATTACCTAGGCTCCCCTTCCAGCTCTTGTCATCCCGCTTCTCTTCCATGATGGGGGTGCCAGTCAGGGTGGAAGAATGGGAGAGCAAGCCTGATCCAGCATTGGAAATGGACATCAGAGACTTTGCTGGCCGCATGGATGACAGCTGCTCTGTCTTACTTGGCTCCTTCCGGGAACGCTGCTGGAGTACCTTGATCATGGCATCCTTCTCAATAATCTGGGCATGGAGGGTCTTAATCCTAGGAGCCAAAGACAAAGAACATATGAAACATTGTTGCCACCTCCAGGTTCTGGTCTCACTTCCTGCATGGACTTGAGCTTCCGTTATCTTTTTGACCAGGGGGTGGTCTACTTATTTCTGAGTTGTAAGACAAGAGACAGTGTGCAACAATTTTTAATGCACACCCATATGGGCACAGAGGAACATCCAGGAGTTGCCAGTTAAACCTTAGGAAGCCAAAGAAAAGTATCTGTGAAAAGAAGGGCTGTATATGAGAGAGTAAACTGATGTAGTGGGTACCTTAGTGAAGAATCTGAGTCAATGGAAATGATGAGTCAGTCAGTGAGAAGATGAGAACTTCTAAGAATGGGCTACTTCGGCTAATAAGTAAATGATCATGCACTTGTAAGAGACATCAGATGCCCTATCTCCGAGTTTGAGTGGATGTTCTTTTTTTGCGGTACGCGGGCCCCCTCACCGCTGTGGCCTCTCCCGCGGCGGAGCACAGGCTCCGGACGTGCAGGCTCAGCGGCCATGGCTCACGGGCCCAGCCGCTCCGCGGCATGTGGGATCTTCCCGGACCCGGGGCACAAACCCGCGTCCCCTGCATCAGTAGGCGGACTCCCAACCACTGCGCCACCAGGGAAGCCCTGAGTGGATGTTCTTTTACCAAGCACTCTGCTGTACCACAGAGTTGAGGTGCAATGCTAGAAAGAATACCTCAGAGTGCAAATACCAACAATTCAGTTCTGGAAGAGGGCATGTGGAAGCAATTTACCAAGGACAATGGGAAAAGCAGTGTTACTTGGAATTCCAGAGTTAGTGGGAATGATCAAGGTAAAGGTCATTGCATCTCAAATCCTAAATAACAGGCTGGCAGGGGTGCAGGGGTGGGGGGAGGCTGCATTATCAGGTTCCCCTGCTGTGAATGAAGATGCTTGCCCTTCCCTACTGACCTGTCTGGTCTCCATACCAACTTCTCAGATCCACCAGAGTCCAGATCAACATTTTACCTGCCCTCCATGTCAAGGCAACGCTTGTTGGCCATCAAGATTTCTTCTTCCTCCTTCTGGATGCGAGCTTCTAGAGCTGTGTCATAGCTGGTGTTAGGAGAGTGGCTGATGACTGTTGTGTCCCTGGGAAGGAAAATGGCAGTGATAATGATGGGAGGGCAACAAAATCTCTGTCCTAAGTCAAAAGCCTTAGGCTGGAAGGCCCTACACTGAAATCAAACTTATTAGGAATGGTCAGTTTCTGGGTGACTTACTGATAAGAATCTCCAAGATGGGAAGGTTCAGCTTTCAGAGCTAGAAGAGGTTATTGACAGACATAAGTACAAAAGTCAGTGATGGAATCTATGAGAAGTGCACAGGCTTGCCTTCAGGACTAGAGAGACACCCTCCCAAAACCTCTGGCAGAAAGTCCCTTCAAGTTTGTAGATCATGACCAGGCAATAGGGAGATATTCATATTTCCACTTTATATGATTATTTATATTACATATGAGATATTCCCACTTTATTCTCATGACAGTCATGAAGGGGAAAAGGCTAGACTTTGAAGGAAGTCAGAGAAAGTACCAAAGAGCTATTGCTACATTCAACAGCAGTAACTCCACCTGAGTGTTTGCTAGAAATGAACTCTAGACATGTCAGTAGCCAAGTTCAGGTAGGGCATGGGAGCTGAGTGAGAAGCAGGGCCTTTGAGTCCGTGCCTTGATTCCTATCTAAGCTATATCTGAAACATTCAAGCGCCAAATCAATGAGTCTCCCCCAACTAAGTGACTAATCTCTTGCCAGAGTCCCAACTGCATGAGGGACCATCATGTTCCATCTGAAAGTGTCTCAGGCCATTAACTCAAGGGGTAACTCATAAGGAGAAGAGAGTGTGTGTGTGTGTGTGTGTGTGTGTGTGTGTGCGCGTGCGCGTGTGTGTGTGTGTGTGCGCGCGCGTGCGCGCGTGTGTGTGTGTGTGTGTGAGAGAGAGAGAGAAGAGAAGTGAGGAAAGGAGAGGAGAGGAGAGGAGGGGAAAGGATGTAACCCATGGGCAAGGCTGATGTTTAAACAGCACAAGTCAAAGACATAATGGGAATCCTATACCCTCCTGATAAGTGACATCATGCATCTTTCTTTAGTTCATTTAGAACTAGTGGTAGAGAAAAGAGGGAAGGGAAGAAAGAAAACTGGATCGTATTTGAGTAACTTGGAGGGAAAGAAAACGAGTTTAGGAAGAATGTTGATGTAATTATATTGGTCTTAAAGAAAACCAGACTATAGGCTGAGGAAACAATGAACTGGCACTGCTGCATTATACTTCCTCTGAGAATGAGGATCTGTGGGAGAACTCCAGGCATCTTTTCTGCTGGCAGCTGGTTATGTCCTGTTAGCATAGAGATTGTGACCAGTGCAGATGGCTGTGAAGGAGCAGGGGAATGAAGAGGCAGAAAGTTGGTATTAAAGTTGGGGAATTTTGGTGAGCTTCTGCAAAACTACTGTTCCCCAAAATGCTTGCACCTTATATGCGAGGCGGAAACAATTCATTTGAATGGTGAAATAATTGGAGAACAAGAAGGGAAAGGACCACAGTGGCTTTCATCATTTGCTAAATTCAAAATATTTTAGTATCTTGGAATTCTACACTTGCTCTAGTGCAGTTCACTGGCTTGTAGTCCTACTGGGAATGGCCCCTGTGTTCCAAAGTACCCAAGAGGAAGCAGCATTGTGTAGTGTTGAGAGCACAGGCCCTGACTATAGGCCACGCCAGGGTCAAGTTCCACTTTCCCTAGTCCTCTGCCACTAACAAACTCTATGAGCTCAGGAATTGGGTTAACTGCTCTAAGCCTCAGGCTCCTTGTTTGCAAAATTGAGATAATAATTATACTTATATCTCATGGGATTTGGGGCGGGGATGAAATGAAAGTGCGCATGTAAAACATGCAGTGCCAGGCACAGTAAAAACACTCAACAAGTTATTATGAAGAGAGAAAAGTGTAGGTAGAAAGAGAATAACGTACAAGAGAGTATGAGTTGAATGAATTCCAGCTCTTGGTATGGTCCTGGAGGCGATCCCCACAGTGCAGAGTTCCAATGTGATGGCAGAGGCTTCAGAGGCAGGCCTCTTCTAAAAGTGCATAGTGTCTATGGACACTGGGGACTTGAGCGTACGGTTTGTCCCTGGGGGAGCCACTTTCATTGCATAAAAGACCATTCTGGGGACACAGAGCCCTGCCAGCTAATTGATATGGACACTGTGAACTCCTCAGGAATGGAGCCTGAAAATGTGGGGCACTTAGTGAATTCCTACAGAGCTGCCAGGATGGCCTTCGACATCAATCTTCCTTCTAGAAGACTGGGGCTACTGAGCAATGGCTTAAGCAAAAGCAAGCAGGCACAGCATTTGAGGGAGCAACTTGGCCTGCTAACTTCCAATACTCTGAGCCTACCCTTAAGCACATCAGTAGAGAGATGCTGGGCTTGAAATGACAACCTACAGACCCCAAACCGCATTATCCCTGAATTACTATCCCGCACCTCAAATTCTTAGGTAAATGGTTTCTGGCAACTATTCCTCCAGTCATCTTCTCTCTCCTTCCTCTGATGAAGTTATCCCCGTCACATTACTTACATTGCTTTCTAGAATGTCACCCATGACCTCCTAATTAAAACATCTAGCGGCCTTTTAAACTTCAAGTCCATCTTTTTCCTATCGGTAGCACCCTTTTGTTTATTTAAAATGGGAACTCAACCATGAGTGGAGCAGTGTGTTTGAAGTTCCTGGGAGGATGGAGAGTGGATGGACATGGATAAGACTAGTCCCCGACTGTAGGGAACTTGCAAGGGGAAGGGAAAAAAGTAAATAATTAACTATTACAGAAATGAGTTTGGACTTTATTCCAATAGGCACTGAAGCTTATTAGAGCTTTTCAAAGGGAATGAAATGATCCAAGCTGTGGTTCAGGAAGACAGCATTATCTCTGCTGAAATGTATGGAGGGATTAGAGGAGCCATAATACTGGAATCGGGCAGACCAGTCAGAAGGGTTATAATCCCAGCAAGAGATGTTGAAAACAGGACCCGGCGAAGTGGCAAAGGGAAATGGAAACAGGCTACAGGAAGCAGAATTGCTAGAACTTGGAGACTATTTAAATGTGGGTGTTAGGGAGAGGGAAGAATGAACGATGACTTTGTTGTTTCTAATTCAAATGACTAGAAAAGATGGCATACTGCTCATTTTCTGTGATAGGAAACCAAGGAGAACTTTCTTTCTTTTTGGAAAATGCCTATAATGGGTTTTGATTTTAGTTACAGTGGACTTAAAGTGTCTTATGGGTAGCCATATGGTAATATCCATCCAACAAGTTGTTGAAAATTCTAACTTTAATCTTAGAGATGTCAGAGTTACTATTTGAAGCTATAGTAGAGAACAAGATAACTAAGACAGAAGGTAGAATGAGAAGAAAGCAGAGAACGGAACCTGATAAATGCCTCCACAACGCAAGACTAGGTAGACATGCGTCACATGTGTGACCAGTTTCTACCTTCTGCTTTCCCTTTCTTTACTTCCTTCTTTCCCAGATTTACTTTGTCCCAAATAAAAGTGAAACATTGCACATTCAGAGAAAGGTAACAGTCTGATTCAGTAAATGCAAAGAAATAAATTACTGGTTGATCGGGTGTGTTATCTTTTTATCTTTTTGCTGCTATTCAGAAATAAATCACCATTTGTGAGCTGAAACTAAAAATCTGCACTGCCAAATCAGTTCTTCTGAGATGAACTCCTACTTGGTAGTAACTTCCCTCATCTACATTAAGCATCTGGAGAGGAATACTCTAGGAACACAATAATATGAAGTTATAATATAGGCCATGTTTTTGTGATTATTTATAATAGTCTAAGAAGGTAAATAATAAGCCTCAAATAGTAACTCTTGAACAGGTAATACTGCCTATTTCACCATCTTTGAAATCATCCTATCTGGGAGGCAGCAGAGTATATATAGCACTCAAGGTGTCAAAAATGTAGATTTAAGTCCTGGTTCTTCTGCCTCTTAGTAGCTGTGTGATCTTAGGGGAATTCTTTAATCTGTCTGTGCCTCAGTTTCCTCATCTGTAGAATGGATACCAGTACTGCTCTCAAAGAATTATTGTGAAGGTAAGCAATAATTGTAAAGCGCTTAGAAGCGTACCTTATATAGTAAACACTGCATGTGATTTCTTGCATTGACAGCTTTCCCTTTGACAAGAGATGCTTCACAGAATCAAAATGCCAGAATGGGTATAAAACAGATAACCCAATATGTCTTCTCACCTGAGAAAAGACAGATGTCTATTCCTATATTAAAAATCTATATTTTATTATTCACAGTGGCCAAACACTGGAAACAATCCGAATATCCATCATCAAGTGAATGCATAAACTGTGGTACATCCATGCTATGGAGCACTACTCAGCAATAAAGAGGAATAAACTATTGATATACGCATTAACTTAGAGCAAGCTCAAAGTAATCATGCTGAGTGAAAGAAATCAAACAACAAAAAAAGTACATATTATATGGCTCTTTTTATATGACGTTCTAGAAAAGGCAAAATTACAATGACAACAGATATTGTCTGGGGTCAGGCATGGGAGGAGGGGATCAAGTTAAAGGGGCATAAGGGCACATTAGAATGTGTCCTCTATCTTGATGGTAGTGGTGGCTACATTATTATATACAATTACCAACATTCACCAAACCAGACACTTAAAATAAGTGGTTTTTAAATATGTGAATAATACTTCAATTGAAAAAATTCTACAACTACCATTGTATGACCCCAGCAACATTTCCTATTGCACAACTTATTATTTATGTATGAGCTATTATTTTACAAATATATTAAGTTTGAGATACTTAATATCTCAGAATAATAAGCAGAATACACAGAAACTGAGCAGGCTGGTACAATGTGGCACTAGATTTAAGGATTTAAGTTGTATAGAGTTAGAAAGCATTTCCTTTCTTCTTTTACTTCTTCCTTTTGCCCTCTTTCTTTTTTCTCCTTTTTTTCCTTCCTTCATTACTCAAACATATGTTGAGCACTTTCCATCTGCAGCCAATGTCCTAGGCACTTAAAAATTATTTTGGAAGAAAATAGAATATAAAGCCTTTACTACAGAAAGGGGTAAAGAACAGAACCTTGGTCAGTACATTTAGGGTTGGGAAGAGGGAAAGTGAAATCACTGGACAGAAAAGAAATGGCAAGAAGAGATGTTGGAAGGGAAGGCAGAAGAGCCCACAGGTTCTGAAACAAAGTTACTTTCCAAATTTGAAATCTCATAAAGAAAGAAAGAAAGGAGGAGAAGGAAACTAATCTCCGTGGCAGAGCATAAGAAGCAAATCTTTGGAAAAATAGTATAATCGTAGCAATAGAAGGGTCTGGAACAATCACCTAGTCCAATTCTCTCATTTTACAGGAATTCAAATACAGTCTCTCAGTCTCTTCTGTGGGTTGTATTAATAGGCATGCAAAAGGTACACAGTCCAGATATGGAATGTTTGTCCGGGAAACTATTACAAAGTGTTCCTATTAGGTGGGAACTGGCTGCTTTTTACCATATTAAATGATAAGCATGCACATTTTACTGAAAACAGTGATTGCATGGAAACTTTCTACCTGGTGATTTAAAGGAATTCAATTTAAATTAAATCTATTTTATGGGAGCCAACAGATTCTGGAAAGAAATCCATCTGAAAGGGGATTCTCCCAATATTCAAAACTTTCCAGGGAGGAAGGAAAGGGGTAGTTTCTTTATACAAGGCCCTCAAATGACAACCTCCTAGCTTTCCTGCATTGTGACCTGGAGTCTATTCTGAAGTCAGTTTCAACAGTGAACTTCCCAGCACCAAGAACCCCGGCTTTCCAACATTTCCTTACACCGCACACTTTCATGAGCTGTATCTTTCTAAGTTTCTGCTCAAAGATGACAAAAATGCCCTGCACCTCTTTGTCAGTGTTAGGGTTTCCTGAATAACCTCTGAACAAGCACTGGGCACAGGTGTTTTCTTGGGAACCAACAGCTAAAATTACACTTCATTCTGATTCTAAGCTGCCTACAAACTTATCAACCATCTTCCAGCCCAGCTGGGGCTTCTCTGCGCTCTATTACTACACTGGCATGGACTGAGCACACCGTTCTCAGAAAAAAAAAAAAAAAAAAAAAAAAAAAAAGACAGGTAAGCTTAAGCCCATGAGGACCTCAAAATCAAGGCACAGGCAATTTCAATCTGTTTAAGGTTTATAGGGGGTATCTGGAGACAGACAGAGCATGTTAGAGAAATGTAAGATGTCTTCCTGAAGAATTGGGAATAGGTTTACAAACCACCAGTCCAGCTTTTAAGCATTGACCTTCCTCTGATTTGGGATGAGAAGGACTCGAAAATAAATGTATCCACTGCCCCCTCCACACACATATTCCAACCCAAAGTCTGGCAAGTGCTGCCAGACGCTGCCGGCTCACCACATTTAGGAGAATGCTAAAAACAACGCCATGATTTTTAATAACTTTCTGGATAGAGACCTATCTGGGTGCAATATGCTACAGCCTGCCTTAGATACCCAACCCCAGACCATGGCTCTGTCTGTATCCCCAACAATCCACATCATCTCCTGATTTGAATTTAGTTTTTGTTTCTTTCCCAACTGATGATTACAAACAGCAGCGAGACAAACTGGATAAGAGCACTGTGTCCTCCAAAGAGCAATAATAAATGTTTACAATGAGAAAAGGGGAACACATAAAGGGCAAAAAATGAAAACGCCTCCTGCCACTTTCTCTCCCTTACCAAATGGAATGTGACTGCTTACATGTGATGAACTTGGAGGCACAGAGAATGTGGGCTTCAAATATAGACCTTCTCAAAGGGCAGGGATGGATTCATGTTCAGCACAGTCTTTGGCATACCTTGGACAAGCCAGAGCTATCAAATGGCAGTAGCCACTCCTGAGTGACATTTCGTTTCTGAGTGGCATTTCTCTGGAGAAGCTTTCATTCCAGTCCTGGGGCTAAACAAAGAAACCTACACATGTGGCTGAAAGAACCTGAGGCTTTGGGGAAGGAGGTGTGTGGACGTTCAGTTGATCCCATCTGCAAGTGTTCTGGCTCCTGAAGAAAGCTGAACTATGATTCCAGTAAGTTCGTCAGTAACTTTAACTTACAAATTCTGGACCCTCTTCCCCACAGTTGTTCAGTCTCTGCATAACCAGATAGAAAAAAACAAAAACCACACACTTAAGCAGAAACTGAGAAAAAAGAAACAGAACATTATGGGGAAAAAAACACTGGAAAATCTATTCATCAGTCACTTTTCTGTTCTCCACACCACCCCTGCCCTTCATTCAGGGACTCTACCAGCCAGCTACTTACCTCTGAGCAGCTACGGTGGCCGCAGCATCCAGAGCAAAATGTCTCATCACATTCTCCTCTAAATACTTCTGCTCCCACTTAGTCATGTCAGCTTCCAGGGCCAGGATCCTCTCCTCTTTCTCACGAAGGAGCTCCATCAGTGCAGCGGCATTGTATTCTGAAACATTGGTGGGCTGAGAGTTGCCCTGGCGCTGTTGGAGGAGATGCCGAGACCCCTGATGTTAATGAGTTAGGACCACAGTGGCTGAGTCCCATTTGAAGAGCCCTTATTTTTGGAAAGGATTACTGCCCAAGCCACTTCAGTTTGGATTCCGATTCAGAAGCAAGGGGAATTCATAGGACTTTCTACCTCGGGCTTGAGTATGAGACTCTCGATCACGAAGGGAGCCTGCCATGTCAAATGGTCGTGCTGCTCAGAAAGTGGATCCGTGGTTTAAAAATCACTAGCCCTGCCGGCCAGCATGGTTCTCCATAGAAACGGAAATTAAAAATCTAGGATTTGGTCTCTGCCTTGCCCCTAAACTTGTTGTGTGACCTTAAGGGAGTGATGCCACCTTTCCTGGGTCTTGATTTTCTCTCATCTAAAAGTGAGGAGATGTATGGAAATGATTCTAAAGACCATTTCCAATCCTAAAATGTCCAGGAGTCTATCTGTATAGCGTCTTCACTTCTTATAGGGCCTACTGTTTCTGGGGTTCATATGAAAACAAAAAGTGCAAGATAATAGGCATTAAGGATTTTGCTGCGATAGGAAGCTAAGGAAGCCAACTTCATCTTTACAATTGGGAGGCGCTCTGGAGTAAGATCAGTTGGGGCAAAAAGCCTGAAGATGAGCAAGAGTGTGTTTTTGGATTCTCATGTCAGACACTATCTGACAAATAAGCAATCAGGAGCAATCTCATTTTCTTGAAGTTCTCTATACCTGCTGGATTCGGAGGGATTCCAGTTCTCTCTCCAGTCGTGTCCGGAGACGGTGCTCCAGCTGCTCTCGTTTTTCACATGCTGCCTGGAGCTGTACAAGAGCTTGCTGCATCTTTTCCACCTTATCTACGTACACTTGCTTCTTTTTCAGCTGAAAATCCAGGTTGGGAGAATTACAAGATAGAAGGAAAGAGAACAACAGGGTCAGTTATACAGCCCCCAAATCCAGCCTTGTGTTTAGATCTCTTCCTGTCCAGCTCCAGAAAAGCATGAATGGCTTCCTTCATGAGTATCGGGCTGTCTTGTATTTACCATACAGATAATGTCTCAAGGGATAGGAATTAGGAGCTCCTTTTTCATCTCTCCCTCCTTCCCCATCTCTACGTTTTCCCCAAGTCTACTTCTATCAGTAGAGTCTGTCTTAGATGGCAAGCTCTTAAGATTCCCATTTATGGATGTCCTCACCTCTGCTCTTCTTCACTCTAAACTGTAATATTCTGGGGGAGGGTATATCTTACTTTGGTCATTATAGCAGGGGAATGCTAAAAAAATAAAAGGGGGGCTCTCCAGGGAGAAGAGTTTAATTCGGAATGGAAAGGAAGCCTACCCACTTTATATAGCTGTCTCCTCTCCAAGTGAGAGAAAAAGGGTGGTCAACTGCTGCACGTAGAGGGAGGCCAGAATTGTCTTTCTGAACTCTACAGTCCTGGTAATTACTCAATGTAATCATCACTGCTCTCCTGGAATGTTTCTGCTCCTCAAAAGTGAAGCTGCTGGGACTTCCCTGGTGGTCCAGTGGTTAAGACTCTGTGCTCCCAATGCAGGGGGCACGGGTTCGATACCCGGTCAGGGAACTAGATCCTGCACGCCGCAACTAATGATCCTGCGGGCCGCAACGAAGATCCCGCATGCCGCAACTAAGACGCGGTGTAGCCAAAAAAAAAAAAAAAAAAAAA
>NW_006793272.1:2594472-2603579 GCF_000442215.2 Lipotes vexillifer
AAAAAAAAAAAAAAAAAAAAAGTGAAGCTGCCATGCAATGGTTCATCTTTAGTCTCTTTATTGACCAGCACTGCCCCCCCCCACCCGCCCCAGTTCTTATTAAAAGAACACAGGTCACTTGCGATTTCTGCCTCACTCATGAGCCCGAGTTGATAACATTGGACCATAATCTCTCAACGATCACTCTGGGACCTTTAAAGATATCTAAAGATGCAAACTAATGAATCAAATCTAAGACTAAGTGAGATCAAATATGATTCTTCCTCTTTGCAAGCTTATGAACCATAACCAAAAACAAAGGTAGAAGCAGGTTGGGACTAAGAGTTTGAGTTCTTTGTACCCTTGTAACTTCCAAGGCAAATCCCATCATGGTAAATCCCCGAGGACTCCAGTTGAAATGAAGGAATGAAGAGAATTTCAGAGCTTTTTAAAGAAGGCATACATACCCTCAACACCTAAGAAGATAGGGGAAAGTGCAGCCTTTCCAAATTGTTAGGAATGAGCAGATGGTGCTTCTCCATACCTATAATACTTGTGTGGGTGCCTCTCTTGCTAATAAAATCAACGCATGGACTCTTTCTAAAGTAGAAATTCTTCCAAGCTGGTCACAGCTGTTATTATTATTTTCGTGAAACCTGCGGTTAGGGATACTCTCATTATTAAGATTTAAATGTGAAGATATTATTGATAACATCGTCCAAAGGAAATTCAAGAATTCAGCTCAACTCTAACTTTCCAACAAATTCTCAAGCCCTTGAGATACCTAGATAGACAGTTGCAATGTTAAGAGGTTACCCACTTTACCAGCACTGCCCACATCCATTTAGCTGGGGCCAGACCAGCAGAACCAACCTGACACCCTCATTGCAGAAACCAGGTAAGACCTTCGTGGTAATGTGTCCAAATCACTGCTCTCTAGAATGTCCACTCAGACAGCAATGGCATGTGCTAATGGGGAAACTCTCCTTGTCTTATAACTGCTCTCTCTCCAAATTAGACTTGCTGAACTTTCTCTAGGTGGAAGAAAACTTATATTTTCCTACCAGACTTGCATTATGCCTTGCCTAGGTGACTGGGAAAACTTTAAAAATTCACGCTACACTTCTTGACATTTCCTTTCATTCCAAGGCCTAGTTCAATCTAGCCTTGTAAACCAGTTGAGGTGAGTTATAAAAGTCTAAATGTTTTTATCCATTAGACCTTTCCCTAGTTAATAAAAGAAACAAAAATTGCCATTCTCATCCTCTCAATAAGCTTAAACCTTTCTTTTCTGGGATATGCGACTATCTGTAATAACACTGACTAGGGCAATCAAGACCTTTAGGCCATGGATGCCTCTGCCTTCCTATTTGCTAAGCTTTGAATAATTGGAGAGCAGGAAATATCCTCTATCCTTTGCCTTTTGGATTCTATAATCCTGATGAGCTATTTAAAGTTGAATGCATTTATTTGTGAATCGCTCTGAAAACCCTAGGGGAGCAGTGCAATGTTAATGCAGAGAGTGTTAACTATAATTACTGAGGCTTACAGGGGTTATACTTAAAGGCAATTAAAGTTAGATAGTATGCAGTTCTTGCCTTGATGGTAAAGTACTGCAATGTAAGCTCAGAGAACTGAAAAATAAGCAGTCAGGACTAGGTGTATTTCTCTATGCCCTGCCTTTCTTGAGAAAGGAATCCTCAATGTCTTAGCTAAGGAAACCCTAGCAGTGGAAGTCACTGAGCCAACTGTCTGGAAGGGAAAAGCAATAAAGGCCCAGAGAGTTTTCTGAGTTGGCCAAAGATAGTCACACAAGTCAGACAACTTCCACAAACCAGGCCAAGGAAAATCCCATCATGCTTTGCCACTGGGATGATTTTCCACAAGGTACCAGGACCTCTATTGTTGGCATAATTCTTCTACTTCCTTTTTTTTTGCATATCTTATTTTTGTGTGTGTGCAAAGTGCCAATCTATTATGTCAGCAGATCCAAATAACAATCTAGTAGTATGGAAAATCAAGGACATTTGCAGATATTAAAACCAAGAGTCACAGACATTATAGTCCCCAAAATAACTATTTTAATAAGAGAGAAAATTTTACAACATAATATCCAAATCCCCAGGAATTTTTCCAGATAATTTCAAAATTCACCAAACCCTTTGCCTATCATAGTTTTCTCTGAGGAAAACTTTTACATCTTCCCTAACGAATCTCTTAACTTTACGGCCAATTATGAATCACAATACCCGTATACAGGACCAAGAAAAAGTGCAGCTCAGCCATAAACACCAAGATCACCTAGTAAATGCTTAATACCTAGGTAATTTAGAGTACAAAAGGACAACTGTTGGATGCTACCAGTGCAAGACCCTATAAAGATGCAATCCACAAAGTCAGCTATCTTCTAAGTTACATATTCTATGTTTTGTAGATCTCATCTATACATAGAAAGGAACAAAGGTCTATACGGCTTATTAACACCTGTACTATCCTGAACTTTATATGCTTCACTTTTTCCTTCATTATGGTAAATCCCCTTTTCTGCCTCTCTTCTATAGACTTATCTCCTGTGCTAAGTTCCTCAAATGTTAGCTCAGTAATTAAGACATCCTAGATCCTCAACTTCACCTTTCAATGCCATCAGAAATGTCAATGGTTCCTTCTAGGTAAAGAGAGAGGCCATACAGTAAAATCGTTAAGGTCATGAGCTCTGGCCTCAGGTTACCCCAGTCCAAATGTTGGCTCCCCACTTACTAGGTATGCAACCTGAGGAAAGCTACTTAATCTCCCTTGAACTTCCCTTTACTCATTCATACATAACATAGAGATGATGATAATTTGATATACCTCTAAAAGGAGCAAATGAGATAACAAATGAAGTGCTTAGTAGAGTGTCCGGCACAAAAAGTACACAGAGTTGTTTTTCTTTTTTAAAGAAAAAGTTAATCCCAATTCACACATACTCTAGTCCCCTCAACGTTGAACATTCATTCCAGATAGGCTTGACATGGTTCTCGTTATCTCAATAACTCTAATTAACACATCAATTAAGACATTAAAAACACAGCCATTTTTCCCCAGGAAGACATATAACACTAGACCTCAAACCCTTCATGCAACAGAGCTTCAGATATCTTTATAGGGCAAGGCCTTTCATTGGAGATACAATTAGAAGAGAGTACTGAGTAGCTGCAAGGACACCATATTCTCTCAAAATGACACGATTTAGAGGGCACCTCCACTTTGTGAGAGATACTTTACCTATAGTCAAAGGTACTGTTTAACTAAAGACACTTAGGCAGAGCGCATTCCCTGCCACACACACACACACACACACACACACCAGGAATTTCTATTTGACAGCAAATTGAAAGGTAAAGGAACAAGGTGGCAATCAGGAGACTTGGGTTCTAGTCTTAGCTCTGTTTTTAATAGTAATTTGCTTCCCTGTTCTCAGCCTCAGAGTCCCCATTTGTTAAAAAAAAAATGACGAGGGTTTTGGCGGGGTCAGAAAACCAAAATGGTCAGCAGTGGGCCAAATCCAGCCATGCCCATTCATTTACCTATTGGTTAGGGCTGCCTCCCTGCCATAATGGCAGAGTTGAGCAGTTGCAGTTGCAAAAGAAACTCTACGGTCCACAAAACTGAAAATATGTACTATCTGGTCCTTTATAGATAAGGTGCCAGCCCTTGGAGTGATTTTCAAACTGTGTTCCACAGTCCTAGTGTTCTAAGTAGTGCTTCAGAAGCCACTGCAATGGGTGAGTTGTATCAAGTGGCTCCTCTTTTATGTGTTTTACAATGAGGGTTCTACATAAAACTTAATTTCAAAAAAAAGACATCTTTGAAGATACATATGAATATCCAGTTGACCCTTGAACAGCGTGAGGGTTAGGGGTGCTGACCCTCCCTGCAGTTGAAAATCCATGTATAACTTTATAGTCAGCCCTCCATATATGCAGTTCCTCCATATCCACAGTTCCATATCCAGGGATTCAACCAATGGCAGATCGTGTAGTACTATAGTATTTACTACTGAAAATGTCTGCATATAAGTGGATTCACACAGTTCAAACCAGTGTTGTTCAAGGGTCTACTGTATATATGTTCTTGTGCTTTGTCTTTTCGCCCTAAAGAATGGGCTTCCCATCTTACCTCACTCCATCATCTTTTCACACTTGACACTTCAGCATGGTTAAATAACTTTAGGTTCCCAAGGACCCCCTTGTATTTTAGCCCTCATTGCCTTTGGATATGGCATTCTCTCTCTTAGGAACGCCTTGCCCACTAGGTTTTAAGAAGTTTAAAAAGAAACAAAAAACCAGCAGCAGTAGGATAGACAGGTGTCTATCTAATAGTCTTTCAATTCACAAATATTTTATGAATCTAAGCTTCCCCTTTTCATCTTCAACACTGACCAGTAACTAAGGGGACTGGACAAAATGGGATCCTAGGAATCTGTATAGGCATATTCTTGGAGGTAAAAAAAAAAACCCATAAAAGTCCTGCCTTCGTTTGTGTGTATGTACATGTAAGAGACAGATCACATAAGGTGTGTACTCTCCATAAGATCCTAGATGATTTATTTTTCTATGCCTTTAGTGTTCAAGGAAGTGAAAGTTCACTTGAAAAGTTTCTAAAGCCAAGGTAGTGGTTCTGGTGTAGAGACGAGTACCCACAGATATCTAGAAGAAGCCAGAACCAAATTCCCTCTAGATACTCAGTGAATGGGGGAACTCATTCCATCCATTTAAATTTTCTTACCAAATGCCAATTTTCAAAAACCTGTCAAAACCCCCCTTCCCTAGCTTTCCCTAAACCTGTGTTCTCCTAACATGGTTCCTTAAATCATTCTTACTTTCTGTCTTGATCTTTTAGACCCACCTTCCCTTCCAATTTCATCCCCATCTCCTGCTATACCCCAAAGGTCCAATCTATGGTAGTTTACTCTTTTACCTCTATACTGATGGTTCTTAACTGGGGGTGATTTTATCCCCAGGGAACATTTAGCAATGTGTGGAGACATTTTTGGTTGTTACATCTAGGGGTAGGTTGCTGTTGGTATCTTGTGACTGGAAGCCAAGCCAAGCTCAACACCCCACCATGCACAGGACAGCCTCCTCCATCACTATCACCAAAGAATTATCTGGCCCCAAATGTCAATAATGCTGAGGTTGAGAAACCTTGCTGTCCACTTCAGCACTACTGGAGATTTCCTTCATGCCACAATTCTCACAACTGCTTATATTCATATTTTAATGTTATTATTACTCTCTTTAGTCACAGACCCCTAGCTGAGGGCAAGATTTCTCACTCTGAAGCAATGTGCCCCGATGTGCTTTCATCTTTATCCAAACTGATATCCCTTCAATAGGTCAGCCATTATAATCATTTATCCTGTTTTTCCAGTCTCCAGATCTTGGAATTATTATCCTTTCTTCCCTCTTTCCTTTGACCACCATATCCAATCTGTCACTATATCTTAATTTTAAATAACATCTCTCATATTCTTTCATTTCCTTATATTTTCATAGCCTACATAGTTTAAGTCCTTATTTCACAACTAAATGATTAGAATAATAACCTAATAGATCTTCTTACTTTGTTGCCCTCTCCCATCTACACACAAGCACATATGCACAGATGAATACACACACACATACACACACGCACAATCAGTCCATCTGACATACAATTGCTATAACAGACTTGCTCAAGTAGAACATTATGGCACTGCCTTATTTAAGAACAAAAGCAATCTACTGCTAGCACATCCATTGAACTACTATTGATTAGGTACCTACTATATATCGAAGGCAACTTTACACCTCCTCTCTCACTTCTTTAGACCACAGCTATTCTTTCTCATCCATATTTTAAACCACTTGGTATTTTTCAATTCACCCCCCGATCTACTGTCTCATTGTCCCCTGTCCATCCTAGATATGCCTCTTAGAAATGCCTTTATCAATATTCTAGGCTCCTACTGCCTTACAATTCTACCAGGCCTACTATGCAAATGATCAACCTTTGTATTAGTCTGATCATTTCTTCATCCTTCCTCACCATATCAGTAAACTCTCAAGGGGTTCTTCCTGAATAATCTTACCTGACCCTGATCGCTGCTTTTCCCTAGAGCCTCTTATAACGTGCACTCTATTAGCAGTCATTTTATAAGATTTTGTTCAAGTGTGGATTCATTCATTCAACAGATATTTACTAAATGTTTATCACACACCAGGCCCTGTTCTACATCTGAGAGCATTAGTGATGCAATGGGAGGCAAGACAAAGTCTGTGCCCCACTGGAGGGCAGTATCCCATAAGCCACTTAAGGGTAGGGCCCTCTATTTTCCTTCATATCTCTCTTAGGTTCTAGATCTAGTTCATTTTTCACTACACTCTTGGTGACCAGTTAATATTAAATAACTGTCAAATACAAAACCAAAAATGAGCATAGCTTAGCTATAACAGTGAAAATATAAAAATAATAAACACACACATTCATAAATGTATTCACTTTGCTTGGAAAGTCAAGATAAGGGTTTCAGATCATTCCTATTAAGAGATAAGTTTTTAAAGGGGAGTCATAAAATTGGGAGGAAGAACAGCAGGAAGGCAACCTGTTGAAGAATAGAGCAAATACTCTTGAGCTCAATCAATCATCTTTTTCCATTGCACTTCTGCAATAATTTGAACCCATTCCCAAGCATTTGGCAGATCTCTTAACCCCCTTCTGACTCAGGAAAATCTGATCCCTGCAAATGAATACCACGTGATGGCATCTCTTCCCTCCTTCCAACAACTGCAGATGTCTTTCAAATTTATTTTTTCAAGGATGGCTACACACAAAATTACCTCTAGGGCCCCTAAAGCTACCCATTTGTCTCAGCCGTTTGTAAGGAAGTGATTTAATCATCAACCTTCTCCATTTATTCACTGGTGGACAAAGCATAGTATGGGATATTTTGGAATTAAGAGATCTGGGTTTTCTTCTAGATGTATTACTAACTGTATAAACTGTCTGCACTTTAATTTCCTACTCTACTGAAACTTCCAAGCTTCATAGTGGGTATGTAGTAAGTATCTGGAAATATTTTTGAAAGGTTAAAAATACATGGTAGGAATGAATAGGCAGAACACAGAGGATTTTTAGCACAGTGAAAATATTCTGTATGATACCATAATGATGGATACATATAATTACATACATTTACCAAACCCACAGAATGTATACTACCAAGAGTGAACCCTAATGTACACTATGGACTTCAGGTGATTATGTGTCAATGTAGGTTCATCAGCTGTAACAAATGTACCCCTCTGGTGGGGGAAGGTGATAACAGGGGAGGCTGTGCATATGTGGCAGCAATGAGTATATGGGGAAGTCTCTGTACCTGTCCCTCAATTTTGCTGTGAACATAAAACTGCCCTAAAAAAGTAAAGTCTTAATAAATAATAAAAATATATAATATGGATAGAGGGGGTGGGCTACTATTATTAGGTAGATGAACACCAACATATACACACACTCTGATGACTAAAGGACATTGAGACCAATAATACAGAACTAAGTCCAGTGTCACAGAGGCCATCCTTCATTATGTCTGATATTCATCTTCCCTTCTATCGCCCAGAACTCCAAACACTTATGGTGTCACAAATGTCACAACTGAAGTGTACTTTCTTTGCTCCTCTCCTTCATACAACTAAGTTATATGTTACTCCATGAGCCTTCAGTGATTTCCATTTGATCTTATTTAGCCTTGCCCAGGAGCCCACGGCTCCAAGTAAGAGTTCCCTCTGAAGCAATTTGGTAACACTACCCTGGTATTAGCAAGTTGCCTGTGTCCACTGCCAAGAAGCTGTGGTCCACTGGTAGATATTAAAAGAATTGAAGAGTAAAAAAAAAAAAACCACGCCTAGAAACTTGCTACCAAGGGAATGGAGTCCATTCTCTTAAGGAGGCTAAAGAAAAATACACAAGACTTTCAATTTGGGAATTTCAAAAGCCAAAATCATAGGAAAAGCTGAGAAAATCAAGCTTTGAGAAGTAGCTCCACCTCTATTGGGGGTGGGGAACGTAATTTCTTATACTGAGTGGAGCAATACCTACTTCAAAGAAAATATGCTGCCATAAATATGGGAAAAGTCATCCTTAGATGAAATGCCCTTCAAATAAGTCAACAGAACACTCTGGAAGATTCCTGGGTAGATATGTATTTTATCTGAATTCCTATCAATACTCTCAATGCACACATAATTCATACCCTCAGATCTTCTATCACATTTATAATCCATTATAACAACTGTATGAGTTTTACCTATACCAACAAAATCCTACTGTTTGAGGATTATTTTGGATTAGACATATAAATGTCTATGCCTAGGACGTCTTCCTCTAATATTGGGAAAGAAGGAGACTAGTTATGGTGCTGTGTGGATAGGTGTGATAACAGAAAATGATGTATCTCTAAAACCAAAGAGACAAATCAAATAAATGGCAAGAGATCTAGAAATAAGAGAAAATATGAACCATGAAGAATAATGGTGGAAATGAGGTGAAACAATATGAATTTAGTTTTGGAGAATTGAGAGGAGTGGCAAAATGACTCTGGAAAATGCACCGCCACTAAGAGATTTCACTGCAATGTCTAAATGTCTGCAACAGACATTGCAGTTGAGAAAACGTTAACACTTGGGTCCTTTTTTCCCCTGAATCTCTGTGGCTGTCAGTCTAGCCTAAAGCCAAAGAACAAGGCTCACTGGCTCTTTCTGCCAGCCCTCCCACATTCCGCTCTATCCCTTCCTATGCACTCTGCTCAGTAAGCAGCCCACCCGCAGCATCTTCCCTCTTTGATCTTGCCAGGGCCTTTTTCCCACCATCCCTGAAACAATTACCCAAGCAGTGGCTCGGCTCTGGATCATCATAAGACAGCAGCCGGCCAGAAGCCTGGGCTGCCTTGAGCCTTGTGAGTGGATATGCCAGGCATCTGTCAAAACTCTCCAGTGAGGTCAAATTAGGGGGGGGCAGAGGGAGGTCTCTTTGAATGGGAGAATACCATGGTTGCTGTAGGACACAGAATTCTTTTGACTTGGAGTTTAATGAACCTCCACTTCAGCAGG
>NW_006793272.1:2603722-2607204 GCF_000442215.2 Lipotes vexillifer
ACACAGAATTCTTTTGACTTGGAGTTTAATGACCCTCCACTCCAGCAGGACCTACGTGTCCCGAAAGATAAGGGCAGGGATGGAAAGGCACCATTTACGCCAGCCAGCTTCCTGCTGCATAAGCTGTAGATTGGTGGCAAGACCTGGATTATAGTGAATCACCAAAAAACAGGTCTGCTCTTTAGAGTGCTATCCCCTTCTCAGCAAGATACCGTATCTCTCGTATCTCTCGATGTCAGCAGAGCAGGGTCTGTGAGAGAATCTGTGCTGAACTTGGAAGAGGAAGGAAGTTGTGATTGCAGGAGAAAGTTCTCTGTAAGCCTGAGGCACCATTTCTGTATAGAGCTTAGAGCACAGTGAATGTTGAGTGTCATGGGCAAAAGACTTAATAGGATTAGAAAGATGGAATGGATTTTAGGAAAAGTATCTAAATGAGGACGTTGTAAAGAGAAAGACATAAATATATGCAAGAGTCTTCAGACCATTAAAGTAGTCATAACCGTTCCCTAACCATCTTTTTTTTTTTTTTTTTTGAGATATAAATGACTTGTAACATTACATGACTTTTGGGTGTACAACATAATGAGTCAATATATGTGTCAACCTGACCATCTTGATGCAACGCAAAATAGTTAAACCTGAGTGGCCTTGCACTTAGTAGGCTAAGAAAATACTCCCTAGAATAAAGGCTTAATTTGGAAAAGTTCCCCTAATTCTCATTTGCTAAGTAGACTAGGGAGGTTTTCCCTAGAAGAACTTCTAAGGAAAATGCATGGTGCCATTTGTAAGCCATGACTAAATTATCTGTTTCTATGAGACACAGGCAGGCATCTGACATATCCCTCTGCCTTCCAACATGACCTGACTTGAGCCATCTCCAACAGACAGAGGGATATATTTTCTATTTGTGAATACTCTTATTGATTTAGAAATGCTCACTAATTTTGGGAAGGAATCACAATGAAGAAACCTTACTAGATTAGTTCCAGCGCTACCTACTCACCTTAAATACCTCCTAAACGTTCTGTACTTAAAAATTTTACCCCAGGAGAAATGAGACCTAGTGGGGGTTGAGTCACAGCAAAAAAGCAAAACTTTAGTTATCAATTCCTGCCTTTGAAGATAAGGGAAAGGAATGTTTTCCTTTGAATATTATGGAGGAGATAGGACAAATACCACCCAGGAGCAGACTCAGCTCTGATAGGCTACTAAAATGAAAAGGAAAATAGGAATCTGTGGATTTTCCCTGAGATGTGGTTTAAAGCCCCTATATGTGCTAGAGGTGATCTGGCTTGAGAGTCTGGAAGGCATTACATGGCCTCTGCCTCTGATTCCACTGGGTAGAAGCTTGCTCTCCCCATCAAAGGTTCCGCCTCCTTTAGCAACGGCAACTCAGAACTTCCCAACAACTAGACTCCATGCAAAAGAACAGGTTGGATGAGGACTAAAAAATTAAAAATAATTGATGAGTTCATGTGAGATATCTTTGACCACTAGATGCCATCATTCAATCCTAGCCCAATATTTAGAGCTTCTTCTTTAAATTGTAAATCTACATATTTTGGAGCAGGGCCTTGGAAAATGACTAAAAATCTCTGGAACAAATTCCCAGAAAAGCCTCAGAAGTCTGAAGTCAGAAATATATGTCAGGCAACTGTTTCAGTGAGGGCTGCCCAGTGGGAACTACAGATTAAGATCCTCTCCATACAAGTATATTATTTCCATGATTAACAACCAGTTACCACTGAGCCCTCAGACACTGCAAACCAAGATGGTTGTAGAATCTTTGTTTCCATTTATCTCCAACTGGAGGGGCACCCTTCCAGGAGGAGCAGTGGGGCTGTTTATATACCCCAATCTCAAAGCAGTCCAGACAAGCTTCTCATAGTCTGTTGAAAAACAGGGGTCCAATGGGTAAAGCAATTTCTTTTCAAATTAAAAGATGCAGAGGTTACTAAATCTGAACAGGCGCCCACATTTTCTTTTTGGGAGTGGAACCAAAGGATGATTCAGATGGAGAGACAGGCAGCAGGGTCTAGGGAATGAAGAGTCATGAGATTCCAGTTTTATTCCTGGCTCTGCCCAAGACTTGCCATGTGACCACCAGCAAACTACTCAGCGGGTCTCTCAGTTTTCCCTTCTCTAAAAGAATACAGTCTTATCCCTGTCCTGTAATTTACTCTGTCATTTCCTTGCAAAAAGGGAAAAGAAGGGAATATATGAGGTATGGCGAAGGGCTGGCTAAAGGGTGTGCTAAGCTCTTAAGACCTGGACACCAAGCAGGTACAAGTATCCCTCATTTTCAATAAAGCAACTTGGCAGTATTTCTGATCTAGACAACTGATGAAGCAGAACATCAGCCTGACTTTACACAACCTGAAGTTTAACAATTAAGCAATTCAGGTTAAAGGACATCATAGGTTAGATGGCATCACCTACTAGAAAAGCATAAGCCCACAATATAGCTCCAACAAGAAGTGTGTTAATACCCACAAAATAAATCAAAGGATATCTGTAAGTTGGGAGATCTTTAAGAACTAGACATTCTTACTAAGGGAGAGGCAGCAGGCAATGAATGAAAGTAGGAAAGATACCTCACCTGCAATAGCCAGAATGCTCAAGGTTTGGTCACTAAACACTTTTTTGTAATCTCAAGTTTATAAAGATTTCAGCTTCTTATAATGGAGGCTATTATTTTCTTTGAAAACAATTCCAATTTTAGAATAGACAAGTCAGTGAGATGTGAAATTTTCTTTACCAAGTTACATTTTAGCATCATTTTGTTTTGCTGGAATATACCCATTCCCTGAAGTGCAAAACATCTAAGACCTAGTAGTACTCCAATACAATGACAACTCACATCCAAGATTAATGAATGACAGGCCAGCAGCAAAGTTCCCTCTATTTCATATAAACACAGCTTAGTGTTGCAACTGAGTAACATCTACATTGAGAGTAATCAGATACATATTAATCAGATGCTTAGTAGTTTGGGGGCCCTTGCATTTGTCAAGGAAAGGGTCCATCCTTATACACAAATAACTGAGAACTTCACCCTACCACATACCGACATTCCAGAACCTAGCCAGTAGGAGCCAGGGCAGAGCTCTTGGCCTACCATAAACTGTAAATGGTCCTTGGATCCCATCCTGTGCCAGGCACCTCAAGATTGCTTCTATTCAAAAATCAATCTGCAAAATAAATCCAACAAGAGGCATAGCCCTCAAGATTCATTTTTTTGCCTGAGAGGACCAACTTCCCACTGAGCATGGGGAGACAAGGACCATTCTGATTTCAACATCCTTGGAGTACCTTAAAATATCTGGAATCATTTTCTAGCCCTTCCAAAATAGAGCTTTAAAGCCCTGTAAGAGCAGGACTATATATACATATATGTGTGTGTGTGTGTGTGTGTGTACATACACATATGTAAGTGTATATATATATATATATATATATATATATATATATATATATATATA
>NW_006793272.1:2607214-2608424 GCF_000442215.2 Lipotes vexillifer
TATATATATATATATATATATATATATATATATATATATATATATAATCTGTCATAGGCTTAATTTAAGGCAGGGCTAGGTACACAGTCAGAACTTAGGGAAGGCGGGTGGTTAGCTTATTATATGAATGAGCAAATGAAAATTTATCCTTGACCTTGGTGACTTTATAATCTGGAGCAAAAAGAAGGAACTTGAAGAGAAGAAAAAAGAAATCAAAGTCTACTCACATCAGCACAGTTATAACTAGAAGTAGCAGATGGCACCTTCCTGTTGGGGGATGATGCAGCTGCCAGTTCGCCAAAGTGGGGGGCCCCCAGTGCCCTTGGTTCCCCAGCTCTTCTACCCTCAGGCTCATATGCTACCCGAGGAAACTACACATACCTCTTCCTCCAGCTTTACCACCTTGGCCTGGGCGTTGCTCAGGGCCTGGTCTCGGATTTCAATGTGTCGCCTTTGGTCCTCGTTGGTAGAACGGGCAGTGGCCAGCTCCGCTTCCAGTTTCTCCTTCTCCCGTTGGCTCTCCTTATCTATCAGGACATGAAATATCAATACTGCCATTCCAGAGCTAGCTCAAAACCTTACCTGAGCAAAACTGACAATCATACCCATTACTAGATGCTCTAGTGTTCTCACACACAGCCACAAGAACCAGGACACCAAGACCTGGACTCTTATCACTGGCTCTACCACTAACTTGCTGTATAAATTCAGAAGTCACTTAACAATGGTGGTTGTGCAGAAGCAGTGAGAAAGTAGATATAAAAAGTGTTGTAGAAGGTATTATACAAAGAAGAATATACACACATACACATACACACACATATGTCAGAAGAACAGGTAGGCTTGTCTCCTCAATTTTATTTCTTAGTCTTGTCTTGGCCAATGAGCAATTGAGCCTCCACCAATTTTCCCCATTGTTTTCTCATGACAGTATATTAAATTGATATAAACATGGTATTTCATAAAACGCATAAAACCGCAAATCCCACCCTTTACTCACTAACATGATTTTCTAACTGAGGTCAATCCATGATCACATTGTAGCTACAGATGACCATGACACATGTAGTTATGCCTCATGCCTTTCTAGGTCCCTCCACTTTTAACTAGGACAGACCTCATACCAGAAACTCAAATGAGCGGTTTTGATTCTCATTGGGAGGTAGAGTGCCCTTCCTCTCAAGACATTGATATATAAGTTTGTAGGGAA
>NW_006793272.1:2608525-2612073 GCF_000442215.2 Lipotes vexillifer
GAAAGACTTTAATAGGACAGCCTCACCTTCCTTCCCACTCTGACTTTTACATATCTTTCAGATGTACCTTGGGAAGAAATAAACATTTGTTGAATACTTATTGCATACCGGGTATTGTACTAACTTAATCCTCAGAACAACCATACACGGCAGGTGTTGTATTATTCTCTTCTCCATCGTGCATATGAGAAAACAGAGCCTCTGAGGGCTTGAGCAACTTGCACCAGGTCCCACAGTTGGAGAGTAAGTAGTGGAGCCCACACTTAAGGCCAGGTTGTTCTAAGCTTTTTGTACTGTACCACACAGCCTTCTCCTAGGATTGCATTGGTCTGGCCTCTCTAGGGGGCCTTTTCAAGAGGGCTTTCTTGGCTCCTGACATACTTCCAACCCTGTGGCGCCCTGTTGACGCCCAAAGGCAAAAGAAATTAAAGTCATGTCCTCTCCCCTGCCTACTAGGTAGAGTCCACTTTTCCCTTCTAGAACCATATGACAGTCTTTCACCCTGCTGTGAATACAATTTGACCTACTAAATTACCACATTTTATAAACCAGCAGCAGAACTCCTAGGACACCTGAAATACCATCTCCATGCAGGGAGAAGTGTGAAGTAGCAGATCCAAGGCCAAGAATCCATACATTTTCTGTTTTGTTTTATGCTGGGAGGCTGCCACCCTCTCCACCAGTGAAGTAGCTTCCAAGGTAACTGTGACACTGCAAAAGCAACTTCACAACAATTTACACTAAGCACTGATGACACCAGAAAAACTACATTCCTTTCTCTAAGACATACTGACAGAGGAACAGGAGGCTCAGGGAAATGAGGAAGAAAAAAAAAGCCCTAGTTCTAAAGCCAAAGCACAAGAGAACAACCCAGGAAGGGAGGGAGATACTAAGTGAAGATCAAACAACTTGTAAAAGCTGACTGGAAGCCGCATGGAATGACTTGAAAGGGTCATGTGGAGGCCCAGCAAAGATGGGGCCTGACAAGTCCCCCACCAAGCGCCCTCCAGCTGGGAACCGCACTGGTGGAGGCTATGGGTTGGGGATACCAACTATGGGCATCTGCAGGAGTCAGGGTAGATCATCTGTTTTCCCCGAAATTCACTCTCCCTATGGACTCAGTCCACTGTGTAGTTTTTATTGCTGGTTTTACTGTGGCAATTGGAAAGAATGAGGCATTGTCTAGCTGGGTGGAGTCCATTAGGGACCCGATAAAGAAGATTAATTCATTGTCAGGGTCCTAGGAGTATTTCCAGACAAAGGAAACACTATTAGGAGGAAGACATAGCTCTGCCCTCCCCCACACTCTCCAACTCCACACCAGAGTCACTAGTTGAGGCCTTAGCAGTGGTCTCCCTCCAGCTACCCTTGCAATCCCCCAACATGGAATGATATGATACAATACAGGGTGTTTAAGGGAGCCCCAGGTACAAGTTGGGTATTCTAAGCACTAATCATTAGTCCTGCATGTTAATCCCATCTCTTCCAGAGCCAACACATGGAGCCTTCAAATGATAAATCCCTTCAATATTAAGGGACCCCAAATTTATCAAGGTCCTTTTCAGCTAGCATGACAAAAAGCAGGGATTCCAAGGGGCTTCTCTGTTTCAATACAGAAGGAGTTATGTTGATGTGACTAGATGTTGCAGCAAGCAGCCTTCTTGGCCGGAAGGAAGGAAAAGAACACAATCTCTCAACTTCATGCTTGAACAGGAAAAAGAATCCTTAGATGACATTCACTCTGCCCTGGCTGTTCTAGAAGGCTAAATAGAACTGTGTAACCGTTTCATATACCTCACTCCCACCCACATATTAATACCTGCTGCTGAAGCTTTCAGACTTACTTTTTGCAAAGAGCTGAGAGATGGTTTTTCTGGTATCTTCTGACCCCTCATATTCCTTCTCTGCAAGCTGCTTGTTGGCCGTCTCTAGACGCTCTGTGGAATTTGGAGACAATCAACAGGGCCCTAAGGACAAACTTCCAAGCACATGCTATTTGCCCTCTAAACAGTGATCTTGGGCAAAACAAGCCTGTCTCTTCTTGTTACACAAGAAGGGGTGACACAGATATAGGTTTGCAAATGTGGATCCCAAAACCATACTAGACCATGACGGGGAAGGAGGAGGTGAGTACTTTAATACTTTCACTCCTCACTGACAAAACCTTAGTGCAGATTTCTAAATTCCAACCAAGGAATCCATCCCTGAATATATGATAGCTTTCATTCACCAGGAAAAGAAAATCATCAAAGTTATTACAAAATCTTTAAACCTGGAAAGGAAGAGAGGTAACACAGACTATGGGGACAGGCCATGTGGGTCCAGGAGACCCGGGAGGGATACTGTCTGATTCACACATCAGTTCATCCCACTTTGATTAAGAAAGCTTAGGATCGGACACTACTGTAGTCACAAAAACCTAGCCTGGTCTATGCTCTGCAATTTGCTGACTATCCTAGTGGGCTGGGCAAGACCTAGAAGCCTCGCCATGTGCTCCTTAGCTTAGCCCTTCCCTTCACCATCCTTTTTTTTAAATTGAAGTATAGCTGATTTACAATGTTGTGTTAGTTTCTGCTGCACAGCAAAGTGATTCAGTTATACATATTTATATATATACATTCTTTTTTTATATTCTTTTCCATTATGGTATATGCTATACAGTAGGACCTTGTTGTTCCCTTCACCATCTTGACTGATGCTTCAGAAGTGATTCCCTCACCTCTCAGATCCCTGTTGAAGTCATGCATCCTTCGAATCTCGCCCTCAAGCTTGTTTCTCATGGCTTTCTCCAGGGCCTCTCTTTTGGAGGATGACTTCACAAGGTTCTCATATGCCTCTGAGACACGCTGGATTTCTGTCTCCACCTGAACAACAAGAAAAATGAAAGATAGTGATGATGACAGGAAGTTGATGGGGAAGACGATCTGAAAACATATATGTAAATCCTTAATGACAACTTCTCCCAGGGCTTTACAGATGGCCAGGAGGCAAGCATAACACAGTCAGATGAGAAAAGTTTCCTGGAAGAATTTGTAAGTTCAAATTTGAGCTCAGTAATTAACTCACCGGGTCACGAGGTTTCCTCAGGTTAAAAACAAATACATGTTTCTGCCTTCAGAGAAGGTGGTGTAGGAGAGGATAAATTTCATAAGTATAGTTATAAATGATTTTCCTTTCCAAATAAGAATTTCTTAATTTTGAAAATATTAATAGTAATGCATATAGTTATTGCAGAGCGTTCAAAGGGCTTTCATATGTTTATTTCAATCCGGGATGATATTGGCCTACACAAGGGTACCTCTCCCCATTTTAGCAGAGAGAATACTTCAACAGCCTTTTCTAGAGCAAGTCAGTGGCAGAGGTGAACCCTAAAAACCCGAAGCCTCAGCCTCATGTAGTTAGTTCAGTTCAATTTAACAAGCATTTACCAGGGGCCAAGTATTACAAGAACTCTTTAAAGCACTGTAGGGTGTGTAGATATGAATGAGGACATTATAACGGCCCTCAAGAAGCTTTCAGTCTAATCAAGTAAAAGAATATAGGGAAAG
>NW_006793272.1:2612185-2619281 GCF_000442215.2 Lipotes vexillifer
GGGAAAGATACATTATTAAGAAAAGTAGGAGTAAAGTTATAAAGTGTAGGGGAGGAAGAGGTTATTCCCGCTTGGGGGGTGAAGTGAGAGGAGAAAAATTTCAGGGAGGAGGTGGCATTTAGAGTCCAATCCTGAAAGCTGGGTCAGATTTCAATGAGCAGAGGTGAGGGGAAGGGTATTCTATTCTGAGTGAGTGAATGCATTCCCAGAATGACCAGTAGTCTCGTTTGGCTGGACACTGTGGGGTACACAGGGGGAAGCTGGTGAGATCTGGCTGCAAAGACAGATTGGAGTCAGATCATAAAAGGGCTTTAATGCCAGACATTTGGACTTTATCCCGTCGTCAGTGGGAAACCAGAACAGATTTTTTAACAGAAACTCACGATCAGAGTTGTTAACAGAAACTCATGATCAGAGTTGTGTTTTATGACACCCCAGCAAATCTTGTAAAAGGGAAACAAACACACACACACAAAGAGAAAGGGTCCTGCCCTGAATCAGCCCAAATCTGGAAGAAAATAAGAAATTAGACTCCAGAGTCTTTCTGGAACCAGTAGAGTTTCATTGCACATATCACAACCACAGAGATATTTGCATATGATTTGTATAAGACAAGTAAACCTCATGGCCTATTAAGCAATTTTCAAATAAAATTTGACTCCTGCAACCATTCTGCATTCCTTCTCAGCTTTCCACTATCCTCCTTAACAAAGCTCAAGGTACTTTCTGGGGAGAAATATCAGGCCCCCCGTGGGAGACTCGGAGAAAGGTGGAGTTACCAAACCACTTAGATTCCACCTGTCCCAGCTCCAAAATGATGCCTGAGGCAGGACTGCCTGCAAACAAATGAGGATTACACCACAGAAAAGAGCAGACTTGAGAGTGTTTCTCTCCTTGCAGATGGCACCAAGATAGCAGCACAGAAGGTGAAAACTGGTGAATGGCATTTAGAGACAAGATCTGCAAGGCCTGAGCCTGATAAAGCTTTTGCCTGAAATTCAAGTGCTCAGTAGAGAAAACACACATTTCCATTTGAAAGAGCAGGCTTGGTATTGGTCTGCTCTGGGCAGCCTTTAGGGTACAAGGGTTTCCAGTGCCCCACAGAATGCCACACCTGGAAGGCAGGCCCCAGTTTTTGTTTGTTTGTTTGTTTATGGTTTTTTATTGAAGTATATTTGATGTACAATATTATGTTACAGGTGTACAATATAGTGATTCCCAATTTTTAAAGGTTATACTCCATTTATAGTTACTATAAAATAATGGCTATATTCCCTGTGGTGTACAATACATCCTTGGGCCTGTCTTACACCCAATGGTTTGTACCTCCCACTCCCCCATCCCCTATAGTGCCCCTCCCTTCCCCCACCAGTAACCACTAGTTGGTTCTCTATATCTGTGAGTCTGCTTCCTTTTTGTTATATTCACTAGTTTGCTGTATTTTTTAGATTCCACATATAATTGACATCGTACAGTATTTGCCTTTCTCTGTCTGCCTTATTTCACTTAGCATAACACCCTGCAAGTCCATCCATGTTGCTTTAAATGGCAAAATTTCGGTCTTTTTTATGGCTGAGTGGTATTCCATTGTGGTATATATATACCACATCTTCTTTATCCATTCATCTGTTGATGGACAGCTAGGTGGCCTCCATATCTTGGCCATTGTAAACAATTTTGCTATGAACATTGGGATGCATGTATCTTTTTGAATTCGTGTTTTTGTTTCTTTTGGATATATACCCAGGAGCGAAGTTGCTGGGTCATACGGTAGTTCTAGTTTTAGTTTTTTGAGAAACCTCCATACTGTTTTCCACGGTAGCCACACTAATTTACATTCCTACCAATAGTGTACAAGGGTTCCCTTTTCTCCTCATCCTCATGGAAGGCTGTCCCTTTACTCAAGCTGTTCAGAGGACTCTTTCAAGATGTGGTACCGATCCTTTCCCTTCCCTCTTTGTAGATACTGTTCCCTCCAAAAGGGCAAGTTGTACATCTGTCAACAGGACCTTCCAGGAAAAGAAGTCACAGAAGGGCATATCCATTGGTTTGGTCTGCGGGCAGGGGAGAGGGAGGATGGTGGTGGGTTTCCAGACTTATTCTGTCTACTTATTCCCCTCAGGAGCCTCGGGCCTTCTTTTTTCTAGCACCAGCTGATATCTACCTTATTCTCCCCACTTTCCTTGTCCTCTTCTCCCCCACCTGTGCCTCTAATGCACTGCAGCACAGGGTTGGCCTTCACTTCTCCCAACACTCAAGCTGTCCCGATTACGCTTGGTTGAGGCATCTTTCCCCATACTGGGGAACAAAACAACAACCCAAATCCTATTCTGCTCCGCTTCCCTGCCACCCACCCTCCCCCTCAAAAAAAAATTCACCATCCTCTGGCAAAGAGAGCCTGCAGAAGGTCTGGGTCCATCATCCTTTGTTTACTGCATCAAAGATGGGGTCAGGGCCACCATGAATGGAGAGTTTAGGGAGCAGTGTCAACTGTTAAACCTAATCAGCCAATGGGCCAGTCTGCTTCTAGTGTGTGAGTATGATTAATTTATTGTCCCAATGTGATGGGGGGGCAGGTATGAGAGGAGGGAGAAAATTTTAAATTGTGGGCAAAGCTGGGAAGAAACACTTCTTACCCAACAACCCCCATCCAGACTTGGGAACACTGGGTAGGTGGTAAGCATTTTTTGCTACATAAAAATACTTAGCTGATAGTAAACCCTCCTCTTCATTAGGACCCAGATCTGGTGTTTACATATTGTCAGCTTCATTCAGGCCCCTGAAATTTCCACTCCTGGGTGTCTTCTAAGGACAGAGTCGCTGAACAATACCAGGCAACATTCCTTCCCTCCTCCACCTTCACCCTCACCTCCCTGAACAGTCTGCATTGTCAGGAGATCAAACCACAGGAGCTCCACAATGACAAAAGCTGTAAAGAGGCTGCCAAAGGCATAACCCCATTCACCAACAGCCACTGGAAGCCAAGAGGTAAGGTTCCTAGCTTAGGGCACTCAAGAGCTGAAGTCCCAGCTGCAGTAGACTCAGGAGGGGCCCAGGAAAGAATGTGAACTTGGGACATACACTCCTTTTGCTCCTTCCTCAGCCTAGGGCTGTCACCTGTCGCCCAGCTGTGGTGCTAAGCCCCTCCTGCCCCCCACACACACCAGAGAAAGAGAGCAGATGTTGAATTTGATCTGCAGGGAAGGACCAAAGCAAGAAGGGGGAAAAGGAAAGGGTGTTGAAAAAGGGTAACTGTGAGAACTGCCACTCGGAAGAGTACTCTAAGCCCTTTCCAGAACAAGGCAGGGCAGGATCTAACTTCAGTGGTGAGATTTTTCTGGGAACTATGGGTTTATATTTAACATTCAAAATCAGTATTTGGGAAAATATAATCAAAAGGAAAAGTCTTTATGCTGGCAGGTCCTTCACCTACACAGACCTCTCCAGTGTTCTTGACTTTCTGAAGCAGTTTCTCTGCCTTTCGTATTTCTCAAACACTCAATTAAGCTTTCTTGAGGGCTATGGTGTCTGCGAAATGTTACTTCTGCTAGAAAGACAGGCAGAAGGCTTTTCCAAAGTTTGCTCCATCCATAACCTTGAAATGTAAGAATCCTGAAGACGCGCCCATAAGTCATGCAGGGACCCACAAGTGGAGACTTTTACATCGATATTAAACCAATAAGATTTCAAAAAGACTCAAATATCCCCATAGGGGGGCCTCACCTTCTGCAGTCTCGCCACCTTCTCATAGCATCCTTCCAACTCCTGCCGCAAGTTCCGGTTCTCATCTGAGAGAATCTCAACCATCTGCTGGGCTCTGGAAACAATGGCAAAAGGGTCGGCTGGCATTGGCTGATATGAAGCAGACGACTGCTGAGCCCGAGGCATAGCTGAATAGGCTTCTCCTGGCTGCTGCTGCTGCTGCTGCTGCTGCTGCTGGTGATGGTGGTGATGGTGTGGCGGCGGCGGCGGCTGCGGCTGCTGCTGACTCAGGCCAGGCTGGGGGAGACGGTAATGATCCCCCTGGTGAGCCTGGTTAGCAAGGAAATGCTGCTGCGGCCTAGGCAGGTGAGCTGAGTGGTCTCCTTGGTTTGGGACCAAGGGGTGTTGGGCAGGAGATAATCTAGTGGATGGTGGAGACTGCAGCAAGGGTAAGGAACCCCCAGACGTGAGGGAAGAAGTAGGGCTGTGAGGCTGAGAGTTCCGGGCTGACAACGGCAATGAGATGTCCTGCGCTGGCCTGGAAAACATGGAGGGTGTGCTCAGGTTAAGCTCCCTCTAAAGGCACTGGGGAGAGGGACACAAGAAAGGGAGATGAGGAGGCTTCCAGGGCCCCCAGGCAGCTGAGAAATGAGGAGCAGGAAGGGTTAGACTACGGGGTCCTGTGAATACCTGACCGACAGAGGTGTGATCCCATGCAGGATGGAACCAGATGATCTCCAGGGTTGCTTTGTGAAAATCTAAGCGATGCATCCTTGTACACTGGTTATTCAAGGGGAAGCATTTCAAATTCGTCTTCAGCTAGGTAATTGTCACCTCAGGATTTTAAGCTAACTCTTTGCTGGCATTCTATATGTGGCCCAGCACACAGAAAGAGTCACAGTTAGAAAGTTCGTTCCACTTGTGCAGAAGGAAACGGCAAACCGTCATCAAAACAACCCTTCATCGTGTTATCTGCAACTTTCTTGGATAATTCATATAGTCACAAAAAATTACTTGAGGATATATAGGTACTTATTACATTAGAGACACCAAATAATTATTGTTGATTACAGTTAATAATTGAATGATGCCTTTTAGTGGCAATAATCCCAAGATTTGGAGGGGATTACAGGCAACACTACCATACTATTTTTGACTTAACTGAATCACAAAATGTAAGGACTGGAAAGGCCTTAAAGAAATCCTTTAGTTCAACTCTGTCATTGGACAGAGGGGGAAACTGAGGTACAGAGAGGGGAAGTGATCTGCCAAATATTACAGGGTGAGTTAGTGGCAGTTCCAGGGTAGAACCTAAGTCCCATCTTCTGGTTCTTTCCACTACTATAATGCAATGATTTCCACTGATGTTCAGATTCCCAGCCTATTGCTTATAGAAAGTTCTAGAAAGAGAACTTTGGTACGTGGTTTAATGTGACTCTTCCATTTTTGTACCTAATACTGGACTATCAGCCATTAAGGGAAACAATCAGAGTATTCAGATGGATCACTTCTACCATCACCACGACCAGGAAGAATAGGTCGGTATACACTGAAAACAAAAAAACTTGTTCACCCCCTAGCCCATGCCCAGCTACCCTCATATACTCCCACATCCTGTGGATGCCTGTCCTACAGTTGATATTTCTCAATCCAGGGAAGGCAGATGGCTAAGAGCACAGGATTTGGATCCCAACAGAGTTTGGAGACCTTTCCTACCGCTTACTAGCTGTGTAACCTTGCTCAAGTTACTTCATCTGCATGAACTTATTTTGTTCCCGAGGTCACAAATGAATTACAAAAATACTGGACTCTTCTCAGTTTTGAGCTCCATAGGAATTACAAAGAGTCTCATATCTACCTCCCAATGAGAATGGCTGACCCTGTTAGTGATTTTACTTATGGGATATCCACTTAATCTTTGCACTAAACTGCATAAAATTTGTGGTGAAACTGGGACGCATCACCAGGAGCAATTAACTTTTAACAGGCATTCCAGATGCTAAAGCACATCCCTCCCACACATACTCCAGTTGTCATTACTGTTCATTTATCTCTCTCTACAAGAGATCCTCACTATGAGGGATTTTTACAGCTACAAAACCATTCCAAACACTTGCTCACAGATATCCAATAACCCAGATGTTCGCCAGAGCCCTCGAACCTGCTCAAGCCGAAGGTTGTCTCTCAGCCCCATCAATGTGTCTGGTGTACCCACATTCTTCCAATTTCACACATCTGTCACTATAAATAGTTGTTGAATATTGAAGAGGGAAAAGTTTTTGTAGACAGAAGAATTTACATGGTTTTTATGATTACAACTGGAAAGTTGCTACCATACATAACCGTTATGTCGAAGAGCTCAAAGCACTCATTCAATCAAAAGCCTGGGAGCTGTTTATAAACTTATTTGGGGGAGAGTCTTTCTGCATTTTTCATGCTGTGCATCTTCAGTTTCCTCAGAGGTAAAATGGACTATGTGCTCTCCTTCCACTTCTAGTAAGAGCTATTATAATTTATATATATCCCTAGAGTTAAAGCATGATGTCCTGAGATTTGCTGGGGCTTTTGTGTATCTTGTGCAGAAAAGAGGGGCTTAAATTTCATGTTCTTCAATCCAGCTTTCAAATTTTAAGGGGTAAATGACCATATTAACCTTCATCCTCAGTGCCACGGTTTGGAAACCCAAGGCCCGGGAGGTGTTCTCTTTTAAAGACTGAATGCCCAGTTGTGAACTGGGCCTCCTTCCCACAGCTCCCCTGGGTCCCATCAGCAACCCAGACCTCTCTCTCAAACAGACCAGCCACTGGCCTCCCTCCTGCCCTGGCCTCCCTCCTGAAAGGCCTCTCCATGCCCTGGACAGAACATGGCCTCCCAGGGGCCTCGGGAATGGAGAGACCACAAGGTCTCTGGGAGGAGGTCTCCAGGGTAGGATAAGCCCAGGATGGCAGTGGCCCCGGCCACGACTCTGGGCTCTGCCTAAAGATAAGTGGACAAAAGGCAGCTGCCCCTTGGGTTCCCCAGGCTGGAAAAGGGAGCAGATTTCAGTGCATCGTGATGTTGGGAAAACCAACGCAGTCCGTCCCTGGCAGGTTTGCAAACACGAAGCAAGGTTTGGGCAGTCGCAAAAGGAGAGAAAGCCCTCCAGCCAACGAACTCCATCTGGACTCCGGCATCCGCCCACCATGAAAAAGTAGGACAGTATTAACACTCCTGTGAATTTCCCCCTGAGAGAAGGGGACTGAGAAATGACGGGAGTGGGAGCGAGCAGGGGGAATGTCAGAGGAAGCAAAACTACACTCAAGATTAAAAAATAATCAGAGTAATAGTAATAATAAAGGTGGCAGCTGGGTGAGCGGCACACTCCCCAGGTCCTTCCACCGCACAGCAGCAGGAA
>NW_006793272.1:2619293-2640875 GCF_000442215.2 Lipotes vexillifer
ACCCCCCCCAGCTCCTCCCCCCGCACAGCAGCAGGAATCTCTCCCCACTGACACATTAACCAGAAACAACAAGCCGCCTGTAGACCACACAATCACATGATCCCATGGACGCCCTGACCTGCCTCCCTGCCCCTTCCCTCCCTTCATCCTTCTCCTTCCTAAGACAACCTGGGCCCCAGGTGCTCTGCGGAAAAGGAGACCTGACATATACGCAGGGCAGAGGCCAGTGACCAAAATCAGCATCTCCTCAAAGCCGGGGGAAATCCCTCCCAGAGACAGCTTGTGAGGACACAAAGGGAAAGCAAAAGCAGATCCATTGAGCTGACACAGCAACTTCCACCCTGCCACCTCTCTGACGGGAGCCCCTGCCCTTCCCAGACACACAGCCCCCCACACACACCCCCAACGCACACTGTACACTCCTGGCCTACACGTGTGCAAGCCCGCACACGCACACTCTCACCAGAGCAGGTGCCAACAGCCTGGAACCCAATTTATTCTCCCCACAGAAACTGTGCCTTTCCCAGGCTCTGTGATGGTTACTCTCTGAATCCTGGAGAGGGCTGCAAATTCCTGATTGTTTCTCTTGCACAACCAGCTCCGCTCTGAACTACAGAGTTAGGTCACCCTTAGATTCCACTAAAAAAGGATTTCAAGAAACCTCAGATCTGGGCATGATTTCAACAATTGAAAGGAGGTGGCTGCTTCACAAACAGAAGGGATTTAATTTTTAAAAGCAGTTGATAAATGTATAAACCCCGGATGCAGAAAAGGCTCAGCACTTAGAAAGACAAAGATTCAGAAAAGTTTTAATTCTTCAGATGGCATGGCCTTGTTTCCCATCTGGAGTTCTGGGCATTCAGGATATTTATTTTTTAAGTGGGGAGGAGGGCATAGGGAAGATGAAGTAATAAAAAAGACTGTTTATAACGTTTTGTTCATTTTAACAGCAAATCTCTCGCATTTCACCGCACCTCTAAAGGCCAACAAAGGTTTTTTGAACAATTTGTTCAAAGAGCTTACTCTGAATCTTGATCTGTAATTTGTGGATTAAGAACTAAGGATTTTGTCTTCTAATCGTTTGGTGCTAGCGGCAGTTACTTGGAAAGGTACTCACAAACTGTCCAGCTAGTTGGTTAAAGGAAATAAAGGAGGAAAAATGTGCCACCACCTAAAAGCGGTATACTTACGGAAAGCAATTCAAGGACCTCCCATTGCCAGTAGTTTGTCAATATGTGCCACACCCTCACCCCAGGCTCTGCAAAAATTTTATTGCCAGAGTTTGTCTGCTGCAGACCCAAAGCTCACAAAGAGCATCTTCTGGTTAGGATTGTCTTAGGCTTGATTATTCTTTGAGCATATCAAGCACCCTATTCCTCTCCCATAGAGGAAAAAAAAAAAACTGTTCCAGCAAACCTGTGTATTAAAATACCGCCCAAGAGAGGGTAATCAGCCTGGAATCTACTGCTTTGGGGAATAGAGCGAGAGAGCCACAGATAACATAGGAGGGAGGAGAAAATACAAATACCTTCCAGTTAAATATATGCAGCTAAGTTTCTCTGGTGGTTTAATCAGTATGGGGAGGGAAAAAAATCTCTCTTTGGGCTCCTTAATATTTTTTTTAGGCAGATCAAAGGGCTTTTCTATCTAGCTTCAAACACTGTGGGAGTCATTTCAGATCACAAACAATGCTAGTGAATGAGTTCTGAAAATAGCTTTCCTGGGAAGGCGGGCCATGTGTTGAGCGGGGCTTGGATTCTGCTCCACACCCCAGCCAACACACTCCCCTCCCACAAGGTAATACACTTACAGCCCACTCACATACAGGAGGGAGTCCCACACACTCTTCCATGCTGCAGAAAAGAGCAAAATAAAACCCCCCAGCTTCACTGCCATGTTGCTGGTTTGGATGAGTTTCCATTAAGCTAAGCAGTCCAATGGACCAACCCCTCCCTGGGTCTTCCATTTCGTTGGGCAGATGGGAATTGGGTTCTTACTCATTTAAACCGGAAGGGCCCTGTCCATTACCCCATTTCCTGTTTCAAGCCACTTATCAGACATTAGGCTCCTGCCCTTTGAATGCTGCACAGAGGAGGTTGAAAAAGATTAGGAAATCAGCGTGGGTTAAGGAATTAAAAAAATCCTAAACTGGCAAAGTTAGGGGTGGAGCCCAAAGTGAATTGCCTCTGGCTAAAAAACAGGGCCTAGAGGTGAAAAAAATGAAATGCCAGGAAATGCCAGGTGCATTCTCTAACCTTCACCCTACTCCACCCACTGACTGCCTTCTTTCTTGAGTCACCCACTATACTTCAAGCCAAGAGACTCTTCCCCAAATGAGTAGGAGGGGACAGGAGGCAAAAAGTTAGGCATCAAAGAGATCACAGGCCTCGTCTAGGGGCTGCCTATGGACAAAAGCCACCCATAACTACCCATGGTAACAAGGCAGGAATACCACACATAACTGCCATCATTTTTGCCCAGGGTTGAAACCTTCCCTCTGTCCCATATGCTGAAATACTCCTGACTGGAGACATGGCCCCAACAGGAACAATAGGAACAATGAACAGAATCACAGAATCCTAAGGTCTGGTTGATACAGCAATGAGTCAATGGGTCCCTGAATAATTCAGAAGTACATTTAGGAATTAGTGAATATACAAAACAGTCCTCCTGAACTAATGGCAAGTTGTACAGAAGCCATGGGAATATTTTTCCTTCTGCATTTTAGCATCTATATGATATGAGGTGAATTGGACTTAGATGTTTAAAAACGTCACCGGCAGCTAACAAACTCTCTACAGAGGAAAGATGAAGCAGTCCAGACTTCAGGAACTGCAAGACAGTACACGGCAAGTCACATTCTGAGCCTGTACATATATAGTTCTCCCAACAATAATATCTGGATGTTTGTTCAGTGTCTGAGAAAATCATACAAATTCTGCAGGAAGATTTGTTTACAAAAGTTAGTGAAGAGAGCTCTGTGGAGGAGAATGAATGAAAGTGACAGGATATTCCAGACTCAAGTGCAAGATAATTTACTTCCCCTCAAAGAAGGGCTTAATAATTCACAAGAAGAGGAACACTGACTCTTCCTTCAATATCTGAGGAGACCGGACAGCGAAAAGCTGCTGAAATCAAGACTTGTGCTCCTGTTCAGCCACTAGGCAGCTGGGGCCATGCTCAACCTATAAAGTCAAGGGTATGTTAATACAGGGCTAGTGACTGCTGAAGAGGCTAGAAATTCAGGTTGGCAGGAAATGTGCTAAGCCAGGGGCCAGCCATGCACTGCAGAGTTTGTTATACCAAACACCTGCCCATTCCTTCCCTTAAGGTTCCCAACACACAGCAGAAGCTGGTTGGGGATGAGGTCAGGGAATGACAGAAAGGGAACTCTCTTACCTGGCTGCTCCATACTCAGGGGGATGCTGATACCTCATCAGTTGCCCCTCTGTTCTCCCTGGCTGGTTCAGACGATGCTCACTATAGAAGTGCCCTGGCTCTTGGGGCTTGCACACTACAGATTGGGGTGGCATGCCCTTGAAGGGGTACTCTGGTGGGGGGCCTCGGTGTTCCATGCCCTTCAGGCTATGCTGGCTGGGAGGTGGCCCTTGGGCCTTGTAGAATTCACTGGAACTTGTGGGATTCTTGTAGAGGTCATTGGGTTGTGGTGGGGAGAGGGGAGCGCTGGTAACAGGCGGATGAGCCTTAACTCCACTGGTGGCCAGTGACATCTGCATTAGTCGTTCACTCAAGGAGCGAACATGTCCTTGCTTAAGGTCTCTGAGTCCTTCATCCTGATGCATCTTTCCAGGATTGAGCCGCTGAACTGACGGGCGTCCCTCAGTCCTCATCTTCTGGTTGGTCACTCCAGTGACATAGAAGGCAGCTCCAACACTGGCATGCTGTTGGCCCCGAAAGTACTGGGACTGGACCTTGGCTTCCTCATAGGTCGGGAGTTCTTCATTATTCTGCATTCGAGGGGAAAGCTGCTTCTCCATGATGATGTTTTCTGACTGGATTTCCTGCCCCTGGGGTTCTTGTCGAGCAGCATGAGCCACAAGCTGTTGGTGGTGGTCTTGGGGACTCAACACATCATTCTGAGGGCCTGGGTTCCCACTGCCACTGGGGAAAGGAGGGCCGTTCCCTGTGGCTTGCTGGTGTATGGCAAGCAGGTTGCGATTCTCATTAGGATTGCCATAGCGGAGCTGCTCTTGTAGCAGACGCTGCAATACTGTGGTTCCTCCACTTGGCTGTTCTTCAGAATTTCTCATCTCTATTGCTGGTGGTGCCTTGTGAAGAGAGAGAGAAATTGGGCACCTGGGCTGCCCTTGACCTGGGAAGGGGAAACAGGAAGCTTAACATCCAGGTGATGGATAAATCAGTCCTCTAAAGGGGAAGAAAATGAGTATTTGGGGGTGAGGATTCCACTGCAGAGACAAAGTAGAGAACTGAATCTAGAATTAATCAGTTAATTGTTGGCGGCTTCTGGCTCTAACTGACATGATGAGGAACAAGAGGCATAAGAGCCCTCTGTTTCCTCTTTTACTTTTAGCCTGGGTTAAGTATTCAATCTTGACTTAACTCCTAAAAGCACTGGGGAAACGTGAAGCAGCCAAGTAGGGTGATCAGAGAGGGCAATTTTCCTAGGTCCTTACAAAGTTCATCTCTCTGTATTCTAGTGAAATGAAAAATCCAACTCTTATGGTTGTGGCAGCGGGGGAAGGACAGTGAGGGAAATTACCCCATAGGCAGGATCTGTAAAGCTGTTCAGCATGTGGAGGGAGCTACAAAATGCCAAATAATAACTCAAATAAATAAAAAGTGAAGAGAGCTTGGCTTGCACCACATAGAAATGATCTCTGCTTGATGCAAATCTTTTTCTCTGATCTCATAAAACTCTGAAACATATCTTTTTTTAAAAAGTCCTTTTTGTATTGTCCATCTTGGATACTCCTTGGCTTAGTAAGAGAAGGGCTTGGGAGAATTGTTATTGACAAAGTTTCTCTTTCAGCCATCCAGAAATAGTCATTGAGAATTTGTTGTTGTTGTTGGGTAGGAGGAGCTTAAAGGGAAAGCCCTCTTTATTTGAAGTGTGCCACTGACAGCATTTAGAAATTGAAAAACTAAAAGGTCATCCTTCTGGAAAGGGTATGATTACCATATCCCTTCCCCCACCCCAATTCTTCTTAGGGAAATAATATGGGTTGAGTGAAATGGATATCAGTAGTAAAGACAACTTAAAACTCAAATTCTAATCATGCTGTGGGTTTACAGGTTAACCTAAGCAATTGATTCCTCTTTTCTTGGCTTCTGTTTTCCCACCTGAAAAATGGTAGTAGGTGACCTCTCTCTTCTCTCTCTCTCTGCACAGCATAGTCTATGAAAATTCATTAGAGGCTCATAAAATCTTTGGACAGAATCTGTCATGTTAAGTCCTGCAATTCAATACTAATATTCAGTAGTGAAACTTTCACTTCAAGGATCTTAAGTAGTGTTGGAGAATGGACATGATGTCACACAAAAAGTCACAATTAGGTCAACCTAACCAGCCTCGGGTTCCTAGATGAGAACTTTGGAGTCCTGGCTCCCAGGCCCTGACTTCTATGATTTGAAATAGTCTCCAGTCTCTCTGGAAACATGACCCCCTTTCCTTTAGTCTTGCAGGGAGTGACCCAAAAGATGCGTGTGGTAGATGGAAAAAGGTCATTCCCCCTCCTTTTGCACTTCTTGCATGATTACTGCTACCTGGTTTCTAATTGTTCTATTGAGCAGTTTCACCCCACAGTTAACCTTCCAAAGGCCCCTTTTAAATCCCATTCATCATATTCTGGGGGGAAGTACACACCAAGGGGCTGAGCAACCTGCCCTTAAGTCCACTTTCCCCCTCTTGCAGTGACCCTCTGGGACTCCTGTACTTAAACTGTCAGATTGCGATTTTCTATTAGGCTGACAGGTATAACATATAAATTTCTGCTGGAGCCTGAAACTGGAAAGATGACTAGAAAACTACCTCTCTCCAAAAAATAGAAATGGGAGCATGTATGGTTCAAACAAAATCACTTAGAAACCCTTCCTGAAAGGCAGGGAAATGCAGACTCTGAAGAGCGCGCCACCCCCTCCCACCCCACACCCGCCCCGCCCTGCACACACCCGGGCTCGCACGCACACACCGGCACCCACTCACACCAATGGTCCATACCTATTTCTGCTTTCTTTTAGGCTTAAAGCCTTGCTCAGGATAGGGAATTCTTGCTTATGAGCAGCTCCAGAAACCGCAACGGCAGATTCCCTCTCCCCTAACACTCAGGTTCAGGGTAAGCGCCGCCAAGAGTCCAACCACTGGTCACTCTGAAATGGTCAGGAAGGGGAGGGAGGGAGAAATAAAAACGTCGTTTCTATTTTGCCACCAATGGCCAACAGTTAACCAAACCAGTCCTTCCAAGGGGATGACTTTACCTGCCGTGTGCTTGCCTTTTATGTGAGTGGCAGAGTCCATTTCCACAAGGACAAAAAGAAACCTCACTCTCCAGCGGCTGTGTTCAGGGGGTCGTCCAGTCTCCAGGGGATGGAAATGTTCAGGATTGCTCTGCTCTAGCCTCACAGCCCCCAGGAGCAGCTGCTTCCATTCTGACTTGGAGTGGTAGGTGACAACAAAAGCTATAACCACAGTCACCTTTTGGGTGCAACATTTAAACTGCTATCAGTAGCAGGAAAGGTGAGACTCAGTGGCCCACATCACAGAAGGGAAGGCAGTCATCAAAAGGTAGATTTTAGACAAAAAGAGAACACTCGGTGAAGCTCCTGATTTAACTGCTACAGCCTCAGAGGGGCAGAAGAAAACCCAAGCTTCTTTTCAACCAAGTCATTAAGTACTTCTTGCATCCTGGCTATTCCACACATTTTCCAGCCTTGTGCTAAACACAATGAGGGTTACAAAGGACGCACAACACATAGTTCCCGCCCTCACAGAGCTTACAATCTGATCAATGGCCCATCCATTCTTACTGGAGTAGCAAAAGTGATCGCCCTTCTCCACACATAGCAGCAACTCTTCTCCAAGAAGATGCCTCAACTTGCTTTCTCAGCACTTCCACTGCCCCAGTATCTCCACAAAAGGAAACTACTGGACTCACATTATAGAGACTAGATGCAAACGCCCACCAGATATGGATCTGACATAGTCCTCATTTCGAATTACTCCTTTGACCCTCAGAAAAACCCTGCAGGTCCAACCAAAATGGTTATGAAACTGAAGAGTTTGTGTTTAGGTGAGAGGCACATGTTCCACATTCCTATTTTCTGCCCTGGCCTAGCCATGACTCACTCATATCACTTAAAGGAAAGCCTTTAATCCACACCAGGGACACCATTTGAGGAGCAAAGCAATGCAAAGGAAGCACACAAGCGTCCCTGTATTTTGGGAGCATGTCCAAAACATCCAAGTTTAAAAAAAAAATCCACAAAACCACACAGTGATTAATTTAACATTATTTCCTTGCAATGTTGCCAAAAATAAAATGAACAGATATATGGTGAACAAACATGGAAATTTGTCTTTCCATCTTGTTTCGGTCCAACGTATAATCACAAGCAAAAGCAAAATCACCTCCAATATGCAAGGTAATTATTTTGGGGTGTCTCCCCTAATTTCAAAACAGAGGAACAACTTCTAATTGGAATCAAAGCTGGGCTATTAACAGAGCTATGGTAAATAACCGCTGTGCTTCTATTGTTCAATTTTGAACAAAACAGTTGTCTTTTTTTTTTCTTCAACTGAAACACGCAGAAAACAGCCCAAGGCTTTTAAACTTGAGCCCCTGGTGAGAAACCACTACAATTCTTTTCCAGTACTATTTAGATTCTTCATGCTGATTTTGACTGGCTTGCTCCTGGCACCCAGCTCCTCACCAAGAAAACTTTACATACCCAAAATCTTACTCTCGTCCTTTAATTTTGTCCCCTCTCCTCCATATCCTTCTTAAAACCCAAACCACTTTATGTCAACCGGACACAGATTGTCCCTCCCCACCACCCCGCCCCCTGGCCTTTTTTGTTTCTGTTTAAAAGAGGAAAAGAAATCCGTCTAAGAAAAAAGCTTTGCTGATTCCTCTCCAGTTTACTGATTATTTTTTCCTTAAAGAACTTATGTTCATCTACATGATAAGAGTCACATAAGAAGGGGAACACTACTCCATTTATTTATTAGAGAAAGGAAAGGAAAAGATTCCTTGTCTCATGCACAAGAATTAAAATAGTTATGAACTCTGCAACCTTTAATCTGCCCACAGCTTTAATCATGCCACTGTCAGGGGTCTGACATCATCTTCAATCAATAAAATAACCTTGTTTCCCCTGGACAAACAGACTGTCCCTGAGGATACTTGATAGGGGAGGAAAGGATATCCACGGTTCTCTCTTTAAAAATGCAATTGGAATCTATATATTCAACTCTTTAGTAACAACAACAGGGCAGCAAGGCCAAGCTAAATTCTTACTCCATTTGCAGTCATCGGCCACTCCCAGTATACCTGAGGGGCCGAGCCAAAATGAAACACATTAGTGAGAGCCCAGATATTTCCCAAGCTAAGACCCAGAAAATCAACATTACAAGGTGGGCAGGGCAGACCGAATTCCTACCCTTCAATTAATTTTGAAATCTGCCTATAAGATCTTCTTTCTATCCCTTCTATCTCCTCCTCCTATTCTGCCCCCACCCCTCACTCCACCAATCAGGATAAAGAATCTAAGTCTAGGAAACCTGTTTCTCTGCTAAATCTTGGTCAACTTGTTTCATACCATTTTACTTCCAGCTAAATGGAAAGAAGCCAGTTCAAAGTTTTCCCTATATCTACGTACATGTATTTGTGCATAAAACACACACACACGGCCTCCACCCACCCCCACGCACCCACACACACACACCCACACACACCCACACCCACACACAACCTCCCACACAAAGATGCAAAACAGCCCACTGAATTCTCTCATGTCCTCTCATGTTGGTCCATATTGTGGCCTGAAGTGTCCTAGAGAACTGCTTTCCCAAGAGTCTTGCAATGCAAGATACTAATTGCTTCCTTTGGGAGGTAAGAAACAATGGTCCCTTTGCAGGTTATCCCTAAACTTTCACTGGGTAATGGGCAGGCAGTATAAATACCATGGTTAATAGCCTGGGTCTAGAGTCACACTGCCCAAGTCCGAATCCTGGATCTATGACTTACTAACTGACTTCATACATGTCTCTTGATCTCCCTAAGTCTCAATTTCATCATCTGCAAAATAGGGCTAACAGTGCTCATACCTCAAAGGGTTGTTATAAAGATTAAAGGAAGTAATCTATGTAAAGTGCTAAGCTCAGAGCCTGGTACATAGTAAAGGCTCAATAAACATTATCTATGAATATTATTTTTTCAAAGGGGTCTTTTTCTAGAAGGGTACAGCAGTTTTATGAAGTAAGGGTTTTTTCTTTTAAACCCTTTATTTGCAACTCAGTCTTTTGTGCAGGTGTCCTTAGATAAGTGAAGGCTAGAAGTAGAAAGACTCTTGGGAGACCATCTAGTGCTTCAACCCTCTCTTTCTATAGATGAAGCTGCTAGAGCTTAAAAGTGGTCAGAGCCAGGACCAGAGTGCAGGTTTTATTACTCCTAGGGTAATAGCACTTCCACTACAATATATTATCTAGCATATTAGCTCGTACATAGAAGATGTTTAATAAATATTAATTAAATTGAATTGACTCTGGTTTTAACAGATTATAAAGCTGGCTTAATGCTACCTTCAATTTTCCAGTTCCATTGTTAGTAAAATGTTAATGGCAGGAGGGAAAATTCAAAGACGTAAGAGGAAGGCGTTTAGCCAGAAGTATGGCAGAAGGACCCTGCAAAATCTCTCCTCTTTAGGCTACAATATGCAGGTAGGTTGGAGAGCAACAGGAATCTCCACTGATCAATGTTTCCAGGAGCCTGTTCTAGGTCTTGTCAACATCATACCAACTTGGCACTTGCTGTTATTTAAGTTCAGCGCTAGCTTAAGAACAGGCTTTGAGTCGGCCCCACCTCTTTGCCCCTATCTCTACTTCTATCTAGATTAGATTGGAAAATTATTTTAAGAACCACAGTAAGTCCTTGGCATTTCCAAATCTTGGACCAGTGTCAGTTATCTGTTTCACAGATGATAACTCAAGGCGTGGTCAATTTGGTAGTTTTACTCTTCTGAACTCTAAAACAATTAGCTTGAACATGGTAATTGGCAACAAAGGTGATTAACCCTAAAGTGTACATGAACAGTGAAACGCTGAGTAACAAGGAGAATCCACGCACACCCATTCCAAGGGAGGAACAGATCACACCATAATGTCCTATTTCTTCTTGCCTCAGAAAAAGTATAAACAGTCCATGAAATCAGATTGAGCATAAACTGAGAAAAGTTTAAGAATATACCTACAAGCTGCCTGCTTTACCAATATCCTGTCTTCACTGGCATACTACCCACTTTTATTTTTACTTTATTCTACAAGTAATATAAGCACAACATGCAAATATTGATAACAAAGAGAAAAAAAAACACTCATAATCCCAGCACCTCAACCCAAGCATTGTTAGCATTATAGAATATTTCCTTTAGTTTTTTCCTATGTGTTTTTGTATTTTTACAAAGCAGTGGAATATTAATGTATGTATCATTTTGGGTCCTACATTTCACTTAGTCATCAGCACTTTCTCCATGCTGTGGCATAGACTTCTTAACAAACATTGTGTGTAACAGTCCATTAAACCAGTGTATCAAGATTCACCAACCCATTCTCCAATTATTAAGAAATTTAAATTGCTTTTCATTTTCTGCTAGTCTAAATCATGTTACAAAAACATCTTTGTGATTTAGCCTTTTTTTCAATATTTTGGATTGTTTCCTAATGATAGTATCCCGGAAGTGAAATTAATGGGTCAAGTAACATGAATGTTTTCAGACAACCCACTAAAAAAATAAATAAATAAAACTAACAAAACACCAAAGCCCCATGAAATCTCTCCATTTAATGAAAAGTTCTCCTGCTCCCATTTTTCCACCAGGGCAGAGCAGGACTCCTGGGAGGGAAAGAAGCCAAGAGGAGCAATGTAGTATCCCAGTGGCTTGCGAAATGGCAGAGTGGAATGTGGGCTCCCCTGTGAATCCAGCTTGCATGCACTTGCCCCAAATTGCCACCCAGCCAAGAAGCTAATTAGTAAAAGCATCAGGTGGGTGAGAACAGGTTCATGGCCTGTAATGGCTGATATCATGTTTCATTTTTGCCCTTGGAAAGATCTGACAGTCAGCTCAAAGACATTCAGTTCTAGTGACCCAATGTGCTACATTCTGAGACTTCAATCTGTTAATTTTCAGAACCAATCTTCAATATATTTTAAAGGGTATTTTGCTGTATAGAATTGAGCATATATGACCCATGAGCCTGTGTGTGTACCTCTATTTTCAACCACGGTTAAAGAGGCACATTTAAGGTCAGCCTTGTTTAATATTATATGACTAAGTGGCACCTGTCTTACATGGTCAATGTGTTATAGACAGAGGTTTATTTGCAGATCCGACCATAAAAGTCATCCAGTCCTAAGGCAGGGGAGGCAACTGGCCAGAGATGCCCCTGGCTTAGCTAGAGCAGACACAACAAGCATTTCTTTCCTGGGCTGCTTTGTCAGAACTCTCAGAAGAGGGCAGTTCCGCTCTCCACCTTCTCCTTGAAGACTTTTCCCTAGTCCTTCTCCATCTTCCCCCTGCCCCCAGATCTGCTCAATATGGAAATTTAATTCTCTCTTCTCAGTCTTCCTACTGGACTTTGGACACACATCTCTATCACAACATTTATCACCATATTGTCCACAAACTTTATTGAGCACTTACTATAGCCAAGTACTGTATAGGCCTTAGGATGGATAAGAAAGAGAAATAAAACAGAGTCCTGTCCTCAAGGAGCTCCCAGTCAAGCAGAGGGGTCACAATCCAATGGGAAACCAGAGGTACGAGCAGATAGCTCAGGCAATGCAGAGGACCCTGCAAAAAAACTCTGGGCCACCTGAACAAAACTTCCTAGAGGAAAAAACTCATGAGCTGAGTAGGAGACATAGAATCTGATAACCAATGTTGGGGAAGCTGAAAAGGGAGGAGTCAAAGATAGGTTGATATACATCTTTGGGAGTTATTAGCATATGGATAACAGCTAAGGTCAAAGAGTGGGCTGGATCATATAGAGTAGGAGCAGAACAGAACCAAGGATGAAGCTAAGGATAGACGCCTGAAAAAAAAGTGATCATTCAAGGGTCAGGTACTTTGCAAATGTGGGAGTGAGAGAGAAATTCCTTTATTTACACTGCACAGTTTTTCCCCCACATACCTTCAATCTAGACCTTGTAGTACACCACTCCAGGGACAGAAGTCCCCAGTTACAATGCAGAGAGAAAAAATGAAGTTAATTCTTGTCTTTTATGCTTCTAAGTACCCAGGTAGAAATCATTATAATAGGCTGAGACAGAAATGGAAGTTGCAATCTTAGAGGGCATGGACTGGGTGCATGATTTTCCTCTGTATCATTCCCAACACCTAAAATATCAACTGGTACATAAAGCATGTTTAATAATTGCTTATAACTTTCCAAAGACTTTGCTGGAGGCAACAGAAAGAGAAGAAAAGGAATGAAAGACATAGAATAGCAATAACAATAATACTCTTACCTTAAGTTTCTCAGCCTTTCTTCTAAGGAGACAAGAGCTCTTTCACTTCTGTTATCTTATTTGTCCTTCTCTGCAGCTCTGTGAGGAAATAAAGGCCAATGTGATTGATTCCATTTTACAACTGGAGAAGCTTAAGTCCAGGACACATAGCTCATGATAATTAATTTGACCAAGGTTTCACTGTGGCTTACTGGTGAGGCCAGGATCAGAACCCAGGTCTTGTGACTTGCTGCCCTGTGCTGGGTTACTAGACACAAACTTCTACAGAGCTGACTCTCCAATTATTAAGAGGACAGTTCACAGGAGAAATTCATTAGGAAAGCAAATTCCCTAGGGACTCCAACAGTCAGTCTCCCTCTCCCTCTCCCTCTCCCTCTCCCTCCCCCTCCCCCTCTCTCCCTCTCCCTCTCCCTCTCCCTCTCCCTCCCCCTCTCCTCTCTCCCTCTCTCTCTCCCTCTCTCTCTCTCTCTAGCAAGCCAGTGCACTGCACCTGTAAGAAAATATCTAAGGCATTTCCCCATACCAACACTAGAACGGCTGGATGTAATCATTCACAGTCGTGCTCCACTAACATAATTGGGAGCTCCCCGTTTTGTTGTACCCCTTTTGAAGGGAGCTCCATCTGCCTTCAGTCTGGTTTTTGTGTCTGAGTGGGGCTCAGGTGCTGATTGCAGGTGTGGCATCCAGCAGGTGCATGGACAGAAGCCAGCATTTCATATCTTCATACCGAAGGGCCTGAGTCACTCCCCAAAGGCAGCTGCCCCTCCTCCCTCTGACTTGCAAGCTCCAGGAACCTGTCTTGACTGAGTTGCCACTGCAAAACTAAATCTAGACCCTGACTTCTCAGGAAGGGGTAGGGTGAAATCAGTTAAACTACAAATTAGATAACTCAGCCAACCCCCCCCACTTACTCTCCAGACCTAGTGCAGACATATGCCGCAGGCATAGCATCAGGGAATATATGTACAGAATGACTGTCCCTTACTAGTTATGGGAGAAAGGAAGACTACAGCAGACCCATATTACATATTTAGCTACAGAGCACTTATTCTATTGCAAATGGCCTTGAACCCTCAGGAGCAAGTATTCATTTCCCTAAATAAGATGGAGTACAGTAGAAAGAACATGCTAGAAATCCTGCACTCCAGTTCCCATCATAACCACTCTCCTTCAGGCTGCCAAGGGAGAACTACTCAGTGTACTCACAAAAAGTACCAGGACAGAAAAGTCATCACGTTGTCCTAATGGAAGCCTAACTGAGAGCCTGAGGCAGACAGAATGTTCTAGGGGGTAAAGCGGTGGGGGGGGGGGGTCATCAAATTTTTCTTAGCTCCAAAAATTTTTGTTTTAAAAAGAAAGCAGGGGCTTCCCTGGTGGCTCAGTGGTTAAGAATCCCCCTGCCAGTGCAGGGGACAAGGGTTCGATCCCTGGTCCCGGAAGATCCCACATGCCACGGAGCAACTAAGCCCGTGAGCCACAACTACTGAAGCCCGCACACCTAGAGCCCATGCTCTGCAGCAAGAGAAGTCACCGCAATAAGAAGCCTGTGCACCACAACGAAGAGTAGCCCCCGCTCACTGCAACAAGAGGAAGCCCACGAGCAGCAACAAAGACCCAATGCAGCCAAAATTAATTAATTAATTAATTAATTAATAATAAATAAATTTATTTTTTTAAAAAGCAATTTGCCTCCACCAAACACACACACACACACACACACACACACACACACACACACACACACACACACAGCAAAGAGAAACTAATTGTAGGAGGAAAAAACCCCCAAATGTTATTTTAATAGAATGGTTTATTGTCATTTGTCATATTTCTTCAATTCATATGGGAAACTCAAATTAACAAGCTTTGGTTTACAGCCCATGATCCAGAAAGTAAAACTGGCTACTAAACTAAAATGTGATCACTGTATATAAACAGAGTGAAAGAAAAATCTGAACTGAAAACCTAAATGTAATAAAGAGGAGATTAGATTTCTTCAAAATAGGCAATCTAAATAATTTTCCCCATCTGTGATTTTTATCTTAGTTTGCTATCACATGGAAAAGAATGTCATTAATTCAATGCAAATCCATGCCCCTTGAAAACAACCAAAATGAGTAAGTGATGTACTAATTAGCTTCCTAATGGGGAAGGTTTTAATTGAACCATTCTACAACAACCTTCATCAAAGTTTCCAGGGCAACTTCATAAAAGGATGTCAAACCTGGCCCATATTTTTATCCCCTTAAAAATAATTCTCAATGCACAGAAACATGGAAAGCTTATTTCTCTTCAATGCTGTTAACACTCAGGCCACTACATTTTCTGATGTCAGCAATCTCCTTCCCACAAATATTCCAAGTATGCACCACCGTCATTCTCCTTTCAATTATGTGGTTTCTCTGCTCCTTTACTGATTGAGTCCAGGCCTCTCGGATAATGAGAAGCATGTGCAGGGAAAATATGCTCTTAAAAAACACATACATCAGTTTCATCTGCATTATGAAAGGGGGGGAATCATTTGTCCATATCAAAAGGATCAAAATGTGAAGTTTGCTATGGGATATATAAAGGAAAAAAAAAAAAGATCAGCATCAATGCCTAAAGTTGGGGGGCAGTTATTGTGATCTGAAGCAACACCAAAAAGAATAAAGAGGACTCTCCCAATCCACCCTTTCTAGCTTGGCCACATTTATACTTAATGTTATCTTAATGTTGCTTTGGGGGGTATTTAAGTTCTGACATACACATGGAAATGAGCCACGAATTGTACAGCAAGCATAAATATTCCATCATTAATAAAAACCAGCTGTGTATAAAACACTACAATGGCTGGGTTTCAGTTACTGGCTATCATCAGTATGTGTCACAAGCAAATGTTACTCAAAACTTTCCCCCTTAAAACACACACACACACACACACACACACACAGAGATACATGCATAATTTTTTTTTTTTACTCTTTTTAATCTTTTGCAAGAGCTTTGAAGAACTCACTGATCTCTATGGCACATACCAACTAATGTCTCTTTTTGAAGCTATTTTTCATCACCCCAGCAGATGCTAGAGTCCTCTTATTAGAACTTCAACTTACCACACAGAATGACAATGCTTAATTTTTTATAAAAGCCAAGAGGGTCAATAATACAAATGTTGGGACAATCAATTATAGTCAGTAAGGGATTTGAGGCACCAAAGGGCACTGTATAAGAGAGCAAAGCTCATTAAAGTGAACACCTGCTCAGAACCCTATAATAAGCCTGCTCCGCCATCATGCAGACACCTTTCATCCAATGACCTCAAAGCATGTGCCTAATATGAAGCATGCCTAAACACCTCTGTGAAATATTAATATCCTTGCTTCCCAGAAGGGTAACTGAAGCTCACAGCATCTAATTCATTTACCCTTGGTCACGTGGCAAGTCAGAATGGGTTGGTCAGAGAAACCCAGAGCCTGGCTTCAAGTCATGCAGTCTAATGATATTTCATGGAGTTGGGACAATAGTGAAAGTGACTTAACAAATGTCAAGGGCAGCCTATACAGTTAAAAAAAAGTAGATTTTCAAAAATCACCTTAGGAGATGTTAGCAAATATATCCATCTGCATTTTCCCCATGAACACATATCGTAAAAAATGTTCCTGTACTTAACTTGGTACTTTCTAAGTACTAAAACCCATACTTTACTTTCCTATTCTGGCTAATGAAATTTAATCTAATTTATGAAGAGCCATTGGTTTCCAGGAGTGAGTCCATCCAAAATTGGAGATCATATGTATACTATACCTTCATTATCAAAGGAAAATTAAAGGACCGTGTAACTGAACTTTCATTATATGGTAAAGCCTCAAACGAAGAACCTCTTATGTGTGGGTCATCCTGCTACACCTACATGTCTTTTATTTATCTAAAGCCCTTAGTTTCCTTACTATTATTTATTCTAATTTAAACATATTATTTTCAAAGCTATTAAAAATTTTTGTGCTTTCCCGCTTTTCCTTTCTCATTCAGGAGATTTCATAGTCTACCCAAATTTGTACTTTCTTGATGGGACATCATGATACAGTGATTTAAGAATCATTGCTAATGATTTAGACAAAGTAAACAGTGAATCCTAGTTTTCTTTCTGCTTAAAAAGAGTGGAGGAAGGGTAATGAGGTCAAGGGAGTAGAATTAAAAGCCTTGCTACATACATGAACACCCTAAATTACAGAAATGGTTTAGGGATTACTTACTAAATCTGTTAGTTTCTTCTGGCATTGGAGGAACAAACGTGTGTGATTCCTCATATGAACTCAGTCAGGTTCTGACTTCATTACTCCACATAGGTTTACAAAGCTAAGTCTTAGGTGAACTCTTTTTAAAATTTAAAAGCAGCATTGTACATTTCTATGACCTTCACTCTGTAAAATTCATACAAGTACAGAAACAAGGACTTGAAAGGAACTAGATAAAATGAAAACAGGTGATCTGTTAGGATGATGGGATTCTTGATGAAGTTTTGGGCAGGGTCTTAGCTTTTTAATTTGATATGTTGTTAAAATACAAAATACAATGCATTTATATTGATATATTGATTACTGATATCTCCTTAGAGGTTATTTTGTGGTTTTTTGTGTTTTTTTTTTTACATCCAGGTGACTACATGATTGCACTTCTAACAACCGTTGCACCTCATTCTACTAGGAATCATTCACATTCACACCAGAAATGGAGGCCTAAGAAGAGAACCATAAGCTTTTGATAACTGGTTCTCAAAATCACCCTGTCCAATCCCCCACAATTTACAGAGGAGGAAACTTGCTAAGGGTGGTAAACTGATTTAGAGTTGGGCCCAGAGCCAAGTCCCTCTCACCAATAGGCTCACTAGGAAAGCTTATTGTGGATTCTTTGATTAAAAATGGCATCAGTTGCTATTATTTTCGACAGCCTTGCTAGATACATGAACAGAATACCAGAAAAAATTTTCTGGATCCTTGGGTTATTCAAATACAACAACTAGAATTTAAATCTTTCACCTATATGGGACAGAGTCCCATCCTTAGACTTACCAAAATCCATGAAGTCTGATATATTTCCAGAAAATCATACTAGCTCTCTTCTACAAGTAGATGTAGGCTGGGGCTAAACGTGGCCAGCATTATTACAAGCCAGAATGATTTAGACAATTAACTCCATGCCATGTAACTAAAAGATTTCAAAGGCCAAGTAACGGCCTCACTTAATTCAAGAAATAGTCATTACAACAAAATTCTAATGCCTTCCTCTATGCAATAAATATGTTTCTGAGCAGTCTCAGTTATAGTGAATTTTTATATATCGAGGCACTAGTTCAAAGGCACTAACTAGGAAAGCTATTTCTTTCAAAGAAAACTGTGGTGGATTCTTTTATAAAGCAAATGACCTCCTATTTTCCTGCTTTTTCCTTTTTTCTAGTTCAGGTTTTGTGTGTTGTGTGTGGAAGGGGAGACATCCCTCCTTTCTCTGTTTTAAAAGGGGTCAGAAGCCCACCATGGATGAGAGTAAAGCAGTATATGGGCAGCTTGTTTAATGCCCCCTTAGTTCCTGAGACCAAATTCTAACCTTTGACTTGGGGGTGGGACCCTAGATTTTGGACCAAAGTCCACAAAAGGCAGCATGAAACGAAGAAGTAAGCAAGACTAAAGACAACACATCATAGTAAACCACCAACGAAAATTCCTGGGGACAGGAAATCAATGGAGCACAATTCTAAACAAATTGGTTTAGTCCCAAGCTAATTAACTTGTCAAGCAGATCTCCAAACCCACTCAATCCATGGGGGAAAGAGGTGATGTAATAGGAGATTTGGGAACATTTACCCATTTACCATCCTAAAAGGCTCAGCCACGACCACACACACCTCTCTCCACTCCTTTCAGTGGGTTTAAGCTGGGCTTAATGGGTGCAAAGGACAATTTCTTCCAGACAAGCCCTAAGAATAGACTGTTCTCATGCATTCCAAATGCTCAGTCTCCATGGAGGAGGCTACCTGGTCACAAACATTTCTCAAGAAGGAATATATCCTCAACACTTCCTCTATTGGTAACACCCCCTCACCCCAACAAAACAAAATTTCTAACCATCCTGAGAACTTTGGGGCACTTTTGGGGGGAGAAAGGAAAAGAAACCTTAAGAGGAAAGTAGAAGAATGTGAGAAACTCCTCTTGTCTCCAAATGGAAAAAAGCCCTTAAAAAGTTGGATCAGAGGAAGAAAGGGGGATGGGGGAGAAGGGCTACTTAATTACAAAGACACCCTTTTAAAGAAGGCACAGGCCCTGGGAGAGGGCTCTTAGGAGAGGCACAGAAGCAGATGTACCCACTTAGAATTCTGGCACTCAGTGGGACCTCAAGGTCATAGCATCCATCCCTCTGCTTTCTGAATAAACTGTTCTTAAGGCATTCTAGAAAGAGACTGATTCGTTCTTTACAAAACTTCAGAAAAAGCAACTCCACAAAACGCCTTACTAATGCATTAGTCTAATAAATCCTACTTCATAAACCAGAAATGAGATTTCAATTTCCAAATCCAAAACAGTATTGAATGTGAATTTTTAAATTCCCTTCTAAAATCTTTTAAATAGGTAAACAGATCCACAACTTTCACGTAAAAGTTACTCTACATATAAGCATGGTCAGAGGTTTACTTCATATCTAGACTATGAAGTAAGAAAAAGCACTTTCAATTTTACGGAGCCATAGACTTTTCCAAAGAAAGAAGTATCTTAAAATGAAGTATGATGTAGTGCCAGAAAGTGTCTGTAAATGACACCGGATAAACCCATACAGAATAGCTGGAACCTGAGTTATCATCTGTAAATAGATGCAACTACTCTACAACCACCTGGCTATTAAAATGTCCCAGGCCAGTTATAAAATGTAGTTTGGTCAGGCCAACTTTTCCTTTCCAGCTGATCTGAAATATGATAGCCTTTAAAATTGTCACCCTGTAGTGTTCCTTCTCTCCTTCCTGCTTTCTTTCCCCCATTAAAACCAACTAATGAACTTAGGTAAAAATATAAGTAAATCATTTGTTCCCAAATAAGCAATGTGTTGGGGACATCTTTGTAACTGGTTTTTGAACACCACCATTCTTATAAGTTTGCCACGCTTGCTCAATTGGAGGTAGGTGGGAGATGGGTGAAGATTTATCCCACAGCCAAAATGGTATTTCAAACTGTTCTTCGCTAGTAAATGAGGGTGCTGAAAGGTCTAACTGGGAAAGCTTCACAAAGACTGTCCTAAGAAAGGACTTTTCACAAAGCCTAGTTCAAGGAGACTTACATACACTTAGCCCTCCATTATTGAAGATTATGGTGACTAATTATCTTCCTCTCTGAATGGGAGAAGAGGGTTATATTTTTAAAAGCTTTAATCTGCCTCCCGACTTTCACTCTTCATGGGGATGGGGGAGGACAGGGAGGATGAAGGAAAACTAAATTAGATACTTGATACACAAGGTGTCAGAAAATTCTAAAATACATGCTAGCGATTGGAAATGCCGTTTTTCACAAACTGCCCTTTCCTCTCTCATTTAATTGTATTTAGTCCCTTGCTGCAAATTACTATTGATATTATATTATTATTAGTGGCAATTTACCAGGGATTGCTCAGTCTACAAAGACTGTACTTTCCCTCTCACTTTTCCTTTTCTTCATTTGCATATACTGATAAGTCCATCTTGCTGTTGAAGTACCTACGTACAGTGACCCAGGCTTGGGACCCTCAACACACCTGCATGATCAGGCAAAACTAGTTACTAACATCCATAAAGCAAATAAGGGGCAACCCTCTCCTCAAGACTACACACACACACACACACACACACACATACCTAAAAGAGTGTCGCACTGCAGATCACTCCAGGCTAAGGCTTCAAGAATTCACAGCCCCTGGCGGAGGGGAGTGTGCGCCCCCACCCCAACCCCAAGCATTAGGAGTAACGCATCTAACAATCTGAGATAAGCGCGTACATTCCAGATGAGCTAAACGTAGCTCAAGTTTCCTTTGGTCTTTAATTCCTTTTGTGCTTAATGACCTAGAGACCTACAAGGACCCCAGGAGGCAAGAAACTAAAAGTACCATCTAGTAGTGGTACCCATTAGCATCTCTGTAGGACGGGGAAAGGTGCGCAGACTCTTTAACCTATTTAACTTGCTGCACATCCCGGAAAACTCTCGGCCAGCAAAGTAGAACACAGGCATCCCCACACGCATCTAGATTGACTCACTCACGCGGAGGTTACGATCAAGTTCATGCAACCATGGATTCCTGCCCCAGTTCCCCGCGAAAAGTAACCACGCTTCTCCTACCCCTGAAGGCAACGAGGACAAGGTGACGACTCTGCTCGCTCAAGTGGCTTCGGTCCCGGGCCAGAGGCCAGGGATAGGCAGGAGGGAAGCCCCAACTCCCGGCTGCTCCCCTCCTCGCTGCTCCGTCCGGGCTCTCCTTGGTGGCAGTGCACAGGCAGAATACCGGGCCGGAGGGTGGAGCAGCGGATGGTCGGTCCGAGGCGAGACAGACTGGAGGTGGGGGTGGAGGGGGCTGTGAGAACTAAGAGAAGATGAGGCGAAAGGGAGCGGAGATGGAGGAATAAATCAGGGGGTCTACCAGCTTAGGCAGCCAGAAAGCTCCTCGGAAGGAAGGGGCGTGACTGCGATGAAGGCAGCTCCTGGGCAAAGGATTGGAGGTAGGGGAAGGGGGACGAACGGGTGGCTTTTCTTCTTGCGGTGAGCGGCTAGGACCGCCCAGGAGCCGGGGGGCGGTGGATTAGGGAGTGGGGCGGAGTAGAGGGCGGGGAAAGAAGGGAGGGAGTCGGCCTGTACCCTCGGGGCGGGGTGGG
>NW_006793272.1:2641425-2650657 GCF_000442215.2 Lipotes vexillifer
GAAAAAAAAAAAAAAAAAAGAAGGAAGGGTAATTGAGACACAGGTTGTGAAAATGCAGGGATTACAACAGCGAGATGGGTTAGAGACCCACAGACTCTCCAGAGCTGTAGTGGTTGAGATGGTGGTGTTGGGTGGTGGCCATGCTATGGGTGGGGCGGGGGTGGGCCGGGGGGGGGGGGGGGGGGGGGGGGGGGGGGGGGGGAAGGAGGGGGGGGGCGCTAGGGGGCGGAAGTTCAAACAATTGAACGGCGGGGTCCGGCCGCTCCGGCGAAAGCGGGGGGGGGGGGCCCTCACTCTGGTCCTCCCACTGAAGTGGCACGACTCGGTTACAGTAGCCCTGAGAGTCTAAGCAAGGACTGGCTGGGAGGAACGAAAGGGTTTTGCAAAGACTCCAATAATAGTGTACGGCAACAGCGGAGCGGAGTCGCGTGGGAGAGCTAGTGCAGCTCCCCGCCCCACAGCGGGAGGAAGAAAAACAAATAATAGAAATGCTGAAAAGCAGCTTCTCTCAAAGGTTGCTTAAAATAATTCAGGAAGGAGCAGCGATCCTTCGTTTTCCTTCCCCTCTTGCTTCCTATGACCAGCAGGCCCCCACCCAGGTCGCAACTCGGCGAGACACCATCCTTTCTTCCTCCACTCCCTCTAGCCACCCCCTTCCTCCCCCGCGCCACCCTGCGTCCCGGCCCCCCTCCCGTTGGCAGGCCGCGCTGGCAGCAGGGGTGGCGTGGGCGGAGCTCTGCCAAGCCTCCGCCTCTGGGGCGGACTGAGAGGGCCGGCCTGGGCGGAGCCGGCCCAAGGAGTAAATCCCGCCCACCATTCTTTGGCAGCTATCGGTTGGCGAATCCTGGCCTAGGGTTCCTTTGCGATTGGTTACTTGCGTCGTCGATCCGATTCTTTTGTTCCACCCGCCCTCAAAATTAATAAAACTAAACAAGAGGCCATTGTCTAGCTCTCGGTTCTCCCCCAGCTACTGCTAAGAAAGATGAGACGCTTGGTTTCTCAGTCTCATAAGAGAATGCGGCAGTGTGTCAGCCGGCTCTAGTACACCTTTATGGCACTGCCCAGCCCTCTGGGAACAGGTAACTTTTCTTCCCCCTTAATTCATTACGCCAAGTGGGGGGGGGGAAGTATGAGAAGTGTCAATGTGGTGTTCACATTTCCTGGCTGCGAAAAAATTGATATTGCTTGAAGAACACAGAGGGTTGAGAACAGCCTCCTGGGACACTGAAAATCAACCATTTTACAACCGGGAAACGAAAGCACAAAGAAATAGCAGGATAAGATGGAATTTGGAACTAGAGGAAGAACTCGTTTCACACTCAAGCACTTACCAGCTAGTTGTGCGATTTTCGTTAAGTCCCTTAACTTCTCTGAGCCTTCATTTTCCTATCTGTAAATAAAGGCTATAAAACATATCCTATTAACTTACCGGCACTGGTATATGAAAATAAAATGAATTGTGTGTGAAAACTCTGTAAACCACAAAGCACTCCACATGTGTATGTGTTCCTACTTGTGTCTGTCACATGGTGGAGATTCTCACGTGTGTTTGGGAATCAAATATTCTGCTCATCTGTTTTAAGCATTCATAGCCAAGGTGTGTAGGTCTTGTGGCTTTATTTTAAAAAGTCAACTCTTTTCCTACACTTTTCAGGGTGGATATGAATGTGGCTCCCTGAAGTTAGAATAATAAATTACTCCTTTTCTATCCAGGGTAGGTGAGATTTCTTCTTTAAACTGTTCTGCAGTGGTGCCACGACCTAAGTCTATTGTGGTGCTGGTACTGAAAGAGGAAATCATACTGTGTATCTCTGAAGAGAACTTAAGAAAACAAATATGAGGGAACATTTACCATGGAAACCACCATTCTCTACAGATCCGTATTTCCTAGAAAATACTACAAGGAGGAAGCGAGTCTGTATGTAAGGCCTTGACAATGCATAACTATTATAAGGAACTCATGCCAATGAGAAAATGACACCCAATTCAAGCCTGCCTGCCGGGAGCTTCTGAGGGGCCATGGACCAAAGCATGCAAGAGGAAATGTGCTCAGAGGAAATACCATCTCACTGTGAACAGGGTCCCAGAATATAACCAGGTACAGGAAAAGTAGTGGGGTAGCCTCAATGTGCAGAGGGCTCTGCTAGAGCTGCTGCAAGAATTCAGAAGCCAGAGCATGGGCAACAATGGATTCCTGATATGATTCAGTTTATGTGTGAGATGAAGTTATTTGGGTGATTTTTCCCGGAGAAAGTGAGATTTTTGAGTGTTAAAGACATGGAGACCCCTAGTTTGTGAAACAAAGGAAGATTATTCCAGCTTTGTTTGGAGGCATGGACAGCAGAGCTGGATAGGATGGGTATATGCTGCAGACGACTACTAATCAGAATGGCAATAGGATACTTGCTAAAATTAACACTGCTATTAAAGTGGGAAAAATAAAATATGTGGGCTTCCCTGGTGGTGCAGTGGATAAGAATCTGCCTGCCAATGCAGGGGATACAGGTTCAATCCCTGTTCCAGGAAGATCCCACATGCCGCAGAGCAACTAAGCCCGTGCGCCGTAACTACTGAGCCTGCACTCTAGAGCCCGTGAACCACAACTACTGAGCCCACGTGCCACAACTACTGAAGCCCACGCACCTAGAGCCCGTGCTCTGCAACAAGAGAAGCCACGCAATGAGAAGCCCGCGCACCGCAATGAAGACCAGCCCCCACTTGCTGCAACTGGAGAAAGTCCATGCACAGCAACGAAGACCCAACACAGCCAAAAATATATAAAGAAATAAATATTTAAAAACTAAAAATATGCACATGGTAAACTGAAAACAGTACTGAAAGTAGGACCACAAAGAGTTCCTCTCCACCACTCTGTTCTCATAGTCCCTTTCTCCCTTTCTCTCCATACCTGTGTATAATCTTCAAAATATATTATTTGCATACACGCACACACTTTGCATTTCTTTACTCAGCAATGTCTCTTAAATATCCTTCCATCTCAGGATAACTTTCTTTGCCTCATTCTTTTTCATAATAGTTCTGTGTTCTAATTGCATACATGTGCCAAAATTCTTTTACTCATTCCCCTATTGAGAGGTGATTCAGGCCATTATAGAAGATGCTGGGGAACAAACCCTGGTAGCAAAGGTCTGGTGGCTCTGTTTGCAGAATGCCTGTCCCCAGCCTTGAAGTTGCCCTCCCAAGACTTTTCCAAACCTGCCTTCCCCACAGCTAGTGGGGCCTTCATACAATGGAAACCCATAAAACACTTAATTCTTTTAATACCCCCTCCTCAAATCCTGCCTTGGGCATTATTGATCTCCTCCAATTTTGAATTTTGTTGGGGTAGAGCAGAGCACAGCACTGAATTTCATGGTAGATCAGGCCCCGTGTGAGTCACTTTCTTAGCCTGTGGCTAATAACAGGTTTTTTAATACCTCGTCTTTGCCCAGGTCTTCTAAGCGTCTTAGGTGTTCCTTCTCCCCTGCCACGCAAGGCTTCCTTCTGTTTTTACCCTGAAAACCCTTCAGTTTGTTTAAACTGAGTCTGAATGTAAAGCTATGCTTTGCCAGCTCTACTTAAAAGGAAGGGGGAGGGGGGCCAACATCAGCAAACATTGATGGAGCTGCTATTATGGACAAGACTGAAAAAACAAAGAGGGATGAGACTTGGCTCCTGCCTTCAAGGGTATATGCAGAAAAAGAAAACTAACAAGCATATGCTAAGTGCTAAATGAATGGGATTGACAGTAAAAGCTGTGGAAGTTGAGAGCAGGGAGCGAAAACTAGTTCCAGAGAGTGAGTTTATACAGCGAAGTATGCCACACACATTTAACTAATCCCCAGAGCATCCCTGTGTCTTCATATCCTGACTGTAAAATATAGAGAAGCCTCTGGGGGACACCAGGAGAACTAACCACTAACTGTAAAACACCTGTGTAAAGATGCAGGGTTACCTAAGTACATTAAGAACCTCTACATATCAATAATGGATGTAGTGATCATTTAAAGAAGTCAAGAATCTTCATCCCAAACTATCTGTCCTATTTGACTTTTTTCTTTTTTCAGTGAAATGCAACTCCTTCTTTAAAATGCAATAAAAAGTAGGAGTGTTTAGGACTCGGTGCTTTCACTGCCATGGCCTGGGTTCAATCCCTGGTTGGGGAAGTAAGATCCCTCAAGCCGAGGGGCGTGGCCAAAAAATGCAATAAAATTCAATGTCTATGCGCTAAAAAAAAGGCAATTAAAAAATCAAGGTCTCCCTAAAAATATTATGCTAAGTGAAAGAAGCCAGACACAAAATAACAAATATTGTGTGATTCCACTTATCTGAGTTACCTAGAGTGGGCACGTTCACAGACACAGAAAGTAGCACACTGGTTATCAGGGCCTGAGGGGAGGGACAAATGGGGAGTTGTTATTTAATGAGCACAGTTTCTGTTTGTGATGATGAAAAAATTCTGGAACAAGATAGTGATGATGGTTGTACAACATTTTGAATGTATTTAGTGCCACTGAATTGTATACTTACAAATGGTTAACATGGTAAATTTTCTGTTATGTATAATTTTACCAAAATAAAAAAAAATTTAAGATACCAACCCTCAGGCTCAGTGTCAAGAGATAAGGCCAATTATGGAGGCTGCTAAGAAGGCAGGACCCCTCTAAAGGGGGCAGCTTGGTCAACACCACAGGAAATGCAAGCCCAATGTAGCCAGGACTTCTGATTTTTGAAGAGAAACCTGAAGTCAAATGTTTTAGTGTAAAACATCCTGTTTTTTTATTTCGGCAACTAATAAATATTTTAATTAAAAATCTGCCCTTTGCATGCAATATTTTCCCCAATGTACAGGAAAAGTACAAAGGGGAACATGGTTTATAGTTGATTCCTTGATCCCTGGCTAGAGTTTTCTAGAAGGAAAGACCACAAAACCATAGTGCTTTGTATTGAATGACATTCTTCCCCACCCACCAAGTCAACTGGGAGTGTGAAATGAGCACATCTTCCTCTAATTGCCTGGTGAACAACTCAATCATTTAAATGTATTTAGAAACAAAAGCAGAGGCAAGCACATACACCAGGGAAAATAAATCCTAAGGATTTATGGGTCCACATAACTCTCCCTCTTCCCCCCAACTCCAGAAAAAAAAAACACCCTTCAAATATATTCGACAAACACTGAAAAGCAGCCTTCTCCAGGACACCTCTTAAAGTCAGTCTCTTATTTATTCACAAGGATACTAGCCATTGCACATACAGAAGCCAGCTGATTAGAAAATAGCAGCTTTATCTGAACAGGAAAGGATCAAAGGGATACATATGCAATACAAGCATTGAGTTAAATTCTCTTCCTTTTGGGTTTCCCTCCTCCCCCTTTCCACCCTTCCCAAGCATATAAACACACGCACAAACGTGCGCACACACACAGTCCAGACACAGGAAGTTTGAAGCCTGATCCATGCGTGGAAAACAGCAATGTGGGAATTCAGGAAACAACACCAGAACTGTGCTCCAAGGCCAAGACCTGCTCCAGCATTTGGGAGCCAAGTTACTCCTGGGGTACTTGTGGGCCCCAGCATTTTGGAAGTAAATCGGCTGTAGAAAAATAAAGCGGCCTGCAAGTCTATTCCCCAAGCACCTCCAAGGGTCCTGTTTGAGTAACCTGGGTTCGCCTCTTTATGATTTATGCAGGGCTTCACTTCAGCTTAACTAAATATCATATCTCCTTCAGCAGCTTGAGTTTCTGGAAAGGCCCAGACTGTCCATACTTCTCAGTAGGGTTTGTTTGCAAAGTCCTAGGTTAGCTGGTGCAAGAGGGAGGTGGGGAGACCGAGGAACACACATCAAAGTCTGCACTCTAAAAGGTGGTGGGATGAGAGGAAGAAGACGATTTAGTCAATGATAAAGAATAAATCGCTGAAAGCAAGTCAGAGGCAAATCACATTCCTGAGCCAGTAAGCTGTTTAACTGTTCAAAGTTAGCAGGATTTAAAGGAAGTTCATCCTCTGACATTACACTTTGCAAATAAACTCTTGATTGATTCGGCGCTTTCTCTGTTTCTGTAGTTGCCAGAGTGTCTGAGAGTTGTTATCCCAGTTGGAGAAGGCTGTGACTAGAGTAGAGATTTATCTTCTCTGGCATGCTGCCCCACTTCAGTAAGTACACGGAGAGTGTAGGTCAATGTCATTCCGGTGTGATTTAAGGCAGGCTCACCTTGCAGCCCCCAATTAGCCTTCTATTCACGTTTGCCACGGTCCCGTGAGATTCGCACAGGAAAGACCCCTGTTAAAGTGCAAATATGTAACCTGGGAAGGGTTAAATATTAAGCCATCTTTGGTGCGTTCTGATGGAAAGGGTGTAGGCTTTTGGAGTCACTCAAGCCTGGATTTCGGTCACAGCTCAAATACTCACCAATGAGGTAAATTACTTAACCATGCTGGGCCGTGGCTCCCTCATCTGTAAAGTAGGGATAATAATTTCTCCACCGTGATGGGGTTGCTGTAAGGATTAAATGAAATAACATATTTAGGGGCCTTACCATGATTCCTGGCTTTAGTAGTCACTTAACACCGTTTCTTTATGCCCCTCTGTTCAATCTTCTTAGGGAATTCCAGGAGTTAGGACAATGGGTTCGCTTAGTGGCCTACAGGGATTAAGGCTCTGGTAATCACTCTTCCCTACTAACCCTGCTCAGTGGAGCAGTGTCGTACTAAGCATATGGGTTTTAGCACCAAATGGACCTAGTGTCACAGTCTTTGTTCTGTCACTCACTAGCTATGTGACTTTGGGCCCATTTGGAGCCTGTTTCCTCATTTGTAAATGAGTAATAACAGCACCTATTTCACTGGGGGAGTGATGAGGATAAAATGACAGCCGTATGCAAATATTAGCTAATATTTTGTGCAATGGCTGACTAGAGTTTACTTTTATACCAAGCAGTTACTAGTGAATGGTTTTAGCAAGAGTGTTGAAAATCCTTAAGCATTAACAGCGATGTGTTCCTGGTTTCCTGGTTTTGGCTAAGGAATTTGGGGAGCCGCTGGAGCAGCTACAGACATCTCAGTTCCAGGCAATTGGAGCTTCTCCCCTCTCCCAAGATTTTCACAGTGTTTTGGCAGGATATGAACGAAACAGGGATTCCTAGGAGGTGTTGCTGGAGATTCTGGGATAACAGAGTATTCTTGTTGTGGAGTGTGGGCCTGAAACACTCAGGCCTCCAGCTCTTTGAATCTCACACTTTTCCCTGCCTTAGAACCCTTGCCCTACTATTCTTTCTGACAAGGACCCTACACATACCTCTCTCCACTCCATTCTTCACCTCGCTGACTCAGTCTTATTTCTCAGGCCTCAACTTAAATGTCCCTTTTTCAGGGAAATATTCCCTAAGCAGTAACCTCTACCCTAGTCTCCTGTTTAAACATTCATGTGAATTGCATATTCTATGTGATAAACGATATCAGAAGTGGTTTTAGTATACAAATAATACTTAAATTATTCAATAGGTAAATTATTTAATTTTGTCTTCCAGTCTAGAAAATCATTGGTCCAGGAAGAAGCTTCAGGCGTATCCTATAGCTTTGTGTATGGCCTGGCACCCTCTTGCTTACTTCCTTAGGGATACACATGGGCTGGCCTGAGTTGGTCATTTGTTAAGAGTTCTTCCTGTACTAGGTGGGCACATTGAACTAGATGATCTTTAGGGTTCCTTGCAACTCTTGACTGCTGACAGTTGTCAGATGCTGGCAAGTTTGCCGAATGCTGGAGTGGGAAGCTATGTCAGAAGTGTCATCCATATCCTCCTGCCTCCCAGTTCCTTGATCTTGGTGTATAACGGGGAGTTTTGAAGTATGGCAAGGAAATGTGGGTGTGAACAGTTTAAGCACAAGGTGGTATATTTATTTGGTGGCTAGCAAATGAGTGCTGTGAGATCAGAGGGAAGACAGTGTAAGTATGAGCGCTAGGGAGTAGATTCATTAGAGTGTGACTGGCTGGCTGAAGGCCTTTGATGGCAAGAAGATTGTTCCAGATGACTTTATGGATGGTGTCACTTCCTGTATTCCCATCAGAACCATAAACCAGGAATAGTTTTACCAAAAGGCAGCCTAGTATAGTGGGAGAAACAAAGCAGTTTTTCATTCAGGCCAAACTGGGTTAAGATCCCCACATTCAAGTGGCTATATGACCTTGGATAAATCACTTAACCTCTCAAGTCTGAATTATAATTTGTTGGTTGGACAAATATGTATTGAGTATCCACTATGTGCTCAACACTGTTCTAACCACTTGGAATGCATTGGTGAACAAAACAGGCAAAATCCCTGCCCTTACGGAGCTTACATTTTGGAGGGATGTGGGAATGGTGAGTAGATATTTAAAGATCTGTGAGGATTCAGAGTGTTGTCCACACAGTCCCGGAACATGGTAGGTACTCAATAAATAATAATAGTAGTAATAGTAGTTATTATTATATTTTTAGTAAAGCAATCAACATCTGTGAAGCCAGGTAATTTCTATACAAACTCAAATGTCTATACAAAGGGTTGTTAAAAAGAAACAAGGAAATAAACTCAGGTGAATCCAGGTAATTTCTACGTAAGAGATAATAGATGTCTTGAACAAAGTACTTGAGATTCATGTAATTAGTAATAACAGGTGGCTTGTATGAGTTTTTCCATCCTAAGTGGCAATATTTTTTCCTACTATTTAGTAGCAGTTCCCTCTGTGGCAAAATTTAACCCAGGGTGACCCTAAGCCATAGGTTTAACCTCCATTTGGATAAACTTTCCTCTTCGTTATCTCCAGATCAAAGAGCATAAATCTGGGATCATGATATTCCCCGTCCAACCACTCCTGGCATGCTCCTCCCCCGGTGACATTAACCAACCAAACGTTTTACAAAAGTTTGATGTCCCATGCCTCTAGTCCCATAGCCCCCTTTCTAGAAGCATAGTGTCAGAGGGGTGGGAAAGAAGGGAAGGCTGCTCATACTTTTTCATGGTTCATGGTTTCTAGTTGGATAAAAAAAAAAATTTCAATTTTTACCTCATTGCAGAACAATAGAACCACAACTTTTGTTTCACAATTTATGTAGTTCATTTCACAAGGTGTCATGTTTCATGTACTATAGGGTTTCCAACATTTCAATTACCACTCCCCTCCCTCGGGAGTGGGACAGGCATTGAGTCAGGGTGTGCTGTGGGCTAATGGCACCTCATCCCTAGCTCCCTCCCTC